>NC_081419.1:4924736-5258196 GCF_949786415.1 Peromyscus eremicus | reverse complement strand
GCAAATGTGATGCTGATTGGTCAATAAATAAAACACTGATTGGCCATTGGCTAGGCAGGAAGTGTAGGTGGGACAAGGAGGAGAATAAAGCTGGGAAGTGGAAGGCTGAGTCAGAGAGACACTGCCAGCCGCCATGATGAGAAACAGCATGTGAAGATGCCGGTTAGCCACGAGCCATGTGGCAAGGTATAGATTTATAGAAATGGATTAATTTAAGCTGTAAAAACAGTTAGTAAGAAGCCTGCCACGGTCATACAGTTTGTAACCAATATAAGTCTCTGTGTTTACTTGGTTGGGTCTGAGCGGCTGTGGGACTGGTGGGTGACAGAGATTTGTCCTGACTGTGGGCCAGGCAGGAAAACTCTAGCTACATATGTGTAAGTTTATTTTTTGGTTTTTCGAGACAGGGTTTCTCTGTGTAGCTTTGGCGCCTTTCCTGGAACTCACTCTGTAGCCCAGGCTGGCCTCGGACTCACAGAGATCCTCCTGCCTCTGCCTCCCAAGCGCTGAGATTAAAGGTGTACGCCACCACCAGCCAGCGGTATGTGTTGGTTTTTTTGTTTTTGTTTTTGTTTTTGGTTTTTTTTTTTGGTTTTTCGAGACAGGGTTTCTCTGTGTAGCTTTGCGCCTTTCCTGGAACTCACTTTGGAGACCAGGCTGGCCTCGAACTCACAGAGATCTGCCTGGCTCTGCCTCCCGAGTGCTGGGATTAAAGGCGTGCGCCACCACCGCCCGGCTATGTGTTGGTTTTTAAAGAGATATTTGTTTTGGTTTGTTTTGTTTTTGTAATTGTTATTTGTTTTCTAAGACAGGGTCTCACTATGTAGCACGGGCTGTCCTGGAACTCACTCTATAAATCAGGTTGAACTCGAACTTACAGAGATGTGACTGCATCTGCCTCTCATTTAAGGCATGTGTCACTACACCCAGCTAAAAATGTGTATATATTTTACATGTGTAAGTGTTTGTCCTGCCTGTATGTCTGTGCACCATGCATTTGTGGCATGTACCTGGTGCTCTTGGAGGTCAGAAGAGGGAATTGGATCCCCTAGGAGTGAGTTGTGAGCCACCGTGTGGGTGCTGAGAACTGAATCCTGGTCCTCTGCAAGAACAGACAGTGCTCTTAACTGTGGAGCCATCCCTCTAGCTGGTCACATGACTTGGCTCCTATGCAAACAGCTTGAGAAGGAAGAGCAGGAGGCCCTCCTGAACCACAGGCCCACCTGAGAGCTTGTCCTCTGCCACCCAGACACAGGGAATCAGAATGAGGTGGGCTGTGGCCTGGGAGCATAGAAAAGCCCACCCTTGCCCTAACCCTTGCCCTTCAGCAAAGAGAAGTCCTTCCTATTGTTGTATAAGACCATCTGGGGCTGGAAAGATGGCTCAGCGATTCAGAGTACTGGTTGCTCTTCCACAGGACTTGAGTTCAGTTCCCAGCACAACCACTTGTAACTCTGCATTCAGGGCATCCAATGCCCTCTTCTGGCATGATTGTGTGCATGCACACACACACACACACACACACACACACACACACACACACACACCAACGATAATAATAACAACGATAATCGACTCTTTAAGAAGTCATCTGGGAGTGGGTGTCAGAAGGCTCTGGTGTGGAGGGCTGCTGGGAGGAGGGCAGAGAAAGAGGCTGAAAAAACAAGTTAAGAAAACACAGTTAGGGGCTGGGGTGGAGCTCATGTACCTAGCATGCCCAAGGCCCTGGGTTCCATCCCCAGCACTGGAGGAAAACAAGCACAGGACCCACCAGACAGGAAAAGTCAGTCCCACGGCCCAGTGTGGTGACGGCTGCTGACACTAACTATGCAGCACATCCCTCACCAGACCAGAGCTCCCACGCTCTCATGCAAAGAACAGGAGTGACCTTTGAGGAACTGGTGTACCACCCACTAGGATGTGATCACCATGCTTGGTATTGGGGTATTCCTGTAGTGAAAAACCACACTGTGCACCATAAATATACACCATTGCTATGCGTCAATCAAATGTCTTCAAAAGGCATTGCACAAGCCCATAGCAACATGTTACTGTCCTGAGGGCTGGGGTTGGGCTCAGTGTAGAGAGCTTTGCCCAGCATGTGCCAGGCCCTAGGCCCAACCCATAGCAAGAGACAGTGTCTCACTATGTAGCCCTGATTGGCCAGGAATTTACAATGTTGACCAGGCTGACCTGGAGCTCACAGAGATCCACATGCCTCTGCCTCCCGTGTGTTGGGATTAAAGGCGGGCACCACCAGGCTCAACTACTTTAACTTTTTTAAAATAGAGCTTTATCAGAGTAAGAAAAGGATGAGCCCTTGATAGAACATTGGGGAAAGAACCTTGTGAGTATGTCATCACTGTCAACCTGACTGAAATGGAATCACTGAGGGGACACACCCCTTTCTGGGAGGGCCTTTCCAGAGAGACTTAGCAGAACAGAAGGCCAACCCTGAATGTGAGCAGCACCACCCCATGGGTTGGGCTCCCAGACTGGATACAAAGGATAAAAGAATCCCAGCATGCCCTTCTTTCTTCAGTGCTGGGATTAAAGGTGTGTGCCACCATGCCAGGCCTCAACGCCTTCTCTACCTAGTTTTCAAGACAGGGTCTCTCACGCAACCTGAAGCGGGCCATTTCCATTATGCTTGGCCTACAGCATTCAGTGCACTGTCTCATCTATCCAGTGCTGAGGTTGGGTGTGTGTTCGTGTGTGTGTGTGTGTGTGTGTGTGTGTGTGTGTGTGTGTGTGTGCCATGCCCTGATTTTATGTGGGTACTGAGATCCAAACTCAGGTCCTCATGCTTGCATAGCAACATGCTTCACCCGCAAAGACGTTTCCCCAGTCTCAACAGTGTCTCCATAAACCATGAGCCAAAATAATTCTTCTTCCTTAAGTTGCTTTCTGTCCCTGAAAAGGCAACAGGCCAGAAGCAAGTGCAGATGGAGTCCACACAACCAGAGCTGTCTCTCACAAGTGGCCAAAGAGGCACAAAACAAACTGGAAGAACATGGTGATTATGATGATAGAAGTGATGGTGGTCATGATGGTGGTGATGATGATGGTCATGATGGTGGTGATGGTTATGATGATGGTGGTGGTGGTGATGATGATGATGTGGACAGTAGCGATGGTGATGATGATAGAAGTGATGGTGGTCATGATGGTGGTAGTGATGATGGTCATGATGGTGGTGATGATGATGGTCATGATGGTGGTGATGGTTATGATGATGGTGGTGGTGGTGATGTGGACAGTAGTGATGGTGATGATGATGATAGTGGTCATGATGGTGGTGGTGATGGTGGTCATGATGGTGGTGATGGTTATGATGATGGTGGTGGTGGTGATGATGATGTGGACAGTAGCGATGGTGATGATGATAGAAGTGATGGTGGTGATGGTGGTCATGATGGTGGTGATGATGATGGTCATGATGGTGGTGATGGTTATGATGATGATGGTGGCGATGATGTGGACAGTAGTGATGGTGATGATGGTGATGGTGGTGATGTTGTTACTAACAAATTTTAGCAAAGAAGCTTGGTGTGGGCATGCATATACCCCAGAATTCCATTCCTAAGGGAACAGTCTGAGATCTACATGAACATTTGCATTCAAAGGCATTGTTAAAACAGCGTCTATGGCACGAAAATGAGAAGAAGCCTAAGGGCTCGGCTATCAGTTGATACCCTGGAATCCCATCCTGAATAGTAGTCCACCAAGTATGTTACATGTAATTCCATCAACTACAGCCTGACACAAATCTAGTCAGCTAGAGATCTGCTTACCACACAAGTGCACAAAGCTTCCAGAAGTCTGTAGAATGGTTCCAACTGTGTGAGGGAAAGAAAAAAATCTCTGTACTTCATGACTTCAATTGACTGAGACAAGGTTTCGTGTAGCCCAGGCTAGCCTTAAACTTGCTATGTAGCTGAGGATGACCTTGAACTTCTGATTCTCCTGCCTCTAACTCCCAAGTGCTGGGATTATAGGCATGTATTATTATGCCCAGTTTTGAATTAAGTAGTTTTAATCATATTGTGTTCTTGTGTTAGTCAGGGCTCTCTAGAGGAACAAAATTTATAGAATGACTATTTTATTATATTAATATATAATTAAATATTAGTATTAATATATTATTAGTAATTTATTATATTATATATCAATATATATTAATAGGCTGGATGTCTCAGCTGGTCTTCAGTGTACACTGAAATCCCAAAGAAGTGGGCTCTAGTGCCAGTGAAGGAATGGGCTTGCCAGTGAGAGCAAGCTTCCTTCTTCCATGTCCTTTCTATAGGCTGCCAGCAGAAGGTGTGGCCCAGATTAAAGGTGGATTTCCCATCTCAAAGATTCACATTAGAAGTGGGTCTTCTTCCCACTTCAAATGATCAAGCAAAGATCTCTCACAGAAGAGCTCAACCATTCGGTTTTAGTTAATTCCAGATGAAGTCAAGTTGACAACCAAGAATGGCCATCGCAGTTCTCCAAATTAGAAACTTCAGAAGTTTGTTCTCTGTAGCTGGAGTTTTCTCTCTGGGTCCCGCCAAGCCCCAGCAGTCCCTTAACCTACTTATAAAATAAACATACAGACGCTTATATTATTTAAACTGCTTGGCCATTAGCTCAGGCCTATCATTGTCTAGCTCTTACTCTCATATTTAGCCCATTTCTATTAATCTATACTTTGCCATATGGCTCGTGGCTTACTGGTACCTTACATCTTCCTTGTCCTGGCAGCGGCTCCAGGCAGTCTCCTCCTTCCCTTCCTGTTCCCTTAATTCTCCTCTCTGTTAGTCCTGCCTATACTTCCTGTCTGGCTACTGGCCAATCAGTGTTTTAATTATTAACATATTTGCCATACAGAACATCCCACAGCACTTCCCCTTTTCTTTCTTTTTTTTTTAAAGGAAGGTTTTAACTTTTACATAGTAAAAATTACAGATAACAAAACAATTATCAAGCAAGAATTACAGTTATAATATCTAGTCTATTTATAATAACTAGGCAAAATTAAAGAAGATATCCAGGCCGGGTGGTGGTGGCACACGCCTTTAATCCCAGCACTTGGGAGGCAGAGGCAGGCGGATCTCTGTGAGTTCGAGGCCAGCCTGGTCTCCAAAGCGAGTTCCAGGAAAGGCACAAAGCTACACAGAGAAACCCTGTCTCGAAAAAACCAAAAAAAAAAAAAAAAAAAAAAAGAAGATATCCTATCTATCTTATATTTGTGAGTCTAAGGTTTCATATCTAATTTATCTTTTATCATAACTAAGGAAAATTATAACTATCTAGCTTCAACTACATCAAAGACCTCAGAAGGATATAACATTACCTGAGAAATGGGAGAAGGATGCAGCAACTTTCAGGAGTCTTGCAGGGTAGACAGAGACAGCTGGCAGCCTGGACAGTCATCCAAAGTTCTCTTGTAAAGTTGGGCCATCTGTCTTTAGCCCACAGGGCTAGAGTCTCTCAGTCATTTTTCTCTGTGTCCTGTAGAATGTCTGGCAGTTTTGTCTGTGAAGCAGGAACCTAAAGGACCATTTTACCAAGCAAAGTTCAGTGGTCACCTTTCCATGGGTCCTGCATGTCCAGTCGATCAAGCAGTCTAGGCAAGAACAGTTTCTTGTCCAAATGGCTATTTTTGCCAAGAAGAAGATAAACTCCATATGTAGTTCCTTTGATGCCCATCCTCCTCTCTGAAGTAAATTGGTTCTGCGAGGAGCAGACATGTCTTACTGTCCAGAAAGTCTAAATTTTTAAAATATTTTAAATGCCATATTCTGTAGGTCTTTGAAGTATTTGAAGATTACCTATCTATCTGAAATATATCTATGTATACCTAGAAGACTTAACTAACGTGGCTACGAGTATGATTATCATACAGAACATCCCACAGCAGTTCTCCAATAGGCAATAAACCGTGTCTATGGGAGGCATGTCATGTTGTAGGTGGAAGTTTTCCTGTGCCCTGCCTGGTCCTGCCTTTGGGAACATCACAAACCAATATTTATTTATTTATTTATTTATTTATTTATTTATTTATTTATTTATGTGCAGTTTTATTTAGCAGTGCTGGGAATCGAACATGGGGCCCCAAACATGCTAGGCAAGCGCTCTCCCACCAACTGCCTGTACTGGCTAGTTTTATGTCAATTTGACACAAGCTGCATTCATCAGAGAAGAGGGAGCCACAGTTGAAAAAATGTCTCCATAAGATCTGGCTGTAGGCAAGCCTGTAGGGCATTTTCTTAATTAGTGATTCCGTGGGGAGGGCCCAAGCCATTGTGGGCTTGTCCTGGGTTCTACAGGAAAGCAGGCTGAGCAAGCCATGAGAAGCAAGTGAGTAAGTAGCACCCTCCAGGGCCTCTGCCTCAGCTCCTGCCTCCAGTTTCCTGCCCTCACTGCTTTTGATGATGAACTGTTATAAGGAACTGAGTGAAATAAACCCTTTCCTCCCCAAGTTACTTTTGGTCATGGTGTTTTATCACCACAGTAGTAGTCCTAACTAGGACATCGCCTTCTTTTTTGCTGCCTTTGTTTTCTGGGATTTTGTTTGTTTGTTTTGTATTGCTTTTCAAGTCAGAGTTTTTCTGTGTAGCCTTGGCTGTCCCGGAACTCACTCTGTAGACCAGGCTGGCCTCGAACTCACAGAGATCTGCCTGCCTCTGCCTCCTGAGTGCTGGGATTAAAGGTGTTGGACAACACACCGCTGGCAACACTGTCTTTGTAATGAGTCACAATGAACATGATCATAATAAAAGCTCAGAGAAGTCCTGCAGGAAGAAAACGTGTGTGTGGTGTGTGTGTGTGGTGTGTGTGTGTGGTATGTGTGTGGTGTGTGTGTGTGTGTGTGTGTGTGTGTGGTGTGTGTGTGTAGTGTGTGTGTGTGGTGTGTGTGTGTAGTGTGTGTGTGTGTGTGGTGTGTGTGTGTGGTATGTGTGTGTGGTGTGTGTGTGTGTGGTGTGTGTGTGTAGTGTGTGTGTGGTGTGTGTGTGTGTGTGTGTGGTGTGTGCATGCATGTGCTGTGCACATGCATGGGAGGTCAGAGATCAACATCAGGTGTCTTTTCCCATTGCTTTCCACTTTAATTTTTGAGGCAGGGTCTCACCCTGAACCTGGAGCTTGCAAATGAGGCCAGGCTGGCCGGCCGGGTGCACCAGGGGTCTGCCTGTCTCAGTCTCCTCAGCATCAGGGCCACAAATGCACTTTCCTGCAGCTGGCTTTTTATATGGGTGCTGGGGATCTGGACTCAGACTGTCACGCTTGAACAGCAAGCACCCCCCACCTGAGCCAACCTCTCCAGCCCCCAACTTCGTCTTTTTAAACAAGTATTTTCCATACTCGTATAGCTGTAGAGCGCTCTAGCCTGGAGCTAGGTGTGACAATGCACACCCGTCATCCCAGCACTCAGAAGGCAGAGGCCAGCCTGGACTTCACAGCAAGCCCTAGTCTCAAATATAAGTACAAATGGCCTTTTGAAGACCCAGGTCCAGAGGTAATTAACCTTGGGGAACTCAGGGTCACAGGAGTTCTTGGAAGAAAGGACTGAGGAACGGGGCTGCCTCTTCTCAAGTTGAGTGTGACGACACTGCCCTTTGACGTGAAGAAGCGCAGTCACTGGCTGTTAGCAGGTACTGTGTAAGCTGCAGGGCTGGAAGGCGCCTGCCCAGCCACAGTTCCTGGCTGTATGGTGTGTCAAAGCTACTGGGTGCCTGGCCCACAGAGGGTGCCACCAGACCATGTGATGGTGTCGGTAGGGCTGATCAGGGCTGTGCCCACAGCATGCTTTAGTGGGCTGCAGCTCTCCTCTTGGGCACTGGCTGGGAAGCGTCACACAGGAGGGAGCTGAGGCGAGCCAGAGGTTAGCTGGAGAGAACGGCATGAGACACAGGGGGCAGGCAGCCTAGGGACCAGGAATCTGACCGTCCCTCAAGAAGGCGGCCCTCTTTCCTGCTCACTTGGCCTGCTAGGTCGTTGGCAGCACAGTCACCTGGAGTCACTTCCTAGACAATTTGCAAGCCTGGGGTCAGGGGAGCCTGGGAGTGGGTTGTCTTCCCTCAGAGGGCCCTGGCCCAGCCTGTGTGCGTGTGTGTGTGTGTGTGTGCGTGTGCGTGTGCGTGTGCGTGTGTGTGTCTGTGTGCGTGTGCGTGTGCGTGTGTGTGTGTGCGTGTGTGTGTGTGCGTGCGTGCGTGTGTGCGCGCGTGTGTGTGCGTGTGTGTGTGTGTGTGCGTGTGTGTGTGTGCGTGCGTGTGTGTGCGCGTGTGTGTGTGCGTGTGTGCGTGTGTGTGTCTGTGTGTGTCTGTGTGTGTGCGTGCGTGTGTGTGCGTGTGTGTGTGTGTGCGTGTGTGTGTGTGTGCGTGCGTGTGTGTGCGCGCGTGTGTGTGTGCGTGTGTGCGTGTGTGTGTCTGTGTGTGTGTCTGTGTGTGTGTGCGTGTGCGTGCGCGTGCGCGTGCGCGTGCGCGTGCGTGCGTGCGTGCGTGCGTGTGTGTGTGTGTGTGTGTGTGTGGTTTTTGGTTTTGGGTTTTTGGGTTTTTTTTTTGGTTTTTTTGAGACAGTGTTTCTCTGTGTAGCTTTGGAGCCTGTCCTGGATCTCACTTTATAGACCAGGCTGGACTCGAACTCACAAAGATTCACCTGGCTCTGCCTCCTGAGTGCTGGAATTAAAGGTGTGTGCCACCACCGTCTGGCAAGCCTGTGTGTTTTAAGGACATGTGTAAGTGGCTGGACACCTCCTCCCCACCAAGGCTACACAGAGAAACCCTGTCTTGAAAAAAAAAATCCAACTAAACCAATAGTTTATGGAGATGTACTCTTGCAGGGCTGCATCCCCTGAGCAAGAAGGGGATATTACAAGCATAGGAGAATTCTGGGCGGTGGCACACACCTTTAATCCTGCAGGAGGCAGAGGCAAGTGAATCTCTGAGTTCAAGGCCAATCTGGTTTACAGAGTGAGTTCCAGGCCTGCCAGGGCTACACAGAGAGACCCTGTCTTAAAAAACAAAACAACAACAAAAGCATAGGCCAGCAGCCAGGACATCGTAGCTACAGCCTGCAGGTAGGTCCCCAGCCAGGCCAGCTGTTGGTCATCACAGTCTGGGACTAGGACGTGGACTTCTCTGGTTTGCTGCATGGACAGGGCTCCCGGCAACCTCTTCCAGAAGAATAAATACAGTCTTGTTAATAATTCTGTCTGAATCACCAGCTGCAGTCAGCTCTGGATGTGTGATACTAAGAGCGGCTGCGAAAGGCCCGAGAGACTCATTACGCAGAGGTAAAACATGATTAAAAATCAATGCGGCCACCCGCAGATGGATTTTATGAGGGCTGGACAGCACAGGCAAGAGGCAGAGCTCAATTATCCAAAAAGCAGGGAAGCCCACGGAAATGGATGGGGGTTCCAGGTGAGGAAAAAGAGCTCCTCTCAAAAGCAACATCCATCCTGCCTGGGCCTCAGTCTGGAAGGCTTTGCTGCTACAGATGAAGGCCAGTGTGCTGAGGGACAGGACCAGCTCAGGTGACAAGGACCTAAGATCCTGGCCGACAACTCTGGGGTGACCATGTGCAAACCATCTGGCCCCTGGGACCTCACTGTAGAACCAGGTGGAAAGAGAAACCAACCCAGGAGGCAGCGACAGTTCAGCTCCCTGGTGCTGACAGCGGGTCAGGGCCCCTCTGTGATAGCCTGTGAAGTTCAACAGGGTAGTCTGTCCATACTCGTGGGATAGGAGAGACTTTAATCCCAGTACTCGGGGGGCAGAGGCAAGTGGATCTGAGTTCAGGGCCAGCCTGGTCTACAGAGTGAGTTCCAGGACAGCCAGGGCTACACAGAGAAACCCCATCTGAACCAACATTCTGATCTGGCACCTTCTTAGGAACCTTCCTAGATGCACTAGGGACCCCAGGAGGCTGGCCTGTCAGGCTCTGCCATGCCTCATGCCGAGTGGAAGCCCTGCGGTCACATGCATGGTCCAAATGGACCGAAACAGAAATGGACTTGTGTAACTGGAGTCCAGCAGCGTCTGTCTTCAGACAAGGTTGACCCAGGGCTCCCTCGCTGTTTACGCCTCTGCTCCCTCCACATGAGGCCATTCTCAGAAATACAGCAGCTGGGGGCTCCCATCGTGCGTTTCCATCTGACTAAAAGAGACAGTGGTGACTCAGATTGGTCTGAATTTGTCTATATTCTACCTGTGTGTGTGTGCGCGCATGTGTACACACACATGCCCACTCGGTGCTGAGAGCTTCTGCATGGTAGGCAGGCTCTCTCACTACTGAGTCACACTCCAGCTCCCATCTATCAATACCTTGAATCAGTCAGTACAGGACAGGGAGGTAAGGGACACGGCGATCCATTAAAACCAGTCACAGTTTGAGCCTAGAGTTAGGCACAGACTTGAGAGAGCAGAGGTCCACCCTGGAATAGTGACTAGGGAGGAAGACGAGGGTAGGATGACACACCCTCACCACAGGCCTTGGCGTCCCTCCCTGAACACTCTGAACCTCTTAACTCCTAAGGCCAAATCAGCATGTTCTGGATGGTCTAATGGTGCTTCTTCCAAGCAGCCCTCCTTGACCACATGTCACCAGGGTTGGGTAAGCCCTCTGCTGCAGACACATGAGCTCGGGGTTGCATCATGTTTTTTAATTTTTAGAAGATTTGTTATATGTACGAGTGTTGTGTCTGCATATATGAGAACCACGTGCATGGCAGGCACCTGTGGAGGAGACTTGGCTCCTCTGAAACCTGGAGTTAGGGATGGTTGTGAGCCACTGACATGGGTGCGGGGAAGGGAGCCCAGGCCCTCCGCAAGAGCAGCAAGTGTTCCTAACGGCTGAGCCGTCTCTCCAGCCTCTGTATCTTTTCTTTAACTTTAAAAGTGTGTGTGTGTGTGTGTGTGTGAGAGAGAGAAAGAGAGAGAGAGAGAGAGAGAGAGAAGAGGAGACAGACAGACAGACAGACAGACAAAAGTGCTGGCTCTACATGCATGAGGACCTGAGTTAAAATCCCCATCACCCATGTAAAAGGCCGGGCCTGGCTGTGGGTGCCCAAGAGCTCGGCACTGGGGATGGAGTCAGGTAGCTCCCGAGAGCTTGTCTGCCTAGCCAAAAACAGTGGGCTTCCGGTGCACTGAGAGGCCCTGTCTAAAGGCACTGAAGTGGAAGGTGACAGAGGATGACACTCAGTGCCTGTTTCTCCCTCAGTGTGCACATGCACAGATGTGCACACTCACTCATAGGCATGACACACACACACACACACACACACACACACACACACACACACACACAGAACTGAATGGGTAAATAAATATGTATCAGACGGCCCTTAAGGGGCTGGGTGGGTAGAGTGCTTAACTCCCATCAACCACCTTTTATTTTATTATATATTTTTTAAAGATAAAACTAATGTAGCTCAGAGCTAGAGAGATGGCTCAGAGGTTAAGAACACTGACTGTTCTTCCAGAGGTCCTGAGTTCAATTCCTAGCACCCACAAGGTGGCTCACAGCCATCTGTAATGAGATCTGGTGCCCTCTTCTGGCCGGCAGGGATATGTGCAGACAGAACACTGTATACACAGTAAATAAATAAATCTTTAAAAAAAAAACTAATTTATCTCAGGGCACCCTTAAATTCACAGCAATACTCCTGCATCAACCTTATCCCTTGAGTTCTGGGATTCCAGGTAATCCATCATGCTTGACTTCATCATTTCTGAACAATGGCATCTTGCTATGATGCCCAGGCTGGCCTTAGACTCCTGGGCTCCAGCAAGCCTCCTGCCTCAGCTTCCCGAGTAGCTGGGACCACAGACATGCTCCAGCGTGCTTCCCTGCTTTCACTTGGTGATGTCTTGTAAAGCACTCGGATTCTAAACTTTAGTCAATCCAGGGTACATGTTTTTGGGTGTTTGTGTAATTAGTTTTGCAAGGAACCCATGTCTGTCACAGGGTATGGGGGCTCTCCTGTCTCCTAATTGCTGCATCATTTTAGCACAACATTTAGGCGTTGCATTTTGGACTCTTGATTCTACCTCACTGACTGTGTCTACTTGTGCACCAGCACCATGCCTGCTTGGATCCTGCTGCTTTGTAGTAAACTTTCAAGTCAAATACAGAATCCTCCAATTGTCTTGCTTGTTTTTGAGACAGAGTTACAGTTTGTAGTCCCAGGCTGGCCTTGAACTTTTGTCTCTCTTTCCTGAGTATCTGGGATTATAGGTCCTAAGATGATTCTTTTTAACATTGCTTTTGCTAAGCTGGGTCTTGTGTGTACGTGTGGAGACAGGAGGGCATCAGGCATCTACCTCTCTCTCTCCACTTCAGCACCAGCTGGTCTGGATGTCACTCTGCAGACCAGGCTGGCCTTAAACTCAGAGAGCTGCCTGATTCTGCCTCCGGAATGCTGGGAGCATACCGTCACACTCCATCTGATCTCCCTGGACCTACAGCTCACGGTTTCAGCGAGGCTGCATAGCCAGCCAGCCCTGCGATCTTCCTGTTCCATGTCCGGCTCCGGGGTTACACAGAGGTGTGTGCCGCCACACCTGGCCTTTTATACTAACGCTCAGGATCTGAATTCAGATCCCCATGCTGGCACAGCACGCGCTTTATTCTGGAGCCACCTCACCAGTGTGTGCACACCTTGAATTTACACAACCCAGCTTGTGAATTTGCACAAAGCAGCCAGCGGGGACACGGGGATGATGCTCACTTTGTAGTCAGGTGGACTGGGGACTCCTTTGGCTTTTTATTTTTGGTCTTTTTCATTGTTTGGAAGTATTATCATCTACATGACACTGCCTCTGCCCACCAATGAGGCTGGCTTTCCCTTTACTTGTCTCTCTGTCTCTCCAAAACGTGTTGATCGTTTTTAGGATAAAGTTTCCATTTTTGAACTTCTTCCTAGGTGTCTTATTCTTCTCAGTAAATGGCACTGCTTTCTTCTGCACTATTGGTCACAAATGTATAGAAACATGATGGACTGCCAGGTGGTGGCACATGCCTTTAATCCCAGCACTTGGGAGGCAGAGGCAGGTGGATCTCTGTGAGTTCAAGGCCAGCCTGGTCTACAAAGTGAGTTGCAGAGCAGCCAGGGCTGCACAGAGAAATCCTGTCTTGAAAAACCAAAGTAAAAATACAAAACAAACAATAAAAAAACCCATGATGGACCTTTTTGTTTGTGAGACAGGGTCTCAGGGTGCAGACTTGGCTGGCCTGGAACTCATGAGTGCTGAGAATAAAGGCATGCATCACCATGCCAGTTGGACTTCTTTACAATTAATCAAAAGTATTTCTTAGGATTTCTTTTTAATTTTGTGTATGAATATATACATAGGAGTGTAATGCTCTCAGGTTTCAGAAGAGGACATTGGATTTCCCAGAGCTGGAGTTACAGGTGTTTGTGAGCACCAGTGTGGGTGCTTGGAACCAAACTTGGGTCCCTTGGAAGAGAAGCAAGCATCTTAGCCTCTTCTAACTTCTAAAATAATAATTTAAAAGCCATTTATTATGTATACATGCTCACCACAGCAAGCACCGTCAGAGGATAACTTTCACGAGTCAGTTCTTCCCATCTTCCATTTAAGTCTTGGGGATTGAACTTGGGTCATCAGGCCCTACTGAACCATCCCCTGGTTCCACAGTTAATTTTCGTGTATTGATCTGAGACCTTCCACCGTCATGTTCACACCTCTGTGTTTTCTCCAGGGGGTGTAGTGCTTCTGAAGTCGCTTTGGCTGGCTCATATGTAACAGGGCAAGATTGGAGGTGGGTACCAGCTGGAGGAGGGAGCTAATGCTGCATTGGAGAGAGTGGCAGCGAGCAGAGAAGTGAGGCTTGACCCCATGAGGCCAGGATGGACGTGGAGAGTGGAAGTATCAAGGATAGGCCAGGCTTTCTACTTAGGTCACATTGACCAGGGTTGGGGAGGGGGGTGGTACCTGGTTATGTGGTTTCGATGTGCTTTGATATGCCAAGAGGTAGCAGAATAAGCTGTCAGGAGCTCAGACCAGCTCTGGGATAAAACTAAAGCCAGGTTATCAGGGAGCCTGAGGAGGATGGGGGAGCCTACCCTGGGGGAGTCGGTACAGAACCACAGGTACAAAACAAGGAACGACACAGGACACTGGGGTGGCAAGATGACTCAGCCAGGAGTCTGGCTTGCAGGTGGCAGAAGTCTAGAGACAGGAGAAGAATGTCTTTTTGTGCCCAAGCCACTCAGGTTAGGGAGACCATCCTATCAACAGGGGCTATGGTTGAGGCGGAGTTGAAAACGATTCTCTTGCCACATGTACCACACAGGTCCTGGTGGCTTTCTCTTTCTGTCTTGTGTCTCCCAACACTGCAAGCCAGATACAACTGCTAGTGCTTAGTCTTGGCCTGGTAGGTGTTAGCAGAGAAGGCGATTTTCAGCCCTCACAGGCTGGAGCTGACTGATGCAGTCACTTTACTGCGGATGTCTAGAAGAGCTGAGGAGGCATGCTGTTAGCCTGTGCCTCTGTGCCCGTTAATGAGCACAGTCTTTACTTCTATGCAGGTCAGCCATGCCCCTGCAGTTCCTAAGTGGGTCACTTCTACTTTCCCAGATGCTGACAAAATTTCTCTTGGGGCAGACAGGCCAGCACCGGGGGCTGGCTTTGAGTCCTCAAAGGCCAAGGGGCCTGCAGTGTCATGGGGGTGCCCCTGGTGACACACACCATGGCCTCTTTACAGGACATACCCAGTGCCTCGCTTGGGAGCCAGAAGCATGTAGCTATTGATCTGCCCACCTGACAGATTCCTGATGAAGGCCCCCCAAAGGCAGCTGTGCCCATGAGGGAGGTAGTGGAGGGAGGGCTGGGAGGGTTCTCAGCAAGGCACATCTCAGCCAGACAGCCGCATGGACCGTGACACCACCAGGTGACAACCCAGGGAAAACGGGCGGCTGAAGGGCCCAGCCCTCACACTACTTGGGCCAGTCAGGTCTTTGACTTTAGAACACTGCCTATCAGACCATCTTGTGGACAATACAATTACACCTCCCACCGAGGATGGCTGCCATCTGACTGGACCGGCCAAGGATGAGCCACAGTGTGACAAGTTTGTGTACACTGGGAAGAAGTGAGGCACCGTGGACAAGTGCACTGATCACTGGGATGGGTGTCCATGGTGGCTTTTGGATTTCCTCTTTGGGACTGCTGTATGTCCCTTCCTGGGTCCTCGTGGAGGTTCCAGCACCAGTCAGCATTCACTGTGAACTTAAAAAAAGATATGAATGTTTTGATCGCATGTATGTGTTTGTGCACCACTTGGGTGTCTGGTGCCTGAGGTCAGGAGAGGGCATCAGCGCCCCTGGAGCTGAAGTTACTAGCGCAGGTCCTCTGGAAAAGCAGCAAGCGCTCCTAACCACTGAGCCATCTCCGCAGCCCTCAGTGTGCACACTCAGGGCCCAGGCTGAAGCCAGAGCTGGAGCTCACTAGGTACCAAACTTAGTAAATGGGGTTCTAGGGTTCAGTATGTAGGGCCAGTGGGTCAGGTGGGTCTCTTGGCCACAGCAGGCGAACCCGTGAGCTTTCTAGCTGGGTGGCCTGGGTGGCCCTGGGGAAAGAATGGGGAATAGCCGAGGGCCCCATTTAAGCTGCCTTCCTCCATCTGTCTCTCCCCTGGCCACTGTACTACACTTAGGTAGTCACACCTGGTTAGGTGGGCCTGCAGATACATGTTCACATGCCAGCCAGAGACCAGCCCTGGACTAAAGGTCCCGACCAGAGCTGTTGTCAGAACACCAAGGCTCATCAACCAGGCCCAGCACCGCCACGAGGCAGTCTCAGCCCCCGAAGACCTTCAGATTCAGAAACTCTGGGCCTTACAGGGCACCTATGCTCCTGGAAGTGAGAATGGCTAGATTTCCTAACGCCCAGGGTTGTCTGTCCTTCTTTGCTGCCCCTGCCTCAGCACTCTCTCCTTCTAGAGCCTAAGATTGCCCCTCCTTTTCATCCCTTGCTCTTGACACCTTGACAAACCCCAAGTCGTTAACACGGGTTATAGCTGAGGCACTACTCAGCCAAGTCCAGGTCAACAGGAGGTTCCCTGAGGCTATGCAGAACGCAAGGCACGTCCAACATCACTGCAGCTGTGCAGCAGAAACCAGAGCCCCCCACTCTGGGTCGGGACTGGACTCCACTCTCTTCCTCCAAGTAGATGTGGGCTTGGCTGCTGACCGGGTGGCATGGGGGCAGAGTAACATAGCTTTCTGCGGGTTCTGTGGTCTGCAGATCTCAAGATCAGGCTATGGATGGACAAGTCACACAATCAGCAGGCTTCCCACAATCAGAGGCTACTCACCCTGGAGCAGCTCTGAGCCAGGAAAGAACCTGTGATGAGGCATTGTGTGTGTGTGTGTGGGGGGGGGTGGCTCTGAAAGGCAGCATGGATAGGGATAGGATATGAACGTTCTGCTTGGGGTGGGGCCCTCAGAACCACTCTCTCACAACTTGGAACTATATGCTGTTTTTCTGTATGTAGTGTTTGTGTATTGGTGCGTGTGCACTGGATATTAGACTCTGAGTGTCCTCTATCACTCCCCACCCGGTTTTGAGGCAGGTCTCTCACAGGCCCTGGGGCACACTGACCAGCTATACTGGCTGGCCAGCAAGCTTTGGGGACCCTCCTGCTCCCCACGTGTGAGGCTTACAGGCCGGCACCGCCACAGCGGGCTCTTATGTGGGCGCTGAGAATCCAAACCCTGTCTGACATGTTTGCCTGGCAGGCACTACACCCGCCGAGCCACTTCTCCAGCCCAGAACTGTAGGAAAAGCCTTTTTCTTGGATGACAAGTGCCTGTCAACTGAAAACACTGAGTGCAGCACTCTGTGCTGACCCGAATGTCTGACCCCACAGGGCACGATGATCAGCAGGGGCTTAGCCCCAAATCTCTGCTGTCACCTCTCCTTTGGTGGCAGAAGTGCTGGAGTCTGATCTGGAGTCTTCTATGACTGCACCTCAGTGGTTTGTATTTGTTTTTGTTTTTCCAGACAGGGTTTCTCTGTGTAGCCCTGGCTGTCCTGGAACTTACTTTGTAGACCAGGCTGCACTCGAACTCAGAGATCCGGCTGCCTCTGCCTCCTGAGTGCTGGGATTAAAGGTGTGCACCACTGCCCAGCCAGTGGTCTGTATTTGTACCATAGACCTGGTGGTAGAGCTTTGCCAGGTTGGGCTACTGTCAGTGGGAGTGGGTGGAAGACAGCCAGCTAATCTGCACAAATCACAAGGAAGGAATTACAATAGTTCTCAACCTGGGGGTTGGACTTGCCTTTCACAGGGGTCACCTAAGACCATCTGCATGTCAGATATTTACATTCCCATTCATAACAGTAGCAAAAGTAGTTATAAAGTAGCAACGAAAATAATTTTATGGTTGGGGGGGGGTCACAGCATTAGGAAGGTTGAGAAGTACTGAATTACAAGGCAGTAGATAGGGTGTACCCAGGCTCCCCTGGGACCACAGACACAAGTTCCCAGCATGGAATCTTTATTGGATGTTTGTTTTGCAGTGAAATGCCTCTATACAGTGGTCAGCCCACCAATCCTGAACACATCCACACACATGCTTGTAAATATTCAATGGTTAATGCTAAAATTACTAAGTGGCCCCTAGCCCCTGCACCCCAACCTGAGTAGGGCACACAGGCCCATAAGACCTCCTGCAGGTGAAACCTCTAGGTTATTCAGTTTGACAAATATTTGGGTCACCGCTGCCTAGGGATTGGAAAGTTCCCATGTGTGGACCAGTTTCCGGCCCTCTGCAGAGGGAAATGGTGCCTGGATGCTAAGGTTGGCCTTCCAACTCCCCATCCATGGCACAGCCTCAACTACATCCTGTCTTGGGAGTCAATCTGTCTCACTTTGCTTTCTGGACATATCAGGAACTTGGTGGCCTGTCTGCAATCTTCTTATCCTCAGAATCATACCAGGTCCCAACATACCATGATCATGTCTGCTCCCAAGCTTGTCTCGTCGCTCAGTTCAGTCTCTTTATAGTGCTGGGAAGCAGGGAGGTGGTCCCCTGCCCAGGCAGAGGGCCACCTAAATGTATGATGCTTTTTAAGCATGAAATAGACACACCTCTACAGGACAGAAGAGGCCCCGGGGGAACTGGGAGACTCCTTGGCCTATGATCTGTGATCACATTCTTGGTGGTACAGGTATGAGCGAGACTTCTATGACTGTATTTGACAGATTCCTGCCAGGGAAGCCTTGGGAAAGCTGGAGTAAGGGACAGATCTTTGAGCACACCGGCCTGTTCTAAATGAATACCTGATAGCCAAGAGATACAAATAAAGCCCTCATGGAACTCCAGAGAGGCAAGGCAGCAGCAGCAGGCAGGCCGGGGCAGCCCAGGGCCAGCACAAGCTGGGGCGGGTGGTGGAGTGTGGGAGCAGGGCTGGGGGTGGGGGCTAGGATCTTCCTGCGAGGATCAGCAGCTTCGCAGAGGGAGGTTGAAATGCTCAGCTGTCCTCCTGGGTATGTGGAGCTGGGCCAGCAACCTCATCAGACTAATGCTTCCTCGAGGAACACACTTTGGGATATGGGAGGTAGCCAGAGGCCACTGAAAATGAACACAGGAATCCTTGATGCACTTCCCCTTCGGCAAAGACCGGCTTTAGACTCCACTCCAAGAGTGAGACAGGCATTGAGGTGTGGGGAGACCACTGCTGGTACAAAGCAGCCCTCCACAGTGTCAGTTTGCATAGCTTGCACTCTCTGGACAGCACGCTCGCTCCCTGGTTTAGGAAATGCACCCTGCACCCCGCAACTGACAGACAATGCTGCAGTGCACCAGGCTGCAGCCAGTGTGCCTGGAAGGGCTGGAAGGGCTGACAGAGTCTACGGGAAAGCGGGCTGAGGGGGTGGGGTGAAGGGAAAGGAGGAGGGGAGAGAAGACGAAGCGAGGGACACACACACACACACACACACACACACACACACACACACACACACACACACACACACACACGAGGAACAGAAATCCCACAAGCACCTCAGGAGCTGTGTGGCCCTGGCTAGCTGAGCAGGCGGAGGTTGGGGAGTGGGGACATTTAGGACATTTATTCGGAAGTGGTTTTTGAAGGAAAACTGAACAGACACAGGCCTAGTGTGAGGCAGGATCTCTGACCCTGGAGTGAGCTGTTCCACCAGAGAGAATGAACCCCAGTCAGACTAAACATTAGACGATACTCTGCTATCAAATGTAGGAGGCCGACTGAGTCCTCAACACTGTTAAGAACCAGACTCAGAGCTTAACACTTGCTCCTGACGTCCAAGAAATAATTTTCTAGCAAAATCCACATTTTATTAAATGCCACAACCTGCAGCTTCCAGTCCACAGAACTCTCAGAGGAAGCATGGACACCTCACACAGGCAGAGGCAGGGGGGACACAAAGCAGAGCTATTGAATACCAGTGGCACTGCCGTGTGCGCCCCATTTTTGCTCAGCCCCTCCCACACAAGGGCTTCACCATTCAAAGCCGGGGATGCGGAGCCAGGTGGGCCGAGACTCAGGCTGCAGAGGGCAGCTGGTGAGCTGGGGCAAGCAGGCGGCGGCACTGGACTCCAGTCACACTCCTCTACCCAGGGCCCCCCTGAACGCTGGCTCACAGCTCTCAGACGACTGAGATGAGGACATGGACAGTGCAGGACAGAGAGCTGCAAGCCTTCCTTCCCACAGCCCAGGCACACCAGCCAGTCCTCCCAGCCCCGTGTTCTGGGGGCTTCTGATCCCGTCATTCCTGACTTCCCACCTGCAGCAGTTACAGGGCAGGACTTGGGAAAGACACTGCTCTGGCCCACCTGCCTGCCTGTGCACCCATGCTCTGGAAGGACCAGGCTGTCCCCCTCTAGCCACTCAGAGAGGCCTGTGGACTAGGCTGTCCACAGTCCCCTCTCGCTCTCAGCCAGAGCAGCCTTATTAAAAGGCAGCAAGTAAGGCCCCTCCATAGAAACCCTGCCTGGGGGAGGCTGCCTCACACCTTCTGAGTCTAGGGCCTAGCCAACAATGTCTGCCGGCAGGGAAGCAGCACGCCCCCGAGGGGCAGGCTTGGATGTCACCACAGGAACACACTTCTGCAGTGCTGGTAGTGCTTATGTGCAGAAAACAAAGCATTAAAAAGTACCCCTCTCTTCTCCAACTCCCTTCCTGCCACATATCTAAAGCAAATAAACCAGAACAAAACATGAGGAGAGAGGGTCTCTTCAACGAGTCCTTCAGGTCTGTCTACCTTCCTCTGGATACACCTGTGGCAGAGAGGGACCTGCTCAGACTGGACAGCAGAGGAAGCGGCTTCCCACTGGAGGCGGTGATGTGGAAGCTGGGTGGGGCGCGGGAGACAGACACAGCTGTTTTCAGGACAGAGATCGGAGTCTTCTGCACTGGGAGGTAGTAACAGTCACCCCAGGGAGCCCCTGTTCCGTGAGCTGTGACTCACCTACAAGTCCCGGGCACTAAGCAGCTCTGAGGTGCTGGCTGGTCACCTGTGCCCTTGGCCACACACCTTCTAAGCTCGCCTCTGCTGATCACTGTCCCAGGCAGGCAGTCGCTGGTGTTCCTGCCCAAGCTCTGAGCAGCCTCGCTGTCTCCTGACCCAGCAGCTCACCTGTGCCCACTTCCTTCACACACGCTTGGACTACGCAGTGGAGGCTCAGAAGTCCTGCCTGGCTGTGCAAGCTGTGGGACAAGCTTTTCCTAGGTATCTGCTTAGCCGCGCCCCTCTCTGCCCCCAGCGGCTCCTCAGGGAACCCTCTCCTCTTTTCCCTGAGTCTCATCAGGAGACAGGAGGAAGGAGAGGAAGGCAGAGGGGCTGCTCTGGACAGGCAGGGGGATGGAGTCTGCAGAGCCAGCCGGAGAACACTTCTGGAGCTCCAAGGCTCCTCTCCCTCCAGACATGCCTGGAGACAGCGATTCTCCCCAGCAGGGCTGTGGGGCTGGCAGTGGCCTGTTCAGCAATGTGATGGGCCCTCTCAGCTGGCCTCCAGTGCCACTGTGCTGGGTCACCGTTAGAAGAGAGGACAACACTTAGAGTGGTGCATGGGGCCAGCGGCCCTGGGCAGGTGCTTCAGACCACCTAGGGTGACTATTTGGCTTTCTAAAACCATTTCATTCATTTCTGTTGCTTTTGTTCCCCAAAGGCGGGCAATCTCTCCTTCTCTTCTTTGTGTTCTTGGCAGACACCAGAATACATCCCAGGGTAGCTTCTTTCCCCCCACCCCGGTACTAGGAATTGAACCCAGAGCCTCACGAATGCTTGGCCAAGCAGTGAGCCGCACCCTCAGCCTCCAAAGCTCCGTGAGCAGTGGCAGCCTTCCCTTCCCACCACCACAGCCTTCCTGAGAGGCAGCTGCTGGGGTTCTCCCAGTCAGCAAGGAAACCCAGCCGCCCTCCTTCCCTCCTCCTCAATCCTCCTCCCCTCCCTGAGGGACAGTCCTAGCTGCCTGTAGCCCACTGCAGTCCGGATTCTCTAAGAGTACAAAAGGAGGTGTCCACGGCACTCAGCTGCGCCATGAGCGCTGGAGTCACTGCTGGGAGATGGCACAGTCCTGTCAGGACACGCTGGCTCACGGACGGGGCTAGGAATAAGTTAGTTTTCATTGACAGCGGATCCTCAGAGCGGGTCCTATCACGCCGTGCCTTCCCAGTCACCCTGGGGCTCCACAGCACCATTGGTCACTTTCCTGACTTTCTTCATGTTCTCCATCACTCCTGTCGTCGTCGTCACTCTGGAAGGAAAGAAGTCAAAGCGTTGGGAGAAGCCAGAATCCTGCAGCCAAGCCTCTGGGCCAAGGTAGAAACCTGGCCTCCGCCCGCTAGTGTGCTGCTGTGTGCTGCTGTGTGCTGCTGGCCAGGCCACTTGACTTTTCTGAGTGTAATTCTTACCTTCCAGAACCACGACGAGGAAAAAGAAGATTCCCCGTGCCCCCAAACAAGCTGTCATGACTGCCAACGTTCATTTTCTCTCTCACCACAGTGGCCAGAGACTGTAGGCCATACTCACATGACCGTTATGATTACAGCACATTCAGGAAAGGGAGCTAACTTGTGGGGCGGACACCTTCAGCAGCTATACACAGGCTAAACAGAAAAGCCACAGGCCGGCCTTCTGGGGTGATAGCCACACAGGCTCCACAGGCAAGCCTGGGCCAGCACGAGGATGGAAGCAGCTCCTTGAAACTTGCTCCCACAGAGGAAAACAAGCCAAGGAAATGATCCGGGACATGGTCACACAAGCTGGGGAGTGGCAAGCCCACTCGCGAGGACTGTTCCGAAGGCCACGGACTTGTTCTGAGTGTATGGAAAGGAGGGTGGAGGGCACAGGACACAGTTCTTCCACACACTGGGGCATCATCCACGGGAGGGTCAGACCTAGCTGCTCGTACAGAAGACAAACACCACATGTGGCTGATGCCTTACAGAGAGCTAAAGACCTTCTAGAACATTGAGGCCAGAGCTCTGCTTGCCTCTGACACGAGTTCTTTGTGGAGGACTTAAGAAGTGCCATCAAGAACACACTCCCAAGCAGAAGGGGATGACACCCAGGTGCTGCCCCATCCCCCTGGCTAAGAGCCACATGAAGCCTGCTGCTCAGTACAGGAGAGCACCGCAGTGGCAGGTGGCAGGACCCCACGGGTCTGGTCTGCATTCACAGCTTTTCAATCTCCAGAACTCTCTCAACAGTTCCCCCTTCCCAGCCTGCCTCTCTCCCCCCTCCTTTAGTGGTAGAGATGGGACCCAGAGCCTTGAGCACATTAGATAAGGTCTCTGTCCCACCCTCTGTCTTTACTGAGCTAAGACACTCTGCCTCCATCAGCTCCTGAGCTTCTGCTTCCCCCAGAGCCCAGAGTGCACTGAGGCTCCCTGGTGATGCCAGTGCCCTAAATCAATAAACCGTGCAGCTGCTAAGCATGCAGCCCCCCACCCCACTGCAGGGCTTCTGTCACTGTCATATGGTTCCATGAAGCCCCAAAAAACACCCAGCGTGACCTAAGCTCTGGGTCCTTGTCACAGAGGCCACCAAGGGATTACCTCCATCTCCAACACTGCCCCTGGGCTATGCTTTGCCAAACTGTAGAATGTGTGCTCTCTAGTATCAAGGCTGGAGTCTATGCACCTCCCCGCTGCCTACCTCTCAAGATTCAAACACACTCAGACCTGCTGTCTATAAAGTGTAAGACTCTCAGACTGACACCAAAGTAAAACTTTAAAACATGAAGGTCAGGCATGGTAGCTCACTCCTTTAATCCCAGCACTCGGGAAGCAGAGGCCTCTATGAGTTTGAGGCCAGCATGGGATACACAGTGAGGCCCTGTCCCCAAAAAATAAAACAAAACATTGCCATAACACACACACACACATCCTGTTTCCAGGGCACAGTGGTCTAGGACAGGAACATAGGAACCCAACTCCCACAGCATCACTTCACAGTTCTGCTCAGCAGAGGATGCTACGACCCAGTCATTCAGCCGAGCACCCAGCACCTTGCAGGGGAGGGCCAAGAGGGCCACCAGCTGACTTGTACTTGAGGCTCTTTCAACAGCCACTTGCAAAGACTCTGCTACCTCTGCAAAAGGTACAGCTGGAGGTCCCCCTGCTCCTCCCTGTGTGGAAAAGGTGTTTCTGCATGGGGGATGGGACTTGGTCAGGGCCCATGCCAGGATCCACCTGGCACTCACCACCCTAGTGGAGCAGCCAGCACAGAGGGGCTGCCCTAGGAGGCCTGATGTGCCCGACAGTCTAGCCTGCCAGCCTTTGAGCTGTGGAGAGGGAAAAGGCAATCCGAGTCTCGGCCTGAGCTGACCACCACACACAGCCCAGCTCATCAGAGTGAGAGCTGGCACACAGGTTATGACCCATCTGGCAAACAATCACCTTTCCTGAAAATAAGGCCCGGAGTTCCTAACACTGTGACTCAGATGTAAGTCGGAGGTACTGCCTGCTGTCCACCTGTGGTGACTCAGAAGATGCCATTTTCAACCCTAACAGCAATGCTTACAGCCTGACAGCCCATTCTGAACTGGCCCAGAACATTTCCAAACTCTTGCCACTGGGTCACTGGGAGCTGCTCCAGTGACACTTAACAGGATGGCTAGTTCTAATTTTCCCTGACAAGACTGAGCAATGGCTGGCAGACTCTGCCTTTCAAACTAGCTAAGCCCGCCAGGGGCTCCAGTGTCCATGTCCTCTGCTAAAAATAGAGACACCACCTCCAAGCTGCAGGATGCGGAGAACAGGGGGCCCACTGAACACCACACCTTTCAGTTAAGGGAGGGAGGGAGAGAGGGAGAGAGGGAGAGAGGGAGAGAGGGAGAGAGGGAGGAGGGGGGCAGCTTACACAGATTCCATCTCCAGGTCATCTTCCTCCTGAGAGAGCTGCAGGTAGGGGTTATCTGAAGCCGGACGGAATTTATACCCCGTCAGGACAAAGAACACCAGCGTGGCTGTTTCATCCAGCAGCTGCAAATTTAAAATCACCCCACAGTAAAAGGCTTAGCAACACTGCTCTTCAGAAAGCAATGGAGCTAAACAAGCTGCAGCCTCCTTCAGTCTCCACCAACTGCTCTGAGCATGGCCAGAGTGGACACTGAGGTGTCTCCATGGGAACCCACTTTTTTTTAATGATGAGAGGGTCTTAGTGTGAAACCTAGGCTAGCCTTGAACTCACCACCTTCTGCCTCAGCTTCTCAAATGCTGGTTACAGTATTCCATCACACTGGTTCATTTTATACCTTCTCTGTCCTACTTGTTCTTCCTTTTTCGTGTGTGTGTGTGTGTGTGTGTGTGTGTGTGTGTGTGTGTGTGTACACACTGTGGAGTTGAGTGTGGAGGTCAGAGGACTACTTACTTAGGGGACTGCAATGTCTCCTTCCATCCTGTGGGTCCTGGGGATCAAACTCAGGCCATCAGTCTTGGCAGCAGGCACCTTTCCCAGCTGAGTTATCTTCCCAGCCCAAGAACAAGGGGCATGGGGCGAGGGTTCTACTAAATTAATCCTTCTTAAAAAACAAAAAAGACTTTCATTTTACCTTATGTATGTGTATGTCTGCATGTGTCTGTATACCTGTACAGTGGTGGTGCAGGCCAGAAGAGGGTGTTGGCTCCCCTGGGGCTGGATTTACAGGCCACTGTGAGTTGCCTACCCTATGTAGCTGCTGGGAACTGAACCTGGGTCCTCTAGAAAAATAGCAAGTCCTCTTGACCTCTAAGTCACCTCTCCAGCCCCAAGAACAAAGGTCCTAATGCAGATGCAGCACGTGGTGACCCATGACCAGTTCTAGCATCTTACAAAGATGGTTTATGATCATAATAAAAATGATAGGTCCGAAAACCCAAAAATAAAAACAAAAAACAAATCCCCAAACCAAGGAGGACTGGATTCAAACTGACTCAGGCTCTCGACTGAAGGCAAAGGTGGATAAATTCTAATTACACAGGGCAAATCTCACTCGCTCTGCTTGGGGCTTTTCTCTTCAAAGACTTAGACTGAATCAATAAAGCAATTACACCCAGATTTCTCATGTAAGCCAGCAGCTCTCTGGGCACACAGATGGCTGTGTCTGGAGAGCAGGGGAGACGGAAGGTCTTAGCAGTCATTCCCAGATAAGTCAGACACAATCTTAAGCTATGCCCCAAGACACAACCTCAGACATAAATTTCAAAGTGTCCCCAGAGCAGCAGACCTGGTAGAGCCACTTCCACTGGAATGGAACAGCGAACTTGAGAAGAAAGGCGATGATCCTGGTGAAGTAGATGTAGCACACGATCTACAGAAAAAGGAAATCAGAAATTAGAGTATCGCTTTCTGCCACTAATTAACTGCAACAGAAAACAGCTCCCCAAAGAAAAAGATGTGGTCTACAGCCCTGGTTACCAATTCAGCAGGGAAAGCTGGGGGCTATGCTCTACATGTCTCTCTCATGGTGGCTAAGATACTACCCAGCCCCACCCTGGGAGACCAGCCCCTTTAGTCTGGCTGTTCTAACCCTTTCTCACCACCCACATACATGCAGGCCGTCTGGTTTCAGTCTCTAACGGTACTCTTTCCACCCCCAAGCTTGGGAGCAGTTCCCAGCAGCTACAGCAAAATGGTCACTTGGGGAACACGCAGAAGCAGTGGGCAGTAGAGGCCCACACTCCAGGACATCTGGAACCATCACTCTAAACCACTACCGCCTTCCTCTCCCTGTGATGAGGCCTCAGTGAGCAGGGCATGAGACCACACTGAACACTAGACCAGGCTGGGGTGGCTCCCTGGCCTTTCAAAGAACCACTCCTCTGTATTGTCATAGGCATCAGGAAATGCTCTATGGTGACACAAACATTCTGATGATGACATAAGATCCATGTAAACAAAACAAATGACCCAAGAAAGAGCGAGAAGGCACAAGAACAGCAGCTGGATCGATGTCTGCCCTGCTTTTCTGCTGCCACCGCCAACGTCCAACGTTTGCTTGGGCAGAGCTGTCAAGCTTCCTCCTGGGAGTCAAGGAAACACTGGGAGCTTATGCTCCGTGGGCTCACACGAGGCTTTATGGTCATCATTGACTTGCTGGATGCAATGGTGCACACCCTTAATCCCAGTACTTGGGAGGCAGAGGCAATGGATCGAGGTTAGCCAAGGCTACACAATGAGACCCTCTCTCAAACAAAAAACCAAACCAAACATCCCCAAACCAAACCAACCTCAATTCTCTGTTTTTAAGGGACATGTTACTACAGTACAACTATCTCCTGCCTGGCAAATGGAGAGCATGGTGACTACTCAGTAACTTTGGTGGGACTGCAGAAGTGCCCAAGAGTGCACCCACATTCCTAAGTGGGCAGGAAGGGAAGGCAGGGAATGACGGGGTCTGACCTAGGCCGAGAAATGCCCTTGGGGATCAGACACTACACTGGCCACCACACAAGGACCCGAGCCGTTCCCATGGCTCCTCAGTTCTGTTCTCACATCAGGTGGATGTGCTACTTTTCTAAGTATTTAAAGACACTTCTAACACTAAGGCTTCAAAGCAGCAACCCAGATTTCTCATTTCCACTTTAAGAGAGGGGATGAGAAGTTGTGAGGCCACTGGCAGGTCCAAGTGCGATGGCCGCTCACTGATCTTATTTACAGATTTAGATTTTGTTTGTTTGTTTTTTTTACTCACCAAGACGTAGTAATGTCTGAAAAGCTTCAGCTTTGCTAAGTTAATGGCAGCTACAAAGAACAGAATGAAAAGTGCATTAACTTCTTTTTTTCTATCCATTCACCGTCCATCTGTCCTGCCATCTCCTCCCATTCATCCATATGGAGACAAAGTCTTGCTATGTGGGCCAGGCTGCCCTCAGGCAAAACCCCCACCTCAGCCCTAAGCAGTTTGAATCGCTGTGCCTGAACGTCATCAAAATCTTATCCCTTCTATATGCCCTCGGAGTGCAGAGGTGGTGATCTGACGCACGCACGCACGCACGCACGCAGAAGAAACAGAGCAGGCTGAGTACCTGGCCAGTGGCACGATGCAGTCAATCTCTCAACTGTTTGGGGCAACCCCTCACTCGGGAGATGGGCAGCTAGGAGCAGAAATGGATGCTATGGATGGTGTCTCAGTAGAGACAAGGGCCAGGGCTAACCTTCCCAGCCCTGCACTGCAGCTGAGGGACAGCTGCCCCTCCACCAGAACCAGCACCAGGCTGGCCCACAGGACCACCTGAGGGCCTCCCACGGGGCAAATTCAATCAACTCTCCGGCACACTCAGCAAACTTCACTTCCGTTTCCCATACACGCTTCATAGTAAGTCCTTTGAAATTAGGATCTCCCTTCAAGAACACTCAAGGTCAGCCAAACCAGGAGGGCAAGCAGCTTCCTGACACAGCCTATAGCTATGAAATATTGATGACCACAGAGAGCAGCCGGGCTCCCTCCCCGATTAGCAACCCTTTCATTCATCATAGCCTTCCTGCAGGAGGCAAATTAATTTTGCTTAATAGCATTCAATTACTGATTCAGTTTAAGAATGGGACTGTGGGTGGCAGACATTCAAATTTCCTCTTCCTCCCTCCTCTGGCTCATGATTAGTGGGGGCAAGGAAGCTTAGGATGCCCACAGAAATCCCAGGAATCCTAAGTCATCAAGAGGATTGTCAACTCAGAGCTCTGCCAGGTCTTCTGAGAGGAAAAGCACAGCCTTTCCGGAAAGTTCTGAAGTCCAGAGAGACACTGGATTTTCATGTGTGCCTGTACGTGGTCATGCAAGCACACACACCCAGCAGGCAAGGGGGGGCAGCGGCAGAGCAGCCAACACGCATCTCTCTGCATCTCTGAGAACCGTGCCATCTTTTTCCTAAACTCTGGTCCTCACCCTTTGTTCATCAGGACTTGGTCACTACTTGGTCACTACTAGGTGACCAAGTCCTGACGTGTACCAGGCATTGGGTACAAGCAGTGTTCTGGGCAGCTGCTGCCGCCTCTGCTGCCGGGGACATCCCACCCAGAGGCTGGCAGGAGAGTCACTGAGGACAAATGCTAAATTTGAGACATGGGTGATGAATCAGACTGTCCTAGGACTTGGGTTTCACCCACGTGCACAACCCTGCATCTCCTGCTTCCATGACAGGGCCAGCTCCCACCACACTCTGCAGCAGAGCCAGCCAAAGCTTGAGAATACTACAGTCTGTCACCCAGGGCATCCACTAATTCTCTCCTTTCCTAAACAGCTGTAAAGTGTTCTGCTCGCTGAAGGAGTCCTGAAAAGGGGAATTTTACACCTGGAGAACTGACCGCATGGCAGGGGATGTCCTGCTGCCCCTGAGAGTTCCAGTTGCTGGGACAGGGATGAGCAAACTGAGGGAGGACAGGACCAGGCAGTGGAGGGCGAGGTAGGGTTTTCCAGGGGGAGAGAGTCAGGGAGGGAAGGAACCAATGGGGTCCCTCTGTGAGACAATCTCATGGACAGGCAAGTGCGGGGCTCAGGATGCTGCCCGTGGTGATGCTGGCAACAGGCCTAGACAGAGAGTAAAGCAAGGGAAAGACACAAGCCTGTGAACTTGACCTTACAGGGAGTTTGAACAGAGAAAACCAATGGTAAGGGCCCCGTTGAGTGAACGCCCCTGTAGATAGATGTACAGTGACCTGAGTAAGGTCAGGGCTGCAAGCAGCAGGCTCAGACAGACTGTGGCAGTGACTAGGAAGAAATGAGGGGCAGGAGGTGGGTGTGAGGAGGGGCTGAGGCCCTGCAGATCTTAGTGGCTGATTACTGAGTTAGAGCAGTAAGTGACACGTTGGCATCTCCCTGGCACCACATGCCATGATGTCACACCTCCAGGCTACACAGACACTTTCTGAGGGGAGGGAGGCTACAAACAGCTCTTTAATTGAGCCCGTGTGCCTCGCACCCTCACACCAGAAGGTTCAGGACAGAACAGTGCCATGCTACCCAACACTCCCAGGGCTGACAAACGGGTCTCGGAAGAATGTGAAGAGCTCTAGGCCATTTCCTAAACCAGTCATGATGACATCATTGCTAACCCCATAACATTAGTTAGCACTGCTGCTAGCAGGGTCCAAGCCCCTCAGGCCTCCGGCTGGGGTTTCCTGCTCACTCTGCTGGAAATAGACCCCAAAGCCTCAATCCTATTAGTTGGTTCTCTCTAGCCATCCCTGACACACTCTGCCCTGCAAGCTTCTAAGTAGAGGTAAGACAGGAGAGCAGAGCACTCAACAGCACAGGCCCAGTGCGGCTGGACATCCAGGGTTTAACCCTCAATTCTTCGGCCAATTCTACTCATGTGATAATAAGCAAGTCACCTACCCTCTCTGAATTTCAATTTGTTCATCTGCTAAGGCAGAAACAATACTATCTACCCTTAGGGCTACTCAGGGTAGATTACTGGGGTAATTGCAGGGCAACTCAGGCAGCACACAGTTCAACACCTGGATGCTATTCCAAGTTTATCAGAATCCTATGAGGATTACATGGAACTAGCCTGCATCAAAGGGGGCCACTGTGACTGGCAGAAACCCAGACTCTAGTAATACTGGAACAAAATGTGAACCTGGGACTACTGGCATGCCCAGGCTCTCCTGGCAACAGTGCCACCTGCCATATGGAACTGACGAGTCAGGGCACAGAGCAGAGGAGGACCAGTGCAAGGTGAAACCTCCCAGCATCATGACAAGGGCAGCCAGCAGCAGGTCACAGCCTGGAATCTCAAGCTTCCCTTTCTTCTCTTCCAAAGATTTCCTAGGAGTTTAGGAGGCTGGCAGCTTGCTGCTCCCTGAACCACAGGGAGCTGGGCTCTCACGGGAGGGAAAGCTGTGGAGGCTTGGCTGGCTATTTCTGACTCTGCTATGTTGACGTAGCAAATATGGTCAAAGAATGAGCAGGCCAGGGGGAGCCAGGAGCCCTCAGTTCCAGCCCTCACTCCACTGTAAGTCCACATGCCTGCCCCTGACCTGTGCTCCTCATCTGGACAGGAGCTTCTTTAGGGTAGAGGCTCCTGCCCAGGGAGTACCTGAGTGGCCAGAGCTTCATTAATTGAAACATTTCGTTTGTTTTCAAGACAGGGTTTCTCTGTGTAGCCCTGGCTGTCCTGGAACTTGGTCTGTAGAACTCGGAGACCGCCTGCCTCTGCCTCCCGAGTGCTGGGATTAATGGCTTGCACCGTCACCATCCCCTGGCATAAAGTGAAGGCTTCTTATGGAATCTGTCCCAGGCCCAGCTGTGGAGGGGAACAAGCAGCATGCCCCCCACCAGCTCCAGGGCTCCCCCAGTTAGAGCACCTGCAGACTCTTTCTCCTCCTGCTCAGAGGAAACAGGTCACAAGTGGAGCCTAAGCATGGCAAGGACTTCTTCCTGCCCAATGCCCCCAGGTCGAGTCAACACACAGCTGTCACAGGAGGTACTGCTGCCCTTCCTGGCTGTCACCTTCCCTCAAGTCATGGTGACCAAGAAGACCAAAGAGCAGGTGACAGCTACTTGGGGAAGGGACAGCAAGAACTATTTTTCTTCAGGGATGCGGCACCAGTGAGTTTCCCATGATCTTGGAAATAACCCCACACCATGTCACAGAGGCAAGGCTAACTACACTCTGCAGGGAACTAGGCAGATGGCTCAGGAGGTAAAGGGGGCCTGAGTTTGATTCCCAGAACCCATGGAATAAGATAAAAACAAACTCCTGCAAAGTGTCCCCTTGACCCCCAATGGGAGCTCTGTGCCTCCCCCACCTCCTCCCACTCCCTTGCTATGTGTGTGCACGTGTGTACACACAAATAATAAATAAAGTAACAACTAAGGGCCAGTAAGATGGGCCAGCGGGTAAAAGTGACGGCTGCGAAACCTGACAATCTGACCTCATCCCTCGACCCACATAGTACCAGGAGAGAAGGGATCCAAGAACATTGTGCTTTGACTTTCATAACTGCACCCTAGTGCATGCATGATACATGTGTACACACACACACACACACACACACACACACACACACACACACACAGTGAAAAAAGTTTTCAAAAATGAAGGAAGTAAAAGGAAGGGAGTGTTGAGAAGAAGGGTTCCAGAAGGGGGTGATGGAAGAGGAGATGGGGCAAATGTAACCAAAATCTACTACAGACATGTATGAAGTTGTCAATAAATTAAAATTATTTCTAAAAGAAGTCAGAAAGGGAGCTCTGTTGTTAAGAGCATATGCTGCGCTTGCAGAGGACCCAAGTTTGGTTCCCAGCAGCCATATGATGAGTTGGTTCACAACTGCAGTTCCAGGGGATCTGAGCCCATCTTCTGGTCTCAGGCTCTCCATGCATGTGCATAACCAGCCCCTGCCCCCTAGACACACATGAATATACAGAATTACATTTTTTCAAATCTTAAAACCCCCCAGAAGGCCAGAAACAGATCACACCTGCCCCAGCTGACTTCCTCTGATAGTTCTGAAACTATCCAGAAACAAGAAGAACCACCTCAGTCTGCTGAGTGAGGCAGGCACTGAGGGTGTACCCACCACGCCATTTCTTCATCTCACAAGTTCCTTTGTGTAGGAAGCCGTGCTGTTAGGGATGAAAGAAGCGGCCTGGTGGAGGTTAGCCAGACTCAGCCTGTAAGTGGAGAAGCCAGGCCTCGAGCCCAAGGCCACCTTCCTTAGCACCGAGTTCTCTCCGCTTCTGACCCGCTGCCACCAGGCGCCTGCTGGTGACTGCCAGTGCCATTCTTGGCAACAGCTGACGACTTACGGGGCACACAGAAGCAGAGGCCAGGACAGCTTCTTAGTCTTTGCCCCGGTGTGAAGGAAGTCCCCGACTTCAGACGCTGCCCGGCACCCTTCCTCCTGCTCCTCTCTGTGCCATGGAAGCAATTCTTAGTCAAACACAAAAGCTGAAGGAGGAGTTTTTGCTAGCATGAATTGCTCAGACTCACTTTGATCCTACCCCCCCTCCCCCGCCCCAATCTGCTTAAGTTGCAGCTCAAGCTCACTTCAGAGAGCAGAGGAGCTCTGTGCATGCTCACACACTGGCCTTATGGCCTATGCACAGCCTCTCTACACCATCACTGTCAGCAGTGAGGCAGGCCACAGAGATCAGGGACTGCACTGGCCTTAAAGTGTTAGCGGGGGCCCTATAGCCTCCCACCGACAAACCTCAGCCAGTTTGGGGGAGCAAGCACAGGGAAAGGGGCTGTAACTGCGGTAAGTGTAGTAAAACGGCTGCCCAGAGACTTAGCCTCGGAGCTAAGTTACCCAGAGCACAGGACACTTTCCTCTTCAAGCCATTAGCGGAGTGTGAAAAGTGATTAAAATCTATTCCTACATGCATTTAAAGCAACAGCCCAAGAGACGTCAAAGGTAAGTGAACTGAACCATAGGGCTATGCAGCTGTACCAGATCCTATCTTTAATGACAGAAATGAAGTGAATCAGCTGGATAGGTGGCTCAGGCCTAGAGATAGCGAGATAGCCCCAGCTTCTCGGGATGCTGAAGGGAGAATCTCTAGAGTCTACAAGCTTGGGATTAGCCCAGGCATTAAAGTAAAAACCTGACTTAAAAAAAAAGCCCAAAGACCATAGGGCAGGGAAGTACAATGCTCATTTCCTGCTCCTCCTCCCCTTCAGCTCCAGACTCCGTCAGCGCTGCTCAAGGAAGGGTACCAAAGACTGGTCCAGACTGGCCGCCAGTGCCTCCACCTCTCCAGCACACTGTGTGCAAGTGCAGAGGATGAGCTCATCAGACGGACCCGGAGGAGACTGCAGGCAAGCTGGAGCGCATGTCCCTCTCAGCTCTCCGCCCCATCTCTCCACCGCACAGTCACAACCAGCAGTGAGCCAGGATGAAGGTCACACTTCTGCCTGTTTGATGGCACAGGCCACCAATGCAGGCAACAATCTCTGGGTAAGAGCCTGATCTTCCTGGACTACTGCAGTAATCGATCAGGGAGAACAAGCTGCAGTCCTGAGACATGCCAGCAGCCCTAGGCAGAAGCAGGCCATGAGGGGGCAATCACCACAAAGTGGGCACACTGAGCTCCCGATACTCGATGAAGCGTTGCATCCGCCATCAGCTGTTTCTCAGCCTGTGCTGTGAGAAGCCCCTGGGCTCTGGGTTGTGTGTTGTATGACCTCAGGATGGGATTACTTATTAAGTAAGAGTACGTATTTCATAGTGTTGGATGATACGAGTTGGTAACAATTCAAGAATTGGAATGATGTAGCTGAAGGGGAAAACCAAGTTTTTGGTGGATAACATATTAAATATGCCTGTTTTAAATTGACATTATGACCTATTCTTTCTATTGCTCTCTGAGCTGTGCTTGAGCTTTTTCTAGGGTCCTGAACCCTTTGATAATGTGTGAAAGTAAGTCCCAGCTACCCAGGCAAGTTCATACCCAGGTGACTGTACCCACAGTATGTGGCACCCGCAGGAGCAGGTAGGAGGCATCTGCAGACACTGTGGAGACACCAGCTCGTGTGAGGTGGTCCTGGGAGCAGGACAGAACCCTCTGAGGCTTTTATGGGCACCACTGTGTGCCACAAGAGAAACAGGCACATGCAGTGCTCCCAGGACAGCACCGGAGAAAATATGTCTGCAGGCAGCTCCTGGCAGGCTGCAGGAAGCTGGGAGAGCACCCTAGGAAGCAGCTCCAGACTTCGGGCCAGAGTGTCCTGATGTCCTTAGCTACACAGGGACAAAAGCCAAGTGACAATGCTCTGCGATCAAGGAACTCATGTCTGTCTCTTCTGTTACAAAGCCCTGCTCTGGGTGACAGGGTCCAACAGCTGGCCTTCAACAGCAGTGCATGCAAAGCACTGTGGGGCAGGGAAGCACATGGCCATGCTGCCCCAGCCCCAGGGCTGTCCCCACAGCAGACAGGAAGGGAGGCTCAGAAAGAAGTGTGGCTGGAGGTCCCTCTGCTCTTGGCTCTTCCCTGAGGGCTTCCAGCTGGAGGCTCTAGGCTTCCTCTGGTAACAGCTCTAAATCACTGCCCACAGCATCATGGCTCCTGCTTAAAAGTGGAAACTGAGGCTGGACAAGCCTGTTGTAAAGGGACACTGAAGCGAAAGAACTGGGGAAGAATATGCTTACAAACCCACTAAAGCCAGAGCTCCGTCCCATGCTCAAGGATGTCTGGAAGAAGTCCACAGTCCCCCACCAGACACTAACCAGTTAAGGAGAAGTCCACAGTCCCCCACCAGACACTAACCAGTTAAGGAGAAGTCCACAGTCCCCCACCAGACACTAACCAGTTAAGGAGAAGTCCACAGTCCCCCACCAGACACTAACCAGTTAAGGAGAAGTCCACAGTCCCCCACCAGACACTAACCAGTTAAGGAGAAGTCCACAGTCCCCCACCAGACACTAACCAGTTAAGGAGAAGTCCACAGTCCCCCACCAGACACTAACCAGTTAAGGAGAAGTCCACAGTCCCCCACCAGACACTAACTAGTTAAGGAGAAGTCCACAGTCCCCCACCAGACACTAACTAGTTAAGGAGAAGTCCACAGTCCCCCATGAGACACCAACTGGCTAAAGAAGAGTACCAAGTCCCCACATGACAGGCGAGGCAGTCAAGTCCAGGAGGGCAGCCTGAGGCTTGAAGAACAAAGCTCTGGCCACCAAGCTGGAGTTCAGCAAACACTTAAAAGCAGCCTTGTGCTTATGCTCAAGTACAAGGACAGGCCAGCAGTCAGTACTAGTACATGTTATACATGGTCTGGAACATGACATCTCTTAAATGCCTAGAGTAGCTGGGGGTAGCCAACTGCCTGTGCAGGGCAGGATAGCAGCTGTTAGGCTCCGTGAACCCCCAAATCTGTGACTACTCAGCTCTGCTGTCAATAGACAGTTACTAGAGTCAAACACAATTTTACTTATAAAAACATGGGGACAGCTGAGTTGTTAAGGTTGGCTAGTGTGCACAAAACTCTGGGTTTGATCCTCAGCACCCATGAAACTGGGTGTGCTGGTACATGTCTGTAATCACAGCACATGGGAGGTGATAGAGGCAGAAGGCTCAGAAGGTCAAGGTCAATCCTGGCTATATAGTTGAGTCGAGGCTAGCCTGGGATACAGATGTTTCTTTTTCTTTCTTTAAATTTAATTCCCTTTTTCTTTTAATATTTATTATGTATTTATTTATATACAGTGTTCTGCCTGCATGTATCCTTGCAGGCCAGAAGAAGGCACCAGATCTCATTACAGGTGGTTGTGAGCCACTATGTGGTTGCTGGGAATTGAACTCAGGACCTCTAGAAGAACAGTCAGTGCTCTTAACTGCTGAGCCATCTCCCCAGCCCCAGATGTTTCTTTAAAATAAAAAAAAAAAGTTGAGATAGCAGTATGAGAGCTGGAGCAATCACTCAGCCCTTAAGAGTGCACTGCTCTTGCAGAGGATTCGATTCCCAGCATCCACATCAGGCAGCTACAACACCCTGTAACTTAGCTCCAGGGGCATCTGCACTTATCTGATACCCATAGGTATATGCACATGCACACGCGTGTGCGAGCCTGTGCACACACACACACACTTAAAAATAAAATAAAATAAATAGAACATGATCCAGTTCTCTGAAGCAGCCAATGGCTTGCTCCAGCAGCACCTATCATTAAACTTCCTCCCATAAGCTTGGAATGGCCAGTAGAGTTCCAGAATGGCAGTCACTGTGCTCTCATGTCCCTGCTTCATGTTCACAACACAGACTGGCTGTGGCTGCTGCAAGGGTGCAATGGTAGTAACCTGTCTAGGAAAACCAGAAGACCCTGTATCAACAACAAAAGCACAAACAACCTCCCTCTGTGCAGCATGAAGCCGGAACTAAAGGCAAGAAGTTCTGTAGCTCTCCGATCTGGAGGTCAGTCTAACACCACACCTTCCGGTACATGGCTCAAAAGGGAGGCAGCACGTACCAGTGGTGAATAATGCGGGCAGAAAAGGCATTCAAGGGGTGTTAGGCGACTTTTACCACTGTGTTCTGGGGCCAGCAAGATGGCTCAGTGGGCAAAAGTGCCTGATGACCTGAGTTCAATCCCCAGGACCACAAGGTAGAAGGAGAGAACGGACTCCCATACAACTTCCTCTGATCACTATACATGTGCCATGGCACATACATGTATACAGACAAATAAATGTTAAACAACTGTTAGGATCCTGCTCTCACTCTTCCAGGTCGAACATCTTATGTCATCAGGGGGCGCGGGCTGCGTGGTCACACAGTCCCTGCCTTAAAAAGCCAGACACGGATCCAGGAAAGATGCAAAGCTACACAGAGAAACCCTGTCTCGAAAAACCAAAATAAATAAATAAAAAATAAAATAAAATAAAATGACTTTTAAAGTATTACTTTCTTAGCCGGGTGGTGGTGGCGCACGCCTTTAATCCCACCACTTGGGAGGCAGAGCCAGGAGGATCTTTGTGAGTTCGAGGCCAGCCTGGTCTACAGAGCAAGATCCAGGAAAGGAACAAAGCTACACAGAGAAACCCTGTCTCGAAAAACCAAAAAAAAAAAAAAAAAAAAAGCCAGACACGGACCCCCACACTCTCTCTCTGCACTCTTCTTTCTGTGCTTCCTCTCTGCGCCTCTCTCTCTCTCTTCCTGTTTCTCCAGGCCTGGCTTCTTTCTAATAAAGCTCTTTCTAACATTGGGTTCTGCCATGGCCCGTGACTTTTCTGCCAACCAACCAGCACCATTTTACCATCAACAACAACAAAAGAAACCCACATACTGTGTTCCTGTGAAACTGAAAACACACTCCCTAGAAGACCTGGCCATTCCTTGTGCGCACCTGGTCACCTTCTACCAGGACCATCTCCTAAAGGTTCCATCTCTTGGGCATCACACCAAGGACCAAGCTCCAGCACATGGACCCTTGGGAGGACAGCATGATCCAGAACATGAGCAAACGACTTGAAATGACATTTTCCAAAGAAGATATACTATGGCCAATAAGCTCCTGGAAATACGTATAGCATCACTAATGACTAATGAATGAAACTGAAAGTTTACTGAAATATCAGTATTTGTCCCAGCTCTCATACTGCTATCTTCAATGAGACTGGGAGGGACTTCTTGGAGATACCGGTCCCGGCAAGCCGCCCAAGCTTTTCTGTGTAATTCCAATAAAGTTGCTGGCTCACCACACTGGACTGAACTGTTTCTTTGGTTTTCCTATGACCTCTCCATCTCAGGTGACTAGATGTTTAAGACTCCCCAGGAAAGATCCAAGCAGGGAGTCTCACATCGCAATCACGCTGTGCTCGTATTCAAATCACAGCGCACAGGGAGAGACTTAAACTCATCTCAAGGTTGGTGGACATAAGCTCCACAAATCACACAAAGAGCTTCACACAGCCAGATGTGCTACTCACACCTGTAATCCCAGCACCTGTGGGGCTGAGGCAGAAGGATCATCATTGAGTTCTGGACCAACCTGGGCTACAGAATGAAATCTAGGTCAGCCTGGGCTATAGCATAATCCTGACTCAAAAACAGCAAACACCTGGGGCTGGGGCTGGGGCTGGGGCTGGCTGGGCAGGTAAGCACCTGCTGATAAGCCGGAGGCCTTGAGGTTAAGAGTCCCCAGAACTCATGAAAGCTGGCTGCAGTGGCATGTCCATCTACAATCCCAGTGCCGCTCCCTGGTCTGGGGTTACCAGCACCAAGACGACACCTGCATGTCATGGTGTGCACAAGCAGAGAGAGAGATGGGAATGAAAACCAAACAACAACTTTAGTGGACACAGGAGGTCTGTAGCTTTCTAAACGCTCAAGCAGATCGACTGCCCAGAGAAGCGCTGTGAAGAGAGAGAGTGAAAACAAGAAGAAACACACTGAAGGCTTGTCACGAACATACCCAAATAAAACGGCTCCTTGCCAGGAGACAACTGCGGTCAGCAGACATCTCCAATAAACACCAGTGTCCTGGAGTAGGAACTTGCCCGCCCGCCCGCCCGCCCGCCCGCCTGTGATGCTCCCTGCCAGGAGAACAGGGTGATGTCATGCATCAGGTGGAGCACAGCGTTTCAGTGAACGGCACTGCTCTCTCAAACACTGAAGCACACTGGCAGCGCTCCCTCTACACACCCTGGAGGGTTTTAAGAACTAGGAAACTCACGTTCCTGTGGCAGCTGTGAGCTCTCCTATGCTGTGCTTTGCACTGAAAAGCACAACTTGCATCCTGGCAATAAACACTGCCCGCTGTTTCCTCTGTGACATGTTCATTTCACTCATTTCTGAGTGACACGGCTGTCCTTTCTTTAGACACATGGCTTGTGACCCACCACACCGCAGTACCAAGTGCACCTTCCATTTTTCCACACTGGATATAAAGACAGGCACTTGGGCCTGAAACTTGATACAAGTACTTGCTATATCATCACAGACATTCTGAAAGGACACAAACCTGGGTCACCCTACAAGTAGGTGCCAGTGAAGAATGTGGTGGCTTGGCTGGAGAGATGACTCTGAGGTTAAGAGCACTCCCTACTCTTGAAGAGGACCTGAGCTTGACTCTCAGCATCCATGTGGCAGTTCACAGTCTGTAACTTGTAGTCGTAAGTTTTCTCTGGTCCCACCCGGCCACACAGTCCTGCGGCTGCTTATAAAATAATCGCTCAGAGGCTTAATATTATTTACAAACTGTATGGTCTATGGCAGGCCTCTTGCTAGCTAGCTCTTATTTCTTAAATTAACTCATTTTTATTAATCTATGTTTGCTACATTTTCCGTAGCTTTACCGGTCTGCTGGCATGTTGTTCCTTGGGTGGCAGGCTAGCATCTCTCCCCTACTCTCCTTTCTTCTTCCTGTCTCTGTCTTGGATTTCCTGCCTGGCTATAACCTGGCTCAACACAGGCCAGAGCAGCTTCTTTATTGACCAATCATAGCAACACATATTCATAGCATACAGAAAGACATCCCACAGCAGTAACTCCAGTTCCAGGGGATCTGTTGCTCTTTTTTGGCCTTCAAGGGCACCAGGCATATGGTGTACATACACATACACAGGCAAAATACCCTTGCATAGAAAGTAAAACATAATACAATAGATAAAGAACGCGGTGGTTGCTGTGGTGTGGGGCTGCCGCCCTGACCCCACACAGGCATCACTATTTGATCTGGCAACACTTCTGCACACCAGTGAGGCTCCCAGAGCACAGAGCACATGTGGCAGTTTGAGTAAGAACGGCCCCCACAGGCTCATACAGACGTGACCTTGTTGGAGGAAGTGTGTGACTAGGGGTGGACTTTGAGAGTTCAAACGCCCATGGCAGGCTCAGGCTCTCTGTGCCTGTGGATCAGGATATCGCTCTCAGCTCCTTCTCCAGCACCATGCTGCCATGACTGCCACCATGCCACCTGCCATGATGATAACGAACTAAAACTCTGAAACTATAAGCACTCAATTAAATGTTTTCTTTATAAGAGTTGCTGTGGTCATGGTGTCTCTTCACAGAACAGTGACCGAGACACTATAATGTTGGGCTTGAAGCCAATGTGACCCAAAGAACCCTGAGAGTGCCAAAAGGATGTCCTATGGCTAAGGTTCCTTTCTGACCATGGCAGCCATTCAGAACGAGGCCATGCCTCCACTGGCCCTTGAGAACGAGGCCTGCAGCCATCCAATCACACCACATGTTTCTGAAGCACATGTAAAATGAAAGGCTCTCTAGAGTACTTCTTCTGCTTTTCCCTCAGGAACAGAAGACAAAAATCAGATGACTAGAGGTAGGGCCCATCAGTCAAGTTATGCAGAATATTCCCCAAGCCAGGTAATGATGCCAGAGAGAGAGAACTGGAGAGAGGAGGAATTGGGCTGCAGGTTCCAGGGCCAAGCAGCCAGCAGATCTTGGCAGGAGGCTGGAGCATGGGCACCCACCGTGCCACTAAAGGCTGCAGACTGCAATGAGAGATGACCCGAGAGAACCCTCAGTGTGTGGTGGAAAAGCAACAGGCAGGGCATGGGCTGCTTCTCTTTACCATTTCCTTTGTTCTCCCTCAGCCAAAGGGAATCGAGAGACAAAGGGTGCACACGAGCCCAACACACACCCGAAAGCCACGCCAAACAGCATCTGCTTGCTTGCTCAGTCTGCACTGCACCTACACACGCCCAAGTCACTGCTGAGGCCGTGACAGACCAACGGGTGATGAGCCGAGGAGAGACAGTGAAACACCAGCTCCGTCTGACCGACCACATGCCTCCAGATCCTGGGGTAGACCTTCCCACAGAGGGTGACCAAAGATCTGGAGGACTTAGGCAAGGCTGTACTGTGGTGACACTGACCAGCTAGCAGAGTGCTGGTCCCATGCTTCTCTGTTGGGGTTTCCACTGAGGGAACATGGCTTCTTTGACTCTGGAAGTTATTTTTCAAAGACCAGAGTGAAGTACACACTTGTGGATCAGCTCAAAACCGTCCCACAGAGCAGACTCCCCCATCCTGTCTCTTGCCCTTCTTTAGGGCAAGGGGTTTTCTGTACAAGCCCTTCCTCATGGGTGGGATGCAGGGCTGCTTTTACAACTAGAGAAGTCTCATACTGCCACCTGGTGGAAGACCTCATGTGCTCCTGGTCTAGACCAATGTTCTCAACCTGTGAGTCAAGATCCCTTCACTTCACAGTAGTGGCCTAAAACTATCTGCATATCAGATGTTTACAACTCCTACCAGTAGTAAAATTAGTAATGAAGTAACAATGAAAACAATTTTATGGCTGGGGTCAGCACACCATGAGAACTGTATTAAGGGGTCAACAGCATCAGGAAGGTTGAGAAGCACTGCTCTAGACAGAAAATAACCTCTCTGGGGGCTCTCTTCATCACACAGCCTGCTGTGTTATCTGCCATAGGCCAAGCCCTTCATGTCATCCTCAGCTAAGATCAGTGTGGTGAATGTCACAGACCAATCTCCAGTCACACTCAGGACCTCGAGACAAGATAGAGGACCAAGTGGGGAAGGCTACCCGGCAGAGGCTAGAAGGATAAGCAGCGGAAGGAAGATGGTGGATGCTCATTTAGAAACACCAAAACATGCAAGGAAGAAGGCTCTAGGAGACAGGCCAGCCAGCCCTGCCCAATGAGACCTGTCTCAAAACACACACACACACAAACGGAAAAGAAAGGAGGAGTGGGCCGGAGTGACGGCTTAGCAGTTAGGAGCACCCACATGGCAGCTCACAACTATCTATAACTCACTCATGGTATCTAGCCTATCTGCAGGCAGAACAAGACACTTAAACTAAATAAATTTAAAAACCATAAACTGTCCCATCTTAACACATTGAGGAACCCCCTATGCATTAAGTTATAAACGCACTAAGTCACCTTTTAGTACAATACACACAACACAGACAACAGGCTCGCAACGTCCCTAGCACAGCCAGGCCGGCTTTCCCTCAGGGCAGGTGCTTCCTCAGAGTCCCACATCTACACTCTTCTGCCCACTGCAGGAGGCAGGTGGGCTCTGCCCGGGTCTGGGAAGTCACTGGCATGCTGCCCAAACTGCCTGGACTAGAGCTGCAGCTGAGAAGACTGTGCTGCTGAGGGCATGGGTTGGGGGGGGCAGGGGTCAAGGGCCTTCGGAAATAAAGAGGAAACACGACAGAGAAGCTGTACCTCAGCACTAGAGAGAACAAAGCTGGCACTGGGCATGTGCAGAGGCCGCTGGGTACTAACTCGGCTCTGACCATGGCAGTGTCTCCTATACAGGGCTACCCAGAGCTGCAGGAGCCTGGACAGCTGGATGGGCTATTCTGGGTCCAAGCTGAACAGAACATAAATAGCCCAGTGAGCACACTCAAGTCCTGAAGTGAAACCTCAAAGCTAGGAGTCGGCAATCCAATAAACACTTGGACACGGCAGGGGGAGAGAGCGAGCTCAGTGGCCAAGTACATGTCTTGCTTCAATCTCAACACCAAAAACACAAAACGGGGCTGGAGAAAGTTAAGAGCACCACCTGCTCTTCCAAAGGACCGGGTTCAATTCCCAGCACCCACATGGCAGCTCACAACTGTCTGTAACTCCAGTTCCAGGGAATCTGACACCCTCACACAGACATACAAGCAGGCAAAACTCCACGTACATAAAAAGAAAAATAAATCTTTAAAAACAAACAAACACAAAACAACCTCCCAAAGTGAAATAATTTGATATAAATTATCAAGCCTGTGGAATGAACCCATATTTTTCTAACAAAAACAAAACCAAACCAAACGCTCAGTGATGAAACTCTGGAATGTAGTCAGGCAGGCCATTTCCCGAGCTCCAAGAGCACTGTTCCTCCACCCGGTGGGCCAGTCCACAAGCTGGTACAGACCAGACACACACCGGAGAGTTGTAAGAGTCGCCTGGCGTCGTGAGGGAACAGTGTGGGGACAGCAGGTGAGGCAGAAGAGCTTTTCAGCCCTCGAGTCTCCCATCAGACAAACACGGACCGTGTGCTGCAGTAAGCAGAAGGATGCCGCCCGCTGCCCTCTCTACCCACGGAGCACTGCTCTCCGACCCTTCCCAGACCCCAGTATTCCCGCCTGAGATTCGCTATGGGATTTGGTTCTGAAAAGTGAAGATCTTGGACCGGCTGTGCTGGCACACACCTTTAATCCTCAGGAGGTAGGAGGAAGGCGGATTTCTGAGTTTGAGGCCAGCCTATTCTACAGAGTGAGTTCCAGGACGGCTAGGGCTACAGACCCTGTCTTGAAAAACAAAACAAAAATTTAAATAATTTTTAAAAAGGTAAATATCACAATCACAATGGACAGCAGAAATGACACAGGGCTGCTGCCCCAGGCCTCTCTCCGCAGCCATCTCTGTCTCTGTAAGCTGGCACCTGCTTCCCCACCAAACCATCCATGCTGCCTCTACAGAGTGAGTCCCCAGCCCTGCCTAGCCTGTCCCCCAGAAGCTGGTGCTGGGGAGGCAGACTCTGTCCCAGTTCTCGAGGACAAATGCCAGTGCCGTGGGAGGGACACAAAGGAGCACAAGGGAACTTGCCTTTTCCATCTGTGGCTGAGGCTTCTTGTAAATGTCTGATTGACCTAAAAATAACCAGTCGGAGAGCAGAGGTTAGTACAGGAGTCTGCATTCTCTTCTATTTCTGGCTCTAGTAACTTGGGCCCTGAACCCCACTGTAACCGAAAGGATCGGACCAGATGACTGGACAGCACCCTCCCTAAAACAACAGGTCTCTGCCAGTCCACACTTGGCCATTTATGGTGCTCAATCTATGGTGAAGATGCCCTCTGCTGGCAGAATCAGGGCCAGCAGGAGAGGCAGCAGAAACACCATTTAACTCCACTCATTCCTGCAGCCACCTTGTCCCTCAGGAGACAGTCGGCATCACTGAGCAGCCCTGCCAGGGGGATGACCCAAGAGAAAGCCAGTGCTGATTCCTAACTGAGGTCTGGCAGCTGTGCAGGTCTCGGGCTCCGGTAAGATTTATAGCTCTGGAAAAGGCCAGTCTCTGGCAGCCTTTTTCTGGCTGGGCTGTGCTGATATCCAGTCACTATGCTCTAGGCAGGGGACATTAACATTATTAAAGATGCATGAAGCCAGCCCCGTGGGACATGCCTGCTATCCCAGCACTCAGGAGGCTGACACAGGAGCCCTGCTGACAGTTTAAGACCACTCTGGACTAAAAGTGAGCATCAGGCCAGCCAGAGCTACACAGTGAACCCCTGCTCAAAGAACAGGACAAAATGAGAAAGACTTGGAGCTACAGGCACAGCTCACAGACACAGGGGAAAGTCTGCATGGAGCAGACAGACAAGGAAGAGAAGGGAAGCAGGCCAGGGATCCACAGGCAGGGCTCCTCTTCTAATGCTGACCCTCTTATCTACGGATAAATCACTCCCAAGACCTCAGCAAAGTACCACCCTCCAAGCTTCATGAGAAAGTGAACACATGAAGGCCATCAGCATAAGGCAGTTTATGCCGCTGCTGAACCAAGGCTGGCTGAAATCAAGTATTTCAGAAATTTAATAGTGCTATTTATTTGTAATTAAATCTTAGTGTGTATGTGTGTGCACATGTCCATGTGGAGGTCAGAGGACAACTTGCTGGTATAGGTTTTCTCCTTCCCCGACGTGGGTTCCAGGGAGCAAACTCAGGTCATTAGGCTTGGCAGCTACTAAACCATCTCACCAGCCCACAGATGCTGTTTCTTCTGTATTTATTAGCATCTCATCTCTTGCAGCAATTTTCAGGATGTGCACCATAAAGAGTATTGCCATTGGGCACCTTCTCAGTGCTGTGACCAAGTGATAAGAAATGACCACTGGTGGCTTGGTGGCTCTATGCTTGCAGTGGTTTGAATGAGAATGTTCTCCCCACCCCACTCCTCATAGACTCATACACCTGAATACTTGGTCCCCAGTTGGTGGAACTGTTTGGGAAGGATTAGGAGGTGTGGTCTTGTTGGAGGAGGTGTGTCACAGGAGGTAGGCTTCTGAGGTTGAGTTAGCACTTTTTGCTTTCTACTTGCAGATTGGTATGTGAGGTCTCAGCTACTACTCCTATGCCATGCCTGCCTGCCTGCTGCCATGCTCCCTGCTATGATGGTCATGGACTCTGACTCTGAAACCCCAAATAATCTCTCTCTTCTATAAGTTGCCTTGGCCATGGTATCTGACCGTAGCAATAGAAAAGTAACGAAGACAATGCTCATCTGTACTTCAGTGTTCCAATAATGACAGATTAAGATGCTAAGAATAGGACCTAATGCCTGCTTCCCAGCAAGGTCGCCACTAGCTGAGGCAGCACTAACCAGCATGATGGTAATGGGGCAGAATGGCAGGGCAGCTGAGGAGACCGCATGGAATGGTCTCACCCCCATTTCTGTTTTTTTGAGACAGGATCTCATGTGGCATCAAGCTTGTTATATAGCAGAGGATGAGCTGGAACTTAGGGTCCTTCTGCCTCTACTTCCTCCAGGCTGAGACTCCAGATGCACCACACTGCCATGTTATGTGGTGCTGGGGAAGGAACCCAGGGCTTCAAGCATGCTAGGCAAGCACTGTGCCACCCGAACCCCATCTCAGCCCTCCCAGCCCTCCTCTATACCAGCAGCAGCTGGTTAACAGGAATACCTGGGTTATACAAAGCCTAGCGGGAGGGTGACTCTAACTAGAACCATGCTCTCAACAGTCATGGTGGCTGGACAGTACACCCGACAACTTTAGGATTCTGGAAAGCACTGACTCACAGCAATGGGTCCTGCCTGAGAATGCACCTCACTCCCTTCACATTAACCGAGCACCAGCTGCTCTGGAGAAGCCGTGAGGCAGACACTGAGGACGAGCAGGGAGCTGTGCTGTCATCAACCCGCACCTCTGCCAGGATTCACAAAGCCTCTTCCTCACAGAACACAGCAATGACACCTCTTGTCACACAACTGAAGCACAAGCCTGAAGCCTGCCATTTCTGGATCAGAGCAAGCCACTCTCCAGAGCCCCCAAACCTGGGTGGCCTGAGAACTACCCTAGTTATGTTAGAGTATACTCCCACTCTTCCATCTAAACTGGCAAGAGAGACGACTCTCCTACTCAGCCCTTATCAGACCCGGCTGACAGTTTACACTGTCACTAACTCTCCCTTTGAGACCCTCCTCGACTGGGTAGAACTGAACCCTTTGGCCTAGAGTCCAGACCAGCTATATTGGAGTCCTCTCGGTGGCTAAGGCCTGGGCCCCCCGGGGCCGTCTTTCTCAGACAGCCTGTGTGACTCTGGCTGTACATGCTCTGGCTGTATCCACGCTGCCCTCCCAAGGTTACTTACCACACCACTGGGAAGAGGATGGCGCCACAGCACAGCAGGTCAACCAGGAACAGAGAGTCCTTCCACAAGCCATACTCTGTCGTGCCCTCCTCAGTAGACTCTATGATGATGTAGGCCACATTTGCCAGCACCTACAACATGAGACCCCAAAGCATAAGTGCTCTTAGGACAGTGACCCCAAGTGGGTGCTCACCTGGCTGTAGCGCTACTGTCACTCAGAAGCTCTCTGAGAACCTCGCCTCTCAGCTTGCCAGCCCCTGAACCTGTCAGGCCTGTGAAGTAGCTAGCTGCTGTGTGATTTCCAAAGTGGGTACGGCTTCCTCCTGGCCCTCTGCTGGGCTGCAGAAGCCTGACTTTCTCATACGGTGGTCCGACCCCCTTCACTGCAATGGTGGAGAAACTATGTAAAGACATGTCCAAGGAGCCTCCGCTGTTTCTCCTGTCTCATCAGGTCTTCCTAGTCCAGGACACAGACTCAGTGAAGACTACAATATCCTAGACTGCTGGAGCCCATTTAGGCTTTACCCAGCAGGTCTGCATAAAAGGATGATTGGACCACAAGCCCGAGTACCAGGTGTCTGAGACAGTCTGCACTTGGCTGTGCTGGGGGGAGGGCTTTTGCTTCACCCCTTGGCATTCCTTTAAATACCCTAGGGCAGGGACAGTCGGGGCCGGATGGATTAGGATCCAGGCCTTTCTGAGGCTACCTTGTATTTTCTGTTTCTCTCCCCTCTTTACTTCTATCTAATATTTCTTGCTGCTCCTACTCAAGAATACTCTGGGGGAAAGTGAGGGTGGGATGGCCCCCCACACCAGACCCCAGCCACCGTCAGACTGCAACCAGGCCCCAAGTCAGGCCTATCCAATTAAGACACCTCTAAATCCCTGGCCCAAAGATATAGAGATTTACTACTTGGTGTTGCCTCAAATCATTAAGTTTGGGGTGGTATGTAGCAATGGGTAATGAAAACACTTTGCTTTGGGACACTCAAAGCCTCAGGCAGTCTCAAAAGCTACTGGGAAGGTGGCACTTCACATCCCACATAGCCAGGATGTCAACACTCCTCAGGCCCAGCTCTTCCTGAGAATTCTTGGTCCTCAGGGACAACAATTCTAAGTGGCTGATACAAAGACCCGAGGTTGGGATGGCAAGAAATGCAGAGTTCAGTGACTGCTCTGTTATTCACATGGGCTAGCCAGTCCGGTCCCCTACACTGCACAGGACACAGGTCTTCCTGAAGCTCATCTGCCTCCATGTCTTGCTTCTATTTCCACAATCAAAGCTTTGCCTTGTGATTGTAGCCCTGCCCTTGGGTTCTCAGCAGGTTATGAACAGTTTTCCAACGGGCTTATTTGAGACCGCACACACTGTGCCTCAGCGAAGTTTCTGATTTATGCTACTTCCTTTAGAGAACCCATGAGCTGTGATGCAGAGATGAAGATGAGACCTGTGGAGACTGGAGAGCTAGCACAGCAGTTACAGTGCCTGCCGAGCAACCACGAGGCACAGAGGCTGGATCCCAGCACCCACTTTACAAGCCAGGTGTCCTGAACACAACTCTAACCCCAGCTCGGTGAGTGGAGTGGGATGGACTGGCTGGCTTTGGTCCTAGCCTAGAAATGTAAACCCAGATTCAAGCACTCTGCATGAAAGAGGCTGTTCCCAGAGCACGCTGAGCCACGCCCCACAGTGCTCTTAACACCAAGTTACTCACTTCTGCTTCAGGTAAGGGTTAGGTGGGGCTCAGCACACTGTTTGCCCTGCCTGTTCAAGGTCCTGGTTCCATGCCAAGCACAAGAGAAACAAAAGGGAAAGAGAAAAGAAACTCTCTGGTGCTCCCCATGGAAAAGGATGCTGACTGGTCAAGAGCTTCCCAGACCAGTCCCGTTGTCTAACACTAACTCCTCATCTTTGGTTTCAAACATCCTACTTCCTTGGGGTGACAGTCAATGTGGCCTCATGTGTTCATTCTTCAGGAGTCAGCAGGACAGAGGCTTCTTCACACCCAGCTCAGGCCAGGGGAGGAGTCAACAGACAGAATGGCCTGAGTCTGCCAGAGAGACATGAAGGGCAATCCCCAAAGTGCAAGGAGAACTCGGGTTCTGTCCCGCACACACTCACAACACCATGGCAGGGTATGGAACTCCAGCTGCCTAGAGGCGGCCCTGGTGGATTGGTTACCAGAAGACCTTAGCTTGTCTGGTTCCTCTGACAAGCGCCACAGGGGTCTGTGGCTACTCCTTTACCTGTCACATTCCTTTCCTTAAACATCCAACCAAGCTCCATCTCTATTACAAGGCCCTTCTAGACCATTCTGAGTGATTACTTTCTCCCTGAAAACCTACAGCAGCTGGTTTGTGTCACAGGTCTGGTGCTAACCCATGCGCCTCCCTGCTGAATACTGCCAACAGCCAATCAATCCCCAGAGATGACATGCCCAGGAAACGTCCCTCCTCCTCCCTCTCCTGCCAGCCACACCCATGCTATGGTCTTAAACAGAAGGAGCTGCCCTCCCCAAAGGCATGGCTGTGGCCAGGCAGCCAGGAAGAGGGACCTGGCTATGGTGCCCTCAGCTCCAGTCTCTGCTTCCTTGCACAGCCTGCTGACGTAAAACAAACCACGGGTCCTCCCTGAGGGGCTACGTACTTGTCAGTCAGGTCTCAGACCACAGCCTCCAAACACAGGGTGAGTGTAGCTGAAAGTTTTCTGTTTAAAAATGTCAGCCCTATGGGGCCACTCTCCTATTCCACCTTGCAGAAAAACTCACTGGAGCCACTGAGTTCTAAATCACTGCAGGGAACCTGGGCCTACTCATGAAGGGAACCATTCTGCTAGAGGCAGTAGAAGGCATGACAGAATTTATCCCTCACTTCTCTGCAGCTCTCAAATCACAATCTAGGATGCCCTGTCTGACGGCAAGTGGCCACCAAGACTTGCAGGGCACACCTGAAACTAGGTCTGTCAGCAGTCAGAAGGGAACCCCTATCTGCAGCCCACAGTGGTAGAAGCTCAGGTTTCCAAGTGAGCTGACTCCCTGCACACAGGCCTGGAGCTGAGCCCCGCCCAGAGCCAGGGAGGACCAACAAGTCAGCCACAGTTCCCGTACCTGGAGCGGGATGACGATCATGAAGATCTTCTTGTCTTTATCAGACAAGATGTGCTTGATGAAGGCCCAGCCAGTGCCGATGAGAGCGATGGTGATGAACAGCAGCGCCCCCTTTAGACTAGAAGACAGAACATTTCACAGATACCACCCTGTCAACTCATTCCGAGATTCTACACTCCCCCATTTCTTCTTCTTTTTTTCTTTATGATTTATTTATTTATGTATATGAGTGCTCTGTCTGTCTGTCTGTCTGTATGCCTGCAACCCAGAAGAGGGCATCAGATCCCGTTATAGATGGTTGTGAGCCACCATGTGGTTGCTGGGAATTGAACTTAGGAGCCCTGGAAGAGCAGCCAGTGGGTGCTCTTAACCACTGAACCATTTCTGTAGACCCCCATTTCTTTTTATTTTTTATTTTTTTAAAGACAAGATCTCACATAACCCAAGCTAACTCAAACTTTAACTCAAAATGTAGTCAAAGATGACCTTGAACTCCAAATCCTCTTGCCTCTGTCTCCACCTCCTGAGGGCTAGGATCGTGGGTGTGCTCCACTAGGCCTGGTTTGTGCAATGCTGGGGATGGAGCACAGGGAGTCATACATGCTTGGCAAGCACTGTGAGCCACATCCCTAGCTCTAGGCTTGAAGCATCTCTGTAAGCCATGTCATGGTGCAGGCACTACCGCCACTGTCTTGCGGACCTGCATACTTACAGGTGAGTTATGTAGTACACAACAGCCCAGCCTTCAATCGGGAAGCCCTGCGAGGAGATGTAGTGGTAGTCGATCTGAAATCAAATAGCTGTGTTTCAGAAGGGCTGTGCCATGCACCTCAGTGCAGGGTAAAGCAATAAATGACTCCAGGAGTCCTTGGGATGAGGAATGGGCTGTGCCCGCCCACCCCACTGTCTAACTCCTCCATTGCCGAGTCTCTGGCAAGAACACCAGTGTGCTCGCACACTTAACTGAGAGAAGCCGACAGGCTTCCATGACCCTAACCCCCAGCCCAGGTGACTCTCTTGACTCACACTGACAAACACTCTCACTCCCCAGCCAAGCACACGTCTGGAAATCCTGCAGCTCACAGTAAGACAGCAGCCAGCCATGTAAAAAGTAAAAAGTCCCATGTACAGGGACCTGGCTTCAACAGTCTCCAAATTTAGACACTTGGGACTGCCAAGCATTTGAACTTGAGAGGCAGAATCATGGCACACCGTCCTCATTTTCTAAATGGCATCTAGATTTTAAAGTGGCTCGGGGGCCCTCCCAAGAATCTCTTAACTTAAATCCAAAGGGGTAATTATCCAAGTAACTGTCATGGCCTGTTGTTATAACTGAGTGCGTTTCTGCTTTCTTCTAGGACTCCATTCTCAAGTGTAGGAGGAGAGCCAACCACATGCACTTTATGCACACCTCACCGACCCCCAGAGCAGGGAAGCCATGACCTTGGCTCCACAGGCAAGCTCATTTTGATGTGCACCGGTTCTCAGTAGTCAAAGCTCAGTTCTTGGGCTCCTGATCTTTGTAAGATTTGGCTTTTTTTTCTCCATTAAGTTTACTATACTGAACTTCAAGGACAGGAACACAAGGATGCTTAGTAAAATGAGGGAAGTCCAGGAACGACCTGGCAGGGGGCACACTCATCTCCAGATGACAGAAACTAGGGGAAGTGTGTCTGATGTGCACAAAGACTCACATCTATAATCCCAGCACTCAGGAGGCTAAACCAGGAGAATCACGAGTTCAAGGCCAGCCTGGGCTACAGAGTAAGACTGTCTCAAAAACAAAGAACAAAAGCCAGTGTTCTGGAGAGACTGTGGTTTGAAAGTAGGATGGGAGGCTGAGCTCACTGGCCCACGGCCAGTTCTCTGCACAAGGGGCTTTATAAGAAACACTTTTCCCCCTCAGCTCCCACCTGTGCCCCGTCTTCTACCTTATTTTTCCAATCAAGTACACACACCCTTCATTTCATAAATGACCCCAAATGCTAATACATACTGCATGGAACACCAAAGAAAGAGACTTGGTGAAAGGAAGGGCCGCCATCAACCAGTGAATTTTAAACACATCATTCCTATAAAAAGAGAGAGGAAAGAATTAAAAGACTTCACTTCCCCAAAGGCAGCCACACAGTCAGGTACAGTTTTGCTGTTTTGTTTTATTTTGTTTTTTTTCCAAGACAGGGTTTCTCTGCGTAGTTTTGGTGCCTGTCTTGGATCTCGTTCTGTAGACCAGGCTGGCCTCGAACTCACAGAGATCCACCTGGCTCTGCCTCCCGAGTGCTGGGATTAAAGGTGTGCGCTACCACAGCCCAGCTGCTGTTGTTTTTTGAAACAAGGTTTCTCTGTGTAGCCCTGGCTGTCCTAGAACTCACTATGTAGCCCAGGCTGGCCTTGAACTCAGAGATCCACCTGCCTCTGCCTCCCGAGTGCTGGGATCAAAGGTGTGCACAACAAGTACAATCTGAGCAAACCACAAACATGAAGTCATTTTCTTTTTTTTAAAAAGCCGTTTTTGCCCATAGGAATGGCCTCAAATGAGTCTGGGGTAGTTTGAACGAGAATGGTCCCCACATGGCTGAATGCTTGGTAACCAGTTGGTAGAACTGTTTGGGAAGGACCAGGAGGTGTGTGGCCTTGTTGGAAGAGGTGGGTCACTGGAAATGACAAGCCATTCCTGGTTAGCTCTATGCTTCGCACTTGGGGATCAAGACATGAGTTCTCAGCTACTGCTCTGGCACAATGCCTGCCTGCCGCCATGACAGTCATGGACTCGCCCTCTGGAACTGTAAGCCTCAAATAAACCCTCTCTTCTATAAGTTGCCTTGGTCATGGTGTCTTTTTTTTTAATTAAATTTTTCTTATTTTATATACCAACCACAGTTTCCCCTCCCTCCTCTCCTCCTAGTCCCTCCCCCCACTTCTTTTCTACTGGCTCCCCCATCCACTCCTTAGAAAGGGTAAGGCCTCCCGTGGGAGTCAACAACCCATGGCATATCAAGTTGAGGCAGGACTAAGTCATCTTATCACAACAACAGAAAAGTAACTTAGGCAGAGTCCTACAACATTTCCCACCCACAACTTAATGCAGTAACTGGGAATTATGCACTGCAGACAGGCAGGATGGCTGCTGAAGCATGCTAGGATGGCCAGCTAACACAGCCCACCAGCTTTCTCCCTGGAAACCATACTGAGTCAGTTCACGCAGGAATAAAGAGGACAGTCCTAGAGACAATGAGAGACTCCAGGGAAGACAGAAACTGCAAATGTCTGAGCCCAACCCAGAGGGTCTGGGAGCTGGCCATGGTGACAGGTGAGGAGAAAGTGCTGGCATCATGCTCTTCTCCCCTCTTCCTAGCCTCGTGGATAACGTCCCTACACTCATCTCCCCTCACAGACTCCAGGCCACCCTTGGGCTCCAGGCATTGGATTCACCAGGCTACACCAGCACTGTCTAGGGCAGCAGGGAGATAGTGGCAACCTGGATGGAGACCTGTCTCTAAGACTGCAGGGGTAACACGTGACAGTGTAGCCCAAGGGACACTGTGGTGTGGCTAGAACCAGGCATTTGGATGCAGAGACAGCAGATGGAGAGCTGACACTGAACTGGATTAGCTGCACCTGCAGGCCACACCTTCTGTACATTTAATACATACACAGAAAACCTCCCAAAAACCCGACCAACCAACCAAACAAAACCTAGCATACCACAGACCCACTTACAAGAACATACAAATGTCCCAAACTGTATATTCAGCATATTGGGGTGACTTTCCATGCTGGGAAAAGTGGTCGAGGGACAGGAAGTAAAAGGGGGACGGTCAGTTGGGAGAGAAGCATGCACAGAGTGACAATGAGATCACACCACAGGCTGACGCACACTGCTCTGGGTTTATTTCCTGGGTACTTTCCTGTTCTAGTGACGACTTACTTGAAGGTCAAAAAGGAAGTCAAGGCCAGAGCAGTCTGTCACTATTGAATGGCAGTGTGCTTTACCCAGAGTGCAGCACTGCCCACTGTGAAAGGCCACTCTCACATCCTGGCAAGTTTGATTTGGGTTTCTCAGTTAAGCACCCATGCTGGAGCAATGAAAGGCTCTGAAACCATGGCAACCAGGGCTTGCCGCTGATTCGGCCCTGATGACCCTCACCTCTGAAATGGCACAACTCCACCTCAATAAGCCTAGGACAGAAATATTCAGGTCCCTGTTGTAGATGACAAGTTTCTTTAACATTGTTTTCAATGTTATTAATTAAAAACTATGAGCCGGGCGGTGGTGGTGCACGCCTTTAATCCCAGCACTCGGGAGGCAGAGGTAGGCGATCTCTGTGAGTTCGAGGCCAGCCTGGTCTACAGAGTGAGTTCCAGGACAAGCTCCAAAGCTACACAGAGAAACCCTGTCTCAAAAAACCAAAACCAAAACCAAAACCAAAAACAAAACAAAACAAAAAGGGTTGGGAATTTAGCTCAGTGGTAGAGCACTTGCCTAGCAAGCGCAAGGCCCTGGGTTCGATCCTCAGCTCAAAAAAATAAATAAATAAATAAAAATTAGAATAAAAATTAAAAAAAATAAAAAACAACTATAAAATAATAAAAAAAAAATAAGCCTAGGACAGCAACCAACCTCTAAACACAGAAAATCATCAGCTGCCTCTCACCTTGCCAGCCTAGCCCTCTTCACTCACCCCCTGGGGTGCATGGCGTACTAAACCTGAAAGGAGAGGCAGGCACCAGCAGGCGGCCCTGGCCTCCAGCCCCAGCTCAGTCAGGTAACCGGCTGTCTCTCACTTCCACTCTCTGGGCCTCATTTATGTGACAAAGATGTTTCATTCTTTCCAGCTCTATGAGAGTAACAAGTGCCCTAAACACTCCTGGCAGCCCTGGGGTCATATGACTGTGTGAAACACAAAGTTCCAACCTATGGACATTCGCAGGCTATTACATGGGGATGGGTGGCTGAAGCTGCATCTTTTTGGATGTGCACACATCCATACAAAGTTAAAAGCATGACTGGCACAAAATAGGTCACCCCACTTAACCACAGATTAAAGGTGTAGTCACCATTTGATCCAAGTGAGCCGAGACAATGATACTGCCATTGCTGAGTCTTAAAGGGAAATGAAACACCAGGAAACATGGGCAAGAAAGGGGTCCAGAAGTACCTCATTTGCACAGCATCCTGATGGTGCTAAGACACAGAGCAGACAGAGCTAAGGGTGAAGGAGGCTCGGCAGAAAGAAGGGCAGTTATCACTGCCCCAGTTTTGTAGATGAAGAAGCACAGTGAAAAGGGGCAGACAAGAAGTCACAGGCCAGTGTGTGCTGCGTGAACACGCTCAGGTCAGAGGACAACTTGCAGGAGTCGGTTTTTTCTTTCAACCACACAGAACCAGGGGACTGAACTCAACAGGCTGGCCAGCAAGTGGTTTTACCCATTTAAGCCATCTTGCCAGCATGCAAGATTCTTTTTTTTTTTTTGGACACAAGATTTCTTTGTGTAGCCCTAGGCTATCCTAGAATTCACTCTGTAGACCAGGCTGGCCTCGAATTCATAGAGATCCACCGGCCTCTGCCTCCTAAGTGCTGGGGTTAAAGGCGTGCACCACCACCGCCCAGCACAAGATTCTTTTAAAAGTGTCCACATCCAAGACTCTGGGTGTCTGTTAAAAGGCAATCAAGACACCAAGGGTTTCAGCTTCTGCCCCAGTGCTCCAGGGAGGGGTATCTAGGGCACTTTAATTATCATGTGAGTTTTGGGTAACAGTATATCAGGTTTACACACCCTAATTCTATGGGTCTTTTAATGTAAAAACGCTTTACACTATTTTGTTCTAAGATTTCTGGGCAGGGAGCCATGGAATTCATACCTATGTAGCCACTCCCCTCAACAACAGAGGACAGAAAGTCAGAGCCCCAGGGTTTGGGGACACGGGTCCTGGTGAAAGGCAGGTGGACTCTGAAGGTTTTTTCCAGGTTCAAGCTCCTGGCGGACAACGGAGAAAGTCCAGGGAGGCTTTAAGCTTCCACTTGGGCAGTGGCATCCTCACTAACTCCTCTCAAGAGGGACGGCCCTGAAAGGTACCACCCACCACACTCTCTGTGTGAAGCTTCCTGGGCTACAGCTAAGACAACACTCTGCTTATGCACTGTGTTTGCTTGTGTGTTTACACTAACATTTGGATCTACTTTTTAAACAAAACTCTAAGAGTGAGCCAACAGCACAGTGGGCAGTTCCTCTCACTAGCCTCTAGGTCTCAGGGAACATCCTGAGAGACAGCAGGCCTCTCCAGTACCACCTCCCCTGGGGCAGATCCAGCAGGATGAAACACACAGTTCTCCACACACTCAGAGCACTTACCTTCGCTTACGAAGGATATGAATCCAGATGGTCCCAGAAAGGAAGAAGAACAAGGCCATGGAAATGTACAACTTGGGGAGAGGGATCTCCCCAGCAGAGAGGTAGCTGTCAGGGTTCTTCTCGGTGATGTCAATCTGCAGCCGGTGGAAGATGGATCCCTCTTAGACAATATACATTCACGGCTGTCTCACTTCAGCTCGAGAGCACGTGTGCCAGTGGGTAACAAGCAGGTTGCTACTGTCTGGGCTGGTGAACACGCCCCAGCCAACTCTACACTTCCTTCTTCATAAGTCCTCTGCAGAAATACCTGCCCACTGCAGAGGTGCTGACCAGCCCCACTTTCTCAAAGTCGTGTTTCATATGCCCTCAATGGCAAAGGGTGAACAACGCCCTGTTTCATCCCTAGCACCAAAAGCAAAGCAAAATAAAACAGAAGCCCTCCCACCGAGGCCACCCCATCCTTATGGAGAAGCAGGTGTCTGGCACGGACAGCAGCATCCTGGTGGATGTCCCCACGAGGTACTCACACTCAGGCTGAAGGAGACCTGCTCACCAGGCCTCGCCTTGCTGCCGGGGCACGTGTGGAAGTAAAGGCTGTAGAGGCCTTCCTGGTCATCAGTGCTGATGTTAAAGAAGAACTGGAGGGAAGGAAGAAAGAGACGCTCACAACCTCAGCCACAGCTCCCAGTCTCAGAAATGACTCAGCGGTCTCATCAACAGGTCAGCCAGCCTCGGAACCTCCACAACAGCCTGGGCTCTGTAACTCACTTCCACCATAGCCATCTGCCTGTGATGGTTCTGCTGAGGTCAGCAGAGGTAGCCAAAAACATAGCATCTCCTTTCAAGTCAACAAACTGCTTCACGTTCTGAGATCTAACAGTGGCTTCATCAGTCACTACTTGTCACAACTGATCAAAAGTCCACACGGGACCAGTGTGTGCCACTGTGGGCTCTTCCAAGTTAACAAAGGCACAGCTCACGTCCACACTTAACTCATAACTGGGCTGGCTAGGCTGGCCACTCGAGGGCTTTGGGCCTAACTGAGCTCCCCTCTAAAACTACATCACCTTCAACTCTTAGCACAGGCCCTTCCACGTGCAGAACTGTGAGCCTCTGTCACATCCTGCATGGGAGGCAGAGGGGTCACAAGAGGACCTCAGCAGAGTGGGGTTGGCACTTGGGCACATCACTTACACTGCACTGTCACAAGGGTTCTCACTGTCAGACTCGTGGCTTGGGTCGCAGGTGGAGCTAGCCACCTAGTGGTGGGAGGGAGGTGGTCCTGCAGCCAAGGTGTCACACGAGCATGCTGCCAGTCAAGACTTGCCCTCTGACATGGCAAAGAGGAGTAAACGTCACTCCAAGGTGACACATACCTGAAATGAAACTGCCCCATCGTTCTTATGAATCGAGAAGGATTTCTCTGCTGTTGCCTGAAAGACACAAGAATCTGTTTCAGACCCAAAGTGGCAGAAAACAAGCTTAGGAAAGCAAAGCTAACTGGGAGGCTGAAGAGACGGCACAATGATTTAGAGCACTGGATATTTTTTGCAGAGGTCCTGGGCTATCTGTAACCCAAGGCTGCCCAACCCCAGGGCATCTGATGCACTCTGTTGGCTTCTATGGGCACTTCATGCACATTATACACATACATACATGCAGACAAAACATCTAAACACTTAAAATAAAAAGTAAAACTAAGCTGGGTAGCCGCGGCAGTGCATGCCTTTAATCCCAGCATTTGAGAGGCAGAGGCAGGCGAATCTCTGAGTTCAAAGTCAGCCTGGTCTACAGAGCAAGTTCTAGGAAGGTCAAGGCTACACAGAGAAACCCAGTCTCAAAAAACAACAAAGCAAACAAACAAACAAAAAATTAAAGCTAGTGAGCTGGAGAGATGGTTTAGTTGTTAAGAACACTTGCTGCTTTTACAGAGAACCCAGGTTTGGTTCCCAGTACCCACATGGTGACTTACAAACTCACTCTAACTACAGTTCCAAAGGATCCAACACCCTCTTCTGGCCAACAGGGGCATAGGCACACAGATGGTACATACACATACATGCAGGGAAATATTCATTGTGCTAGTTAGTTTTACATCAACTCAATACAAGCCAGAGTCATCTGCAAGGAGGGAAACTCAACTGAGAAAACGCACCCCAAAAATCTGGCTGTAGCATATTTTCTTAATTAGTGACTGATGAGAGAGGGCCTAGGCCATTGTGGGTAGTGCCATCCCTGGGCTGGTAGTCCTGGGTTTTATAAGAAAGCAGGCTGAGCAAGCCATGAGGAGCAAGCCAGTAAACTGTACCCCTCCATGGCCTCTCTGCATCAGCTCCTCCTCCAGGTTCCTGACTTGCTTGAGTTCCTGTCTTGATATCCTTCAGTGATGGACTATGGTGTAGAAATGTGAGCCAAATAAACCCTTCCCCCCCCAGCTTGTTTTGGTCATGGTGTTTCATCATGGCAAAAATATCCCTAACTAGGACACTAATACACATAAAATAAAAATAAATTAAAGCTAACTAAAAAAAAAAATCCCTTCTACAACACCAACACTGCTGACCTTTGAGAGCTCTGACAAAGCCTTTCACTGTCTTTCCAGATAGATCTGAGATCCTGTCTGAGAAGGCAGCTCCCTTTCCCAATTCCTTCCCTCCTGGTTACTCTCTACTCCCTCTCTAGTCTTCCTGTGAGCTGCTCTCTACTCCACAGCTCCTGTGGGACCAAGGATGCTGCTCTGGGCAGGGCTGAACAGCCCACCTAGACTCTGTTCCCAACTTTAAATATCAGAGCACTGTCTTCTGCACAAGCCAAGAGATTAACAGCAAGCCATGGAAAGAAACAAGCTACATACACACAGGAGCAAAATAAACTCTGACGGTGATGTTGAGCAAAGGCAACAAAGAATACATCCTGTGTGGCTCATTTCTCTAAGGCCCCCTAAACTGTTGTCTACTGCAGTGACTGTTCCCTGGGCACAGGATGAAAAAAAAGGGGCAGGAGAAGCCTTGGAGGTGATGAACACATCCACCATCTTGAGTGACAGGTCAAATGTATCTAACTGCCCCTGTAAATACGGGCAGTTTATTGTCGCCCAATCACACCTTCACAAAACGGTTAGAAGGAAGAAGACAAACGAGCAAGCAAAGCTAGGCCTGGGATGTGCACCCGTGATCCTAGCTTGGAAGGCTGAGGCAGGATGATGGGGAGTTCAAGGCCAACCTTGGCTATGTAACAAGGTGAAGCCAGCCTGGGTTACAAGAGACTCCGTCTGCAAACAAACAATACAGTCCCCTCACTGAAGAATCAGGACATTCCAAAGCAAATCTTCTCTGCTCTTCTGCTCACTTCTGTGCAGCGACACCTCTCTCTCCCCTTCCCTTCCACGCTTCCATCTCCCCCAGACAGAACCTTGTTTCACATTTCAAAGCTCTAGGCAAGTCCAGTCCTCAACCCTGTCTCATCACCCTGTTGACCCTGCACAGTGTTTTCAGAACCACAAGCTCCAATAAATACCTGGTCAAAGGCTTGAGGCAACCCATGGCCTGCATGTCAGCACCCTGCACTACCTGTGCTACCCCAGGTCTGTCTTAGGGTGCGCCCTCACCGCTTGGGCTTCCCCTGTGCTGAGCAATGTAGCACTCCATGTAAGTTCAAAATGGTTTTGGTGTGTTGATGCTGTCTCTCCAAACACAAGCCACATGCCATGCATACATACATGCACATACACACATACATGCAAGCACACATACACATCCAGAGAAGCTGAGCAGGAAGGAGGTCCACGCTTACCTTGGAATCCACTGCACTTCTTCTAGTCTTCGAACCATCTAGAAGCACAGACATTTAAAAGCCGTCACTGCCTAGTTCACCTCACACATCATACATCACAGTACCATTTCACAGAGCTCCAGCTAATCTAACACCCATCACCAAAACAAACAAATCTCATGGCCTCCACCTCTTCAAGTCCCCAAACGTAATTACTGGGCAGCAGAAGTAGCAAATCAAAGTGGCATGTTGCAAATATTACTGTGTCAACCATTACAGAACCAAGGGAAAGGCTGTGTAAATAATGTTGACTGAAGAGATGCCACATGGATAACTTTCCATACTTTCTAAGTGAGCACGTTCAGAGGCAGCTTACCAAGCACCTAACTGGTGCAATTTCTTTGGAGAAAATCTTAGGTAGCTAGACTCTGTGTGTGGTGCTGGGGAGGACACTCAGCCTGTGCAGGGGAAGCGCTCCTCCTGAGCTGCACTGCCAGCGTGGACTTGCTGGCTTCTCTTTTTCATTGCTGCTATTTTTGGGGGTCCCCCCAGTAGCAGTATGTTAAGATTACTAGTGGAGAAAAATGACATAATTATATTTTAATTAAAAAAGAAGCTAACTAGTGGATGGCTTGGGATGTAGCTCAGTTAGCCAAGTGCTTGCCTAGCATGCATCAGACCCTAGATCCCTAGTACCATATGAAACTGGACATGCTAGTGCATGCCTGTAACCATAGTACTCTGGGTGTGGAAGATGGAGAATAAGAAGTTCAAGGTCAGCCTCAGCTACACAGAGAAGTCAAGGCTAGCCTGTGCTATGAGATCCTGTCTCAAAAAGAAAAAAAGATAGCTAGCAGCTTTTTTCATGGCACAGAGTGGGTACCTGCTTCACTGTTCTTAGGAAACCACTCCTGAAGAAAGTAGTTGTGGTAGTTTGAATGTGATTGGCCCCCAAAATTTCACAGGGAATGGCACTATTAGGAGGTGTGGTTTGTTGGCATGTGTATGGCCTTATTGGAGAAGTATGTCACTGTGAGGGTGGGCTTTGAAGTTTCCTACGCTCAGGATATCTACCACCCAGGATTTCCATCAGTTAATTTCCTATTGTCTGCATGCCAAGATGTAGTGAGCACAATGTCTGCCTACATGCTGCCATGCTCCCCACCTCATATGATGATAATGGACTGAACCTCTGAAACTGCAAGCAATTCACCCCAATTAAGTGTTTTCATCTACATGAGTTACCGTGGTCAGGGTGTCTCTTCACGCAACAGAAACCCTAACTAAGACAGTAGCTCAGCCCTAAGAGAATGTTTCACAAGCACAGGGATTTGGACAAGCAGATCCAAAGCACAGGCACGGAACTGCACCACTGCAGTCCAGTGCTTCCCGACGACTCTTAATTTGCATCAACTTTCAACAAATTTAGGAAAAAATAACTAACAGCATAAGTGGTAAATGACCTTGAAAGAACATATATGAACCTTTAGATGGGACTAACAGTTAATCCAACAGAAACATCTGGAGAGAGGTGCTGCCTCGGGAAGCAGAGGCCAGGACACAGGAGCTCTTCCGAAAACCCCAACGTGCCTTTTCATGTTAGCATTTCCCTCCCAACTGGGTCTCCCTCTGCTGCACAGGCTTGCACTGACTGGGCACAAGTGCTTTTCCTGCCTCAGCTTCCCAAGTCATGGGGCTGGAGACATGCACAATGCCCAGCACTTTAGATACACAAACAAACAAAACAAAATAAACCCAAGCCCACCCAGCATCCCAGTGTTAGCTGCCAGCACTTCTGCACTCTGATGGATGCCACCCACCCACCTGATGTGGAATGGAAACAAGCTTTTTTAACTGCTGAGCCATCTCTCTAGTCCCCACACAGAAGATTTGTATGAATGAAGACATTCAATGCCCCAATATCTGTAGAAGCCTGGAGATGACAATGTATCACTTTAGGGACAAGGCTGAGCAAGTGACAGAATCATTTACTAGGACAGTGGGATAGAATAAAGCGAAGCCAAGGGGCATGCACGGGCTGCACATAGGCCCAGGAGTTGGGAGGCACCATTCTAGACTAGTCAGGGACAACTAACCAAGTGTTGAGTGGAGACAGGAGAGGCCTCCCTTCTCTCTTCCTTCCACATGCTTCTTTGTTACAGTAGTTCTGTGTGGCCTCCAGAGCACAATGCTCACACAACACAGGCCAGGCTGCGGTTCTTGAGAACAAAATCTCTACGAAGCAGGCTTACCTTGGGCTCTCTGCCCCTTGCTGACTTCGGGCGTGGAACTGACAGCAGGCTCCTGGCTCTGACCCAGGACTTTCTCGTCCTTGCTGAAGACGATCTTTGGTAACTGGGTGCCAGCTTCTGGTGGGGATCTGACCTTGACTCTATGTCCACGGAAGACAGAAAGGAGGGTTCAGAGCAGCACCCCAGCCTTCACTAAGTGCTGCTGTGGACCCAGCTCAAGCTCTGTCTTTTTGTGGTTTTGTTTTCCAGACAGGGTTTCTCTGGGTAGCCCTGGCTGTCCTGGAACTCGCTCTGTAGACCAGGCTGGCTTTGAACTCAGAGCTCTGCCCGCCTCTGCCTCCCGAGTGCTGGGATTAAAGGTGTGCACCACCACTATCACCACAGGGTTCCCTTGAGAATTCTTAATGTGCTCAGAAAACTGGTGGGAGGGAAACAGAAGAAGACGTAAGGTTCTCCAATACAACGGAAGTGAAGGAGGTGTGTGGGGAGCTGAGGACACTCCACATCACTGGCCTAAAAGCCATGTCCTCCTTCCCCTTCTTTTGGTTTTAAAGATTAATTATGTGTTTGTGTGCACTGTGTGCGTGCAGGAACCTGGAGAAGCCCTCTTCGGGCTGGAGTTACAGGTGACTGTGAGCCACCGTGTGCTGAGAACCACACCTGGACCACTGCCGAGGGAGAAAACTGAGGATGAGGGAACTAATGACCTGCCCTTTCCTGAGCCTGCCTGCCTGCCACCTCGGGACTTCAGGTGGGTGCGACAATCCCTGCTCTCATTCCTTCTGCCAGGGTCAGTCAGGCCTTCCTCTGCCACTTGCCAAACACACCATAACCTAGGAGACTGCAGCCTTCCTGACGGACGATAGTGGAGGCGACCAGGAGGAGACGTCTGCAGTGAGACCCAGAGCAGGTAGCTCTGCCCCAAGTGCTGTATTTTTTAAGAAGCTTCCTACCTGGTTTTTCTACTTCTGACCCTGTTCATCTCTAGCTCACCCACTCTGGGCTGCTATCGGCTCCGCTGGAAAACAATCTGGACACAGATCTTAGCTTGAACCCTTTGAAGGCTTCCTCAGAAATTACGCGAAGGGCCAGAGAGCTAGCTCACGGGGAAGCACTAGTAGTGAGGCTGGACCTGAGTCAACCCTGAAGCCTTCCCGTGGGAAGAAGAGAGCCGACTCCACGGACCGCTCTCTGACCCCACAGGCATGGCATGATGTGCACATCACACAATACATAAATGCAAAAAAAAAGGAGAGAAAGAAGTTACATACAAGTTAGGGTGGTTGGGCCAAGGAGGTGCACTTGCCTCCGAATTATGAGGACCTGAATTTGATACCCAGGAGTCATGTGTAAAAGTGGGGCATATGATGTGAGCCTATGACCCCAGGGCTGGGAAGGTGGCCACAGGAGGGTGCCTGGAATTTACTGGCCAGCTAGTCTAGGTAAATCAGCAAAACCTCAGGCTCAGCGACAGACTACATCAAGAAAATAAGGTAGGACAGCTGAGCATGGTGTGTACACCTTGCTCTTTCTTTTGGTTTTTTGAGACAGAGATTCTTCATGTAGCCTTGGTTGTCCTGAAACTCACTCTATAGACCAGGCTGGCCTCGAGCTCACAGAGATCTGCCAGCTTCTGCCTCCTGAGTGCTGGGATTCATGAATTAATTAAAAGCGTTCACATCTTTAATCCCAGCACTTGGGAGGCAGAGGCAGACAGATCTCTGAGTTCAAGGCCAGTCTGGTCTACATAATGACATCCTGCCTCACGAGGGGGATCGGGGAGTGGTTGTGGGAGATACCCAACATCAGCTTCTGCCATCCAACCCCATCTCACCACCCCCCTCACACACACACAAGCATGAAACCCAGGCAGTGGGCAGATAGAAATGCACCTAACTTAAAAACACAAAATCCCTTAATTCATCCCTCACCTGTGCTCTGCCACTAAGCCAGTCCCTCCAGGACAATCTCACAAAAGAGACACCAGTGCTCTGAGGTAGGAGAGGAGCCTGCACCCTGGAGTTACACAGTCCCTGAGTGGTAGAAGCTGCTGCCTGGATTCCGACCGTTCTCTTCCCTGCTTCCTCTACTGTGCTCCCCAACAGTAAACTTGGGTGCTGATGCAGTGCTCATCACCACGCTACTCCACAGACCACTCCCTCTCCTTCGGACACGGCCACCCTTCCTGCTCTCATTCATCTGGAAAAGCTGACTCACAGAAGGCTGCCTAAGCCTGACCTGAAACTGTCCCTCCTTGCTGGGGGTGTGGGGTGTGGGGGTGTGGGGTGTGGGGGTGTGGGGGCGGGGGGCTTCACTCTCCCTCTACTTTGCTGCAGTCCTTTGGATTGTACTTCATCTGTCTTCCTCCCTGGTGGGCCCTGTGTCTCTCAGCTGTAGCTCATCTCCAGTACTCAGCGCAGGACTGGCCTGTGGCAGACATCGTGGGAATGCTGGCTGCAGCCAGCGCCCACGCCGCACTGAGGGCCAGCAGAGAGGATTTCAGAATTACTTACGCACTTCCGGAGATGTCTAAGATGAGAAGGGTGACAGAAGACATAGACTGTTTTCTTAAAATACAGTAATTCACATCTTCATCCTGCCAAAGGAAGAACAAGCATGTATCATTGCACTCGCTGTGGCAAGAACGAGGCTCATGCTCCTCCCAACAGTGAAGCCTAGAAGTTACAGCAGCTCCCACCTCCAGAACAGGCACCGTGGGCTGAGTGAGGACAGCAGTCAGACTGTGACCTAGAACTTACCAGGTACCAGCCATCCTAGCACCTATAAGGCAGAGGCAGGGCCATCAGGAGTTCAAGCCCAGCCTCAGTTACACAGTGTGTTCCAGGCTAGTCTGGGATACAATCCGTGCTGGCTTATGCCTGTAATCCTAGTACTTGAGAGACTGAGGCTGGAGAACTGCTCTAAGTTTGAGGCCACCCTGAGCTACAGAATGAAACCCTGTCCATCCCTGCTGTCCCAGAGAAGGGGGGAGGGGCTGATAAGATGGCCCAGTTGTTAAGAGCACTTACTGCTCTTACAGAGGTCCTGGGTTTGACTCTCAGCACCCCATGATCACAACTGTCTATAACTCAGTTCCAGGAGATCCAACTCTTCTGACCTCTGTTGGCACCAGGCAAGTATGTGGCGCACAGACATGCATGCATATTTTGGGATGAAACACCAATATACATAATTTCTTTAAAAGCAACTTACCAGGTAAGAAGAAAAGCCATCGTTCTTGGTCCGATCTAGACTGAAGCCGATCTGAGGGCAGTGAAGAGAGGAAAGACTAAGTCCTCACACTGCCCATGCCTTTCTTCCTCAAAGAGCAGAAAACTCAAGTCATAAACACAGAGAGCATGGTCCTCAGGCCTGGCTTCTTCTCACTGTTCTTAAGAGCTCTCTTGGAAGAAGGGAATAGCTGCTCATGTCCAATCACTAACTATACATGCACTCCAGAACTGCAGGGCTGGAGGGATGGCTCAGAGTGAAGAGTGCTGGCTGCTCTTCCTGAGGTCCCGAGTTCAACTCCCAGCAACAACATAACGGCTCACAGCCATCGGTAATAGGACACAATTCTCTCTTTGGGTGGGCAGGTATACATGTAGACAAAGTACTCACATACATAAAATACATAAACAAATGAAGTTTAAAAAAAAAAAAAGGAATTGCAGCTTAGAGCTGGGGTGTGGTTCATTTGCCCAGCATGGGGAAGGCCTGGGTTTCACCCCCAGTATTTCACTGACCACAGAAGTACAGAAGTAAAGATGGTTCCTGATACATACTTTGGTAGGACCACCAAGAATGTTCTCGGCCAGGAGGGAGGGAGCTGGGAGTGACCCTGCTCTATGGGAAGACACTTGCCTCAGCATTTGGGTCCACGGTTCCCTTGGGCTCATTCACAGAGAGGCTGCTGACGTTGACCAGCATGTAGCCGTCCTTGAAGAAGCCAAAGGTGTTCAGATGGACTTTATGCCTCACATCATCCTATAGAGATTGGAGTAGATTTCTGGTTAGTCGGCCTGTTCATTTGCTTGAAAAGCTATGGTGTCCAGTTTCACGATGGCCAAAGCTCCCAGAAGTGCGGACAGAGAGAGAGAGACAGCTGTCACAGCCTTCAAAAGCTGAAAAAGACTCTTCAGAAATCCCACAGATGTCAAAACTTTGCAGAAAGCAACAGTGGGCTCATTCATTTCAGCACACTTGTATGGGCTCTGGGGCAAACTGGTCAGGGTCACCTTGACATGGGGATTCCACAGCAAGATGAACCATAGTTTTAATCTCCCTTGCATTCTTACTGACAGAACAGAGAGGCACTCAGAATGTGATGGGGAGGCCAACTCATGTATGTGGTGCACGCCTTTAATCCCAGTACTCAATAAGCAGAGGCAGGAGATTCTCTATGAATTCAAGGCCAGCCTAGTCTAAACAGAGTTTCTGGACTGTCAGGGGTACAGAGTGACACCCTGCTTAAAAGAAACGAAAGAGCCAGGTGGTGGTGGCACACACTTGTAATCCCAGCACTCAGGAGGCTGAGGCAGGTGAATCTCTGTTGAGTTCGAGTCCAGCCTGGTCTACAGAGTGAGTTCCAGGACAGCCAGGACTACAAAGAAACCTTGTCTCAAAAAAAAAAAAAAAAAAAAAAAGGAAGAAAGGAAAGGAAAGACTGGACTAGACTAGACTAGTAGTGGCTGAGGGGAGGCTCATGACCACCTGTAACTCCAGGGGATCCTTCCCTCTGGCCTCTGTGGGCACCTACATTCATATGCACACACCCACATGCAGATACATACACCTACACATAATTAAGAATAATTAAAAACTTTAAAGTTAAGCTGGGTGTGGTGGCACACACTTTGATCCCAGCACTTGGGAGGCAGAAGCAGTCGAATCTCTGTGAGTTCGAGGCCAGCCTGGTCTACAAAGTGAGTTCCAGGACAGCCAGGACTGTTACAGAGATAAACCTTGTCTTGAGAAGGAAAAAACAAAATGATAGCGTACGATGGCCTTCAGGACAGAAAGCTAATGAAGAAGTACTCTCAGGAACGAGTCAAGTAGAAACAGACTCTACTTGGCATGGGGAAATCCTGGGCTCTGCCGAAACCAGAGCTCACAGGGATATGGCCACCCCTGCCTGCCTCATGTCCCAATCTCAAGCATGATCACATATTCCAGGACCAGGGCGGGATATCAGCAAAGCCCTCTAACAGCGCGTGCCCAGGGTTCTTCAGAGCATGTAACGTTACTGGGAATGATATGGGCTGTCTGTGACAGCTGGCTCCTCACCCTTAGAGCCAGAATTACCCAGACACGGGAGGCTGTTGATGGGACCCTCCCCTACAGCTGGAAGTTCCCAGGCCTCAGAGGCTATCAATGGGACGGACCCTCTGAGGGATCAGTATAAGCCACATCCACGTGGCCCAGAGACAATGCATTGGACCGATGCCACCAGGGGAGTTTTATTTCCTGGCTGCCTCTGGCCCCTCCCAACTGGATCTGCTGGTTGGAGCACAGGCCCTCAGCAATGGTCTAATCCAAGCTCTCCCCAGACTCCTGCCATATCTCAGAACGGCACCGGCTCCCTCCCTCAACCCCCTTCTGTTATCTGCTGGTTTCAACTCCCTCTTCCCTTTTTTGGTCCTCTGGGAATTTCTCTTGGTGCCAGAGTTCAGCTAGGCATTTAAAACATGTTTGCTCACTCTCACTTCCGTGAGACAGAGGAGCCTGAGGCAAACCCCGACTCCCACAGAGAAGTAACCTCCTGCAGGACTGTGAGGCCTGCTAAGGGAAAAGACAGCAGGAGTGAAGGCTCCTGGCCCTTCTGGGGTGGAATTAAAGTCTTCAGGGAGTGACCCGAGTGACTACCTTCCCTGTTCTTCAGAGGACACACCTGCCCACCACCACTGCAGGTGCACAAGAAAGAGACTAATTTGACAATATTCGTCGGTGAGGACATCCAGTCCTCTGCAAGAGCCCCAGCTGAGCTGGCAGGGCGGCAGGGAGATCCCAGAACCTGTTCACACCACCTCAGGGAGAAGCAAGCCCACTCACAGAACACACGGGGCAAGGATTCAGAGGGCGACCTTCAGGAGGGTGACTGCTCCCCCGAGAAAGGGACTTTCCAGGCACTTGAGGGAAGGCAAAGCTTCAGACAATTCTGAAAGCACTAGTTAATTGTTTCCTGCTGGTTACACTGTGTTTACCCTGTGGAAATAACTAAGTGGTACATTTTTGTAACGTTCAGCATGGACGGAAATTTACATTTTCTTATATTTGTGTATTTATTTGTGTGTGTATTCACACATTACAGTACAAAAGAGGGCGCTTGTAGGAGTCCAGTCTCTCCTTCCAACGGATGAGGCCCGGAGCCTGGACTCAGGTCATCAGGCTTGGTGGCAAATGACTTTACCTGCTGGCTCCAGACTTAAAAGTAAGGCTATGCTTCTTTTACTTTCGCCATCCTGCAGGAAGTTGACAGCAGGCACAGTGGTGCACGCCTTCAATCCCCGGCACTTGGGAGGCAGAGGCAGGAGGATCTCTGTAAGTTCAAGGCCAGCCTGGTCTACAGAGTGAGTTCCAGGACAGCCAGGACTACACAGAGAAACCCTGTCTCAAATAAATACATAAATTAAGATTCACAGAGGCTCCATAATGTCTGCGCCGTATGTACTTTTCAAGCACCTGGCACCTGGCACCTGACATGGTGGCACATGTCACCCCAGCACTTGGGAGGCAGAAGCAGGAGGATGAGAGGTCAGGTAGGAGCTCAGGATTCCCACCTTCCCTCCCTGCTACTACCCTGGAAAGGGCAGCAGAGCCTCAGTGGTAAAGGGAGAGAGGCAGGAAGAGAGGGGGTCCGCAGGAGCATTCCAGCTCACCCTGCTGGACACCAGCAACAGAGAAGACGCCTTCAGCAACCACTGGCCACCTTTGCACTGGACCCAGCAGGGCTTGGAGGAGCTCTCTGCAGCACCATGCTGCCTCGCTACAACGTGACAAGGCAGGTGCTATTCTGCTCAGCTACTGATGAAGAAGCAGGCCCAGACAGGTCAAGCTTGCTCAGATGGCAGCAGAAGCAGAACCAGCATCCCAGCCTAGGTGGGAGCTCCACACCTGGGCTCTTACTCACTGCATGTCTTTCACAGGCAAGTAAACAGTGCATCGGAGTTTGCTTTGAACTAGTCTGCATTTCCAGGAGTTGAAAGTGCCAGGTTTGTCCCTGCATATACACACATGCCCCAGCCAATTAATTAGAGGAAGAAACCCCAAACAACCCACAATTTCATCTACAGGTATCTTAGTGTGCATCTGCAATGTGGGCTTTAAGAAAAAAGAACAGCATGGTGTACTCTTCATGACGGTAAACTGTATAACAGGTTAATGAACGAGATCATTCAGCTGTGACAAGTCAGGGTCACAGGGACATCAAATACTACGCCGGACTGAGGATGCAGCTCAGAGGGAGAGTGTTGTCTGGAGTGTGCGAGTGAGATGCTAGGCTGGACCCTAAGCACTGGCCTGAAAGTCAATTCCCAGATACCCAAACAAGGTCAGTGTTAAGAGTGTGTGGTCTTGCTGGGCGTTGGTGGCGCACGCCTTTAATCCCAGCACTCGGGAGGCAGAGCCAGGCGGATCTCTGTGAGTTCGAGGCCAGCCTGGGCTACCAAGTGAGTTCCAGGAGAGGCGCAAAGCTACACAGAGAAACCCTGTCTCGAAAAACCAAAAAAAAAAAAAAAAAAGAGTGTGTGGTCTTGCCTGGCTCTCCTCACAGGCACTCTGCCAACGACCAACAATGAGCAAGGCCAAGTTTGATGGTGAAACACTGGTGATTAATGTACCCTTTGTTTGTTTGTGTTTGTTTTTTCCTTGAAACAGGGTCTCCCTGAGAGGCCCCGACTGACCTTGACCTGGAAATCCTCTCTCTCTTTTCACCCTCATGAATCCACTGCTGGGGTTGCCAGTGTTCACCAACCCACCAAGCCTAGATATACCCACCAGAGAGAAAACGCAGCCCGATTGTTCTGGATTATGTGATAATCTATTTTGTTAAACTGAAACTTTATTTTAAAAGCTAGGTGTAGTGGAAGCCACCTTTAATCCCAGCACTGGAGAGGCAGAGACAGATGAATCTCTCAGTTTGAGGCTACCCTGGTCTATATAGTGAGTTTTAGGCCAGCCCAGGCTACATAGAGAACTTGTCTTTAAATAAATAACTAACTAACTAACTAACTAAATAAATAAATAAATAAAGGCCTATAAGATGGTAAAGGCATTGTCACCTGCCTGCTAAGCCTGACAACCTAAGTTCAATTCTCAGGACCCACACAGTGAAAGGAGAGAACCTACTCCCACAGGTGGCCCTCCAAATCTACCTGCTCATGGTGCACATGTGCCCCATCCCCACACTAAATAAACAAAAATGTAAAAATAATAAAGTAAGTAATCAAAGGCAGATGTGGATGTGGCAGTACACACCTATAATCCCAGCATTAGGAAGGCTGAGGGAAAAGGATCATGGGCCAAAGGCCAGCCTGGGCTATACAGACCTTATCTCAAAAATCTTTAAAAAAATTTTTAATCCCAGCAGTAGGGAGGCAAAGGCAGGCAGATCCCTGTGAGTTCAAGGCCACCCTAGTCTACATTGTGAGTTCCATGTTAAATAGAGCTATATAGTAAGATCTTATCTCAAAAAATTTTTTATGTAGGTTGTATCAGAGAAAGAGACAGACAGACAAATGTGAATTCCTACTAAAGTAAGTTGTCCTAAAAATTCGGGCTTACAGGAAAGTAAAATAAACTAAAATAAATCTGAAAGTAAAAGACAACAGAACCATGCTGACATCCTGAACTGCACCAATGACATGTCACCACTTTACTGGCAGGCGGACAGAAGCCGTCTGGGCACGTGTTGTGCTGGGACATATGTGAGCCACAGAACACGCAGTCCACTGCCTCAGCTAAAGGAGGAACCAGTTCCACAGGTCACAGCAGCAGCAGCAGCAACAGATGCCCACATTCCAGTTGTCTCAGATCACAGAGGGAGAAGGGAAGGGGAAAGAGCATCAGTCACAAGGCAGTCCTGTGTCTCAGGCAGGACATGGCTAGGTCCTCTTCTTGTTTTTAACTTATATCGCCAAGCAAGAAACAGTGTAATCTATTACTCTGAAAACTTGAGGCACGATTGCCATGAGTTCAAAGCCAGCCTTGACTAAAATAACGCCAAGCCACCCCGGTCTATAGATGTAACCCTTTTTCCAGGGGAGAAAAACCCACAAAAGTCCCTGGAGTGAGGGTGTAGTTGTTAGAGGGTTTTCATGGTTTTGATCACCCACTGCATAAACCAACCATGGTACACACCTAAAACCACAGCTCTGAGGAGATGGAGGCGAGAGGATCTCACGTTAAGGCCATGCTCAGCTATTTAACAAGTCTGAGGCCAGCCAGAGATACATAAGACTGTCTCAAAACAAGAAGGAAAACCCAGTCACTGGCAAGGCTTCGTGATACTTGCCTGAAATTGCAGCTACTTGTCAGGCTACGTCAAAGGATCGCAAGTTACGGGCCAGCCTGGGCAAACTGGCAAAACCCAGAAGGTTGGCTGGAAGTAATAAAGAAAGGAACCATATGCAGACCCATAAATATCACATAGTATCAGTGGATAAATAATGTTCACATAGATCTGCAGCTTCCATTTCCAGCAACAATGTATTCTTTGTGGACTCTTTTCGGATACATTTTCCTGTTGTTCTTGTAGTTCGTCAGCCCACACATCTTCACAGATCCCCAACACAAACTCCCATAAGCATGCAGCCCTTTTTTTTTTTTAAATTTTTTAATGATTCATTTATTTTTATGTGCATTGGTGTTTTGCCTGCATGTATATCTGTGTAAAGGTGTGGGATCCCCTGGAGGTAGGGTTACAGGTGGTTGTAGGCTGCCATGTGCGTGCTGGGAACTGAACCCAGGTCCTCTGGAAGAACAGCCAGTGCTCTCCACCACTGAGCCCTCTCTCCAGCCCATGTGCAGCCATTTCTAGGCTCTGCAGTAACCCCACCATCGGCATGTGCCTGCCTTCTTCTCACACACGCCCGTCTGTACTGACTTCTAGGCTGTAGGAATCTAGCCGTCAAGCTTCAATGCTTACTAGAAACTGCAACTCTATCTCCAAAGTCCAGGAGAGCCATGTTCCTTACTCCTCACCATCCCCAAGGATACCAGGCCTCACAGTTCCCAGTTTCAGGGAAAATAAAGCTGCTGGTAACTCAGTGTATATTTTTTGAATATCTGTCTATGCTCCTTGTCTGTTAGCTGGTTGCTTCTCTTGTTATGAAGTATCTTTGTTTATATATCTTATGTTTATTCCTATTAGAATTTTTCTCGAAGTAGTTTTTAAGGTTTATTTTTATTATTGACCATGTCTGTCTGTGTACCTGTATACATGTATGTGCATGACGATGCCCTTGGAGGCAGAAGAGAATGTCAAATGCCCTGGAGTTGGAGTTGTGAACCATCCCTCATGCATGCTGGGCACGGAACTCTAGTCCTCTCCAAGAGAGCAGCAAGTGCTCTTAACCCCTGAACCATCTCTCCAGACTGAAAGTCCTTTACCTATTGTGGCAAGTTATCTCTTTATCATCATCATCACCATTGTTTTAGTAGCAGTAGTGTGGGGGCATGGTGTGGAGGTCAGAAACAACTCTGGGGAGTGAATTCGCTCCTTCCGCCTTTACAAAGGCTCTGGGGATTGAAGTCAGGTGGTTGGGCTGGCATGGTGCCTTGTGGGACATTCGTACACTGTATGAAGACCTGCTGCTGTGACTGGTGTAATCAACAGCTGAAGCAGGGCCAGCAGCTAGGCAGGAGGAGGTACAGGCAGGACTTCTGGGCAGAGAGAGGAAGTGGGAGGAGAGAATCAAGGGACACAGGAGATGTCATGGAGATGTGGGGAGTCAGGCATACAGGGGGAAAAGCCACATGGTAAAATGTAGATTAATAAAAGCAGGTTAGTTTAACTTATAAGAGCTAGTGGGAGAAGCCGAAGCTAAGGCTGAGCTTTCACAATTAATACGAAGTCTTGGTGTTGTACTCGCTACAGTACCTGCTGAGCCATCTCACTAGCCTGGGAGCTCACTTGGAACTTAGGCTGCAGGTCTCTCTTCCAGTCTTTTAAATGCTTTTAATTGTGTGGTACGTGCTGTCATATATGGGTTTTTTGGTTCTGTTCTTTAATTCTGAAGAAGAAAACCTGTCAATCTTTATTGCTAGTAGCTATTTCTTTAACACGCTCTCTGTGTGTGTGTGTGTGTGTGTGTGTGTGTGTGTGTGTGTGTGTTTGCATGCAGCAAGGCCAGAAGACAACCTCAAGCTTCATCCTCATGAACACCTCTAGCTTCTTGGAGATAAGGACTCTCACTGCCTGGAACTCACAGATGAGCCTAGACTGAGTGCAAGAGTCCCTGCGGTCCTCCTGTCTCTGCTCCCCACCACGTCTGACATTTTCACACGGGTGCTAGGGACTGAACTCAAGCCCTCAAGCTTCTACGTCAAGTACATTACCATCTGAGCCTCGTCCCCGGCCCTCCTGGTAGTATTTTCTTAAACAGCTTTTTGTTGTTAATTCTTCTTGGGGCTGAAGAGAGCTGCTTCAGCAGTGAAGAGCACTCACCCTGCAATCACAAGGACTTATGTCCAGACACCCACATAACAAAATGCCTGTACCCAAAGCTATGAAGGGTACGGAGACAGGACTGCCAGGGCTGCTGATTTCCAGCCTAGAAGATACAAAATCCAGGTTCAGAGAGAGACCTGTCTCAAAGGAACAGGTGACGACAGTGATAGAGGAGGACGTAACACCCTAGTCTGGCCTTTACACATGCACTCAGGCATGCACACCTGCATGCATATATGCACATACACAAATTAATTAAGTGTAAATAATCCTTGAATCCAAGGTTAGAGAATACTCATGGGTATTTCTCTGCACAACATTAATCTTCGTAGACTCTCCTTCCGCGTAAGCATGAGGTAGGCCCCACATACTTACACCCCACAGTCACTGTGCTAAGACTACTTAGGAGCAGTATCTCCTAACGGCCACTGCTCTATGATCCCACCTCTGCACATGTCACACTCCCATTCAGACCCCTCTGCGAACAGCGCTGACCATCGCCACCTGTCACATGGCCTCAGAGTGTGATTCTGAGGAAGGCAGAGCTCCCCCTCCTTGCGTGCACTTCTGATGGCTGCTTCACTGGTAACTGATTAGAGGACATACCGCAGAAAGAATGCCCCGGGGATCGAATGATGCCGTTTCTTAAGCTGGAAGCAACAGGTCTGAGGAAAATTTCATCTAGCTGTGCACACACGCAAGAAGGGCAAGTAGACTAGCACTGGAGAGGAGTCTGGCTTGCCAAAGTCCAGCACTTCCCTCCAAGGAGCACAGGAAGCTCCTGACCAATTTCAACCGCAGTCACATGATGTATCAGCTACACTTCTGTTGCTGTGATAAAACACCATGGCCAAGGCAACTTACAGAAGAAGTTGACTTGGGCTTCTGGTTCCAGCGGGATGAGTTTATGATGGCAGAGTGGAGGCATGGCGACTGAACTTCCACCATGAAACAAAAGAGAGTGAACTAGAAATGGAGGGAGTCTCAAAACTGGTCTCTAGTGACACACCTCTAGCAAGACCACACCTCCTAAGCCTCCCCAAACAGCACCACTAACTAGGGACCAAGCATTCAAACTTGGGACCATGCCCAAGACCAAAGGGAAACATTTCTTATTCAAACCATCACAGATGATTAGATCTGGCTTTTAAGAAAATCATTCTAGTCAGGCAGGTTTTTTTTTTAAGAAAATCACTCATGACTTTAATCCCAGCACTCAAGAGGCAGAGACAGGTGGATCTCTGTGAGTTCAAGGACAGCCTGGTCTACAAAGATGGATCTCTGTGAGTTCCAGGACAGGCTCCAAAACTATATAGAAACTCTTCTAAAAAAAAAAAAAAAACCAAGCCAGGCAGTAGTGGTGCACGCCTTTAATCCCAGCACTCAGGAGGGAGAGACAGGTGAATTTCTGTGAGTTCGAGGCCAGTCTGGTCTACAGAGTGAGTTTCAGGACAGGCTCCAACGCTACACAAAGAAACCCTGTCTCAAAAAACAACCTAGAAGAAAGAAAAAAGAAAATCACTCTAGTGACCTAAATAACTAAAATTTCAAACTCTATGAACTAGAGGAATGCTGGGACACAAGTTTCAAGACTACACTAGCCCAGGAGCCATATGGGTAGCCCAAAGGAACCAGTAACCGTGGTAATGACACACAAGAAGACTGGGACTGGGACTGGGACTGGGAGCTATTTAGAGTAGTCTACAGAACAGAGTAGTCTACAGAACTTGGTGACGTGACAGCGTGACAGACGTCCAGCTTGAGAAAATGAGCAGCCAGTGTCTAGTCACTAAGAAAGGCAAAGTTGGGGGAAGCACACAGCTGGGGTGGGGCAGCCCGATTCTAACAGAAAGATGATGGGGGCATCTGAACAGACACAGGCCTGTGGCCACACCTCACCACATTGACTGTTTTCAATGCAAGGTAAATAAGACAGATGGGGCAGCCTGTGCTTGGAATCCTATAACTGGAAAGCAGAGACTTGAGACCGAGAGTTCAAAGACATCCTTGGCTATATAATGAGTATGAGGCAAGCCTAGGCTATGGGAGCCTTTTCAAAAAAAAAAAAAAAACCCAGCAAAAACAAACTAACAAAGACTGTTAGGATAGCTCAGGAGGTAGAGGTGTCTGCTGTCCAGATGGGTGACCTGGGTCTGATCCCAAGGAGCCACATGGTGGAGAAAGAGAGACAACTCCCACAGCTGCCCTCTGACCACCACACACTTGTTATGTCATGCATGCACGCATGTACACATATACACAGATAGGAACACATGTATATGCCCAATAAATACAGACATAGGCACAGACAGACAGATCACACCACCAACAAATGTAAATTAGTAATAACAGCAAGCAGGGTTGAGGAGGTGGCTCTGGATAAAGTGCTTGCCACACAAGTGTGAGGACTGGAGTGGAACACCCAGAGCTCACATACAGCAGTACACATCTGTAATCCATCTCACCAAAGGCAAGAGACAAAAAAGCAGCTCAGAAGCCCATGGGCCAGCTGAGCTGGTGTAAACAGTGAGCAGCAAGAGACCCTGTCTCTTGTGTGGGTCCTGTGACAGGCAAGGACTAACACTCTAGATTCTTGTCAAAGCTTCACACATATGCCATGGTACCCACACTCCAGAACACACACACACCATATACACACATTCGTACACAAAGCAAGTGGAGTAATAGCTCAGTGTAGTTCTTTAAACTTTAGAAAGAGTAAAGTGATGCCTGTTTGACTGAGCTGAAAGTCACCTGGCCAGCTGCTTCCTCAAACAGCTCACTGGCTGGTACTGCCAGATTGTACTAGCATACCTATGTAGATAAGACATGCAGGCAGCACACTGCTTTCTTTGTTTCTGTGATGAGTGCGACCAGAGCCTTGGCTATGTAAGCGCATGTAGCACTACTGAGCCACACCTTCAGCTCCTGGTTTGGTTTGACTTTTGCAATGCTAGGGACAGAACTCAGGACTTTCTACATGCCAGGCAAGTGTTCCACTGTTAAGCTATATCCCCAGGCACTATTTTATCACTGAATTCACTGCAAGCTAATTTCACATTAAAAATTCTAATTTCAGCTGGACAGCGGTGGTACACAACTTTAATCCCAGCACTCAGGAGGCAGAGGCAGGTAAATCTCTGAGTTCGAGGCCAGCCTGGTCTATAGAGCAAGTTCCAGGACAGCCAGGGCTGCACAGAGAAACCCTGTTTCAGGGGGATTTTATGCGTATAGCTACTTTGCCTGCATGTAAGTCATCTATGCACCACATGCATGCCTGGTGTCTGCAGAGGTTAGAAAAGGGGCATTGGATCCCCTGGAACTAGAGTTACAGACATTTGTGAGTTCCCATATGGATGCTGAGAATCAAACCCAGGTCCTCTGAAAGAGCAGCCAGTGTTTTTAACTGCTGAACCATATCTCCAGCCCTCTAGGGTCTCTTTTAAAAGAGACAGACAGACAGACAGACACTATCCAGGCAAGATGGCCCATAATCCCAGCACTCAGGATGCTGAGGCAGGAGAATGGTGAGTTTGAGCTCAAACTGGGCTATATAAGGAGACCTGACCTGGGGAGGGGAGGGGAAAGAAAAGAGAAGGGAGACCCAGAATCTCTAGGGCACATTAATACAGCTGGAAGGGTAAGCTTCCTTCAGTGGACACTCTAGGCCCTCCAGCAGCCAGGTCTCTAACAGGACCTACCCAACTTCTCACAGCATCTGAGTTTGCCACCTCTGATCAATGATCAGATCCAAAAACTAAGCAAAAGCACCTTTAAGGACCACGGCCCATCTCTCCATTAGAAATGAACAACAGCATGTGGCACATATTGGTCACTGTCTACTAGCAACAGGAGACTCTACCCTCAGATTAATATTTAGCGTCTTGGTTCACTGAGCATACAAAGTCACAAGTGGAATGGAGTCAAAGTCTGAAGCTTTGAAAGAACAGAGGAAATGTGGACCTGATTTGATTTACTATTAAGGATTTTCTGTTCAAATGGCTTCTGAGTTTTACTTTTAAAGGCATCTTACATCTTCCAGGGATGCACTGAGTACTTACAGATGGGTAACAGGATACTTTTGATTTGCTCTAAATATGGAAAGACAATGACAAATGCTGCCAACTATGTGGGGGGAGGGGAACCCTCAAACACTGCTGGTAGGATTGGAAACAAACTAGCCCCCTTGGAAAACACAGTGTGGCGCTTTCTTTTCTTTTTCTTTTTGGTTTTTCAAGACAGGGTTTCTCTGTGTAGCTCTGGCTATCCTGAAACTAGGTTTGTAACCCAGGCTGGCCTCAAACTCACAGAGATCCACCTGCCTCTGCCTCCTGAGTGCTGGGATTAAAGGTGTGTGCGTGTAGCCCTTTCTTAAAAATTAAACCCAACCCTACCATAATTGCACTCCAGTCCTGAGTGTCACCCAAGAGAAACAAAGACAGACAGCGTCACAGACTTGCATGTGAATGATGGTGGTAGGACTAATCATTGTAGGAAGATGGGCATGGGGCACACACCTGTAATCCTAGCACTGGGAAGACTGGGGCAGGAAAACAGAGGCCAGCTGTACCAGGCAAAAGATGATCACCCAGAGTGGAGTAGTATTCAACAATAAATAACATCAAATTACTGACTGGGTTAGGGAAATGGCTCAGTGGATAAATGCTTGCCATACAAGCGCCAGGACCTTAATTCAGATGCCATGGACCCACCTAAAGCCAGATGTGGTAGCACTCATGTGTAATTCCAACATGTATGTCTATGAGAGGCGGAGATAGGAGAATTCCCAGCAACTTGCAATCTAAGCTGCCAGATACAATAGCAAATAAATTCCCTGCCTCATACAAGATGGGAGGCAAAACCATTCAAGTCTGTCCTCTGCCTTCTACACAAACATCTCAATGCACATACGCACACACATAAACATCTCAATGCATGTGTACACACACACACACACACAAACACACACACACAGCATATGCATACGCAAAAGATAAATTGAGCCATGGCACAACATGGACGAATCTAAAAAGTATATGAAGCCAGAGACAAAAGCCAACCTGCCATGTGACTCCATTTTTCATAAAGTATCTGGCAAGGGCAACTCCGTGAAAACACAAAGTGGAAGGGTAGTTGCTTGGGCATGGGGTGAAAGGGGATTTATAAGCCAACAAAAGAGATCTGTGGAGGGCTCTGAGAGGCGACAAGGCGTTAGACTTTCCACACTGACTAATCAAGAAAAATCTGAAGAGATGCAAGCAGGAAAAAGAAATTAAACTAGGCCCGAGGAGCGACGTGGCAGGTACAATGGAGGCTGAGTCCTCCATCTCGGACTTCATCTCCTGTGACCAGACAGACCGTCAGAATGCAGTGCTGACATCCAGGGTGACTCAGAGGCTGTGAGCATGCAGAAGCTAGCTGGAGACATGGGCTAGCTGGCACTTGCAGGGGCAGAAGGACAGGCATCGGGAAGTACTCCAGACAAGGAAGCCAGCAGCCAGCCCGAGAGCAGTGACGAGAACACCCCGTCTTGAGTCTGGCCTTGGTCCTAGAGGCCAGAAGAGAGACCTGCTGTCCCCTCCTGGAACTGGAGCCCGGGCACAACCCAGCAGCCTCTTCTCTGAGCCCATATCCCAGGGCAGCCAGGCCAACTGAGAACCTCATGGAGGCCCCTGTGGTCCCTACTCCAGCAAAGTCCTCTGCCCACACCCACAGGCTCCACTCTCCCTCCACCTCCCCATGGTGCCCAGGTACACCATCACCACGGGATGCTATTTATTCAGCTAGGTGGGGGTGGGGCTGGAGCCAGGCCCTGCCCCCCAGGTGAGCAGCCCCCACCTGGACAGGGACTGTCCCCGCACCACTCATCTCTCCAGCCAGTGGCCTAGTCAGAAAGATCTTCTTAGCCTTTCAAAGCCTCTTTTACATTTTTAAAAACATAACTTTTTCAGCAGAGAAAGGGGAGCTGAGAATCACTTTTTTCCATTTTGGTTTGTTTTGAAAGCCGTTAAGCTTAGCTCTGATGATCTATGCAGCTCTAAGTTCCCCTGTGGAGCCTCACAGATCCAACTGTAGGAAAAGGATTTGACAAATTCTTTGCCCTTTGTTCCAAGAGAGTGATACTTAGGTTCTAGGAAATAAACACTAATGATTTGTGTGAGGGAAAAAAAGAGATCTGTGGAAGGCAACAATTATAGTAAATAATAATATAGTGATAATTATAGTAAATAATGAGTAATCACAAGGACCTAACAATTAAACATGTGACTGTTATGTACAGAAATTAATACCTCAAAAAAGTTGCTTTTAAAAAGTACGGAATAAGCCGGGCGGTGGTGGTGCACGCCTTTAATCCCAGCACTCGGGAGGCAGAGCCAGGCGGATCTCTGTGAGTTTGAGGCCAGCCTGGGCTACCAAGTGAGTTCCAGGAAAGGCACAAAGCTACAAAGAGAAGCCCTGTCTCGAAAAACCGGAGAAAAAAAAAAAAAAAAAAAAAAAAAAAAAAGTACGGAATAAGCCAGGCAGTGGTGGCACACACCTTTAGTCCCAGCACTCGGAGGCAGAGGCAGGCAGATCTCTGTGAGTTTGAGGCCAGCCTGGTCTACAGAGTGAGATCCAGGACAGGCACCAAAACTACACAGAAAAACCTTGTCTCAAAACAAACAAACAAAAAAAGTACAGAATAAGGGGCTGGAGAGATGGCTCAGTGGTTAAGGGCTGGAGAGATGGCTCAGTGGTTGAGAACACTGACTGCTCTCCCAGAGGACCTGGGTTCAAGTCCTATCACCCACATGGCAGCTCACAACTGTCTTTAACTCCAAGATCTGACATCCTCACACAGACATACATGCAGCAAAATAAAAATAAAGTTTTTAAAAAGTAAGGAATAAGCCAGGCATGATGGTGCATACCTTTAGTCCTAGCACTCGGAGGCAGAAGCAGGCAGATCTCTGTGAGTTTGAGGCCAGTCTGGACTACCGAGTGAATTCCAGGACAGGCACCAAAGCTACACACAGAGATCCTGTCTCAAAAAAAAAAAAAAAAAAAAAAAGAGTAAGGAATATACAGAAAGGTCAAAAGACACAAGATGTGAGAAGACCAGGAGAACAAATAGGAGATGGAAATACAGATGGTGAATTAAAAATGAAGAGATTCTTTTCTAACTTAGAAAACTATAAAAAAGTTGACAAGAGAGAAATGACATCAGCGGGAGGGGCGGGACTAGCCACAGGACAGGCACATGGGAGTTCCTAATACAACCATACCTACGCTGGTGCAATAGGATCAATGCTACAGAAACGGCTCAGCATGCCGGGCGGTGGTGACACACACCTTTAGTCCCAGCACTCAGAAGGCAGAGGCAGGCGGATCTCTGTGAGTTCGAGGCCAGCCTGGTCTACAGAGAGAGTTCCAGGACAGGCACCAAAACTACACAGGGAAACGCTGTCTGGAAAGAAGGAAGGAAGGAAGGAAGGAAGGAAGGAAGGAAGGAAGGAAGGAAGGAAGGAAGGAAAAGAAAAGAAAAGAAAAGACTCAGCAGTTAAGAGAATATATGGCTCTTGCAGGGGACCCAAGTTTGGTTCCCAGCACCCACATGGGGCAGCTCACAACTGCCTATTACTCCAGCTCCAAGGCACCTACTCTCACATGTACACACACACACACACACACACACACACACACACACACACACACACACACAAATACACATAAAGAAAAATAAAATGAATCTTTTAAAAATCAATTCATACTCCTGATAGTTGGTGATCACTTCATGTTCTTGAAAGTCTGGGTTTTTAATCTGATCTAGTCTATGCTTCCCGACCTCAAGAAAGCAAGACCATCTCGTGCCTCTTTAATAGGCCCGCTGTGGGTAAATGTCATCTACTTAAGACTAAGAAAAAAGATTCTAGTACCAATTATAGAATAAGCTTAGGAAACCTGTTACAAGAGAGAAAACCAAGTCATTTGGCACAGGAGAGAATCAATCACAGAACTACACTAAGTAGACACAAGGGACAAGAAATCAACCACAGAACTACTCTAGGTTTGCCTCTACCACTAAGGCTGGTATCTAAGGTTGGTAAATAATGGCCACCAAGGCTGGCCAATAGAAATACTGCCAGTGTTAACCTGATGATACCAGGCACCTGGCATTTTAATACTAGAAATATTGAACAGGTAACAGGAGACATAGTCCCAGTGTGTCCTGTTCCAAGTTTTGTTTCTAATTCCTAAGCTTTACAATCTCAGCTGCATTATGTACTCAGTAAAAACAAGCTGTAAACTTCAAAATGGGAGAATTCAGAAATCAGGAGTTCTTAGACCCAGAGTGATTAACCTGCAAGTTCGAAACTACTGATAAGCTGCACCAGGATTATGAAGTCACGGGAAGGCCAAGAAAGTTGTGTGGCCTTCAACAAGTATTTCTCTGGGGACAGCTCCTACAAGCTCCTTTCTTCAAATGGAGCCAAGACTGACCTGTCTTGCTGTGGTTAAGAGTCACTTTACTTGAGATCATTTTTATTTACAAACAAAAGCTGGCAATGCAAGTATGCCTGTATAGATCTGGCCAGGTTTCAAATCTCTATTCTTTAAACTCCACATTCCCAAGACTTGACGCTTCACGACTAATGCAAGGTGTTACAAGACAGCTGTGTCCAGGTCCACAAACTTACTGAAACACTATTAGGGAAATGTACAAAGCTTTGAGTCATAATGATGTCATCTTCTGTTTCCAAATACATTAACCTGCTGACAACTTTGTGTAAGCCTTAGAGAACTTTAAACTGTGGGTTACCAATAGCGGTTCCTAGTGTTCGTTCCAGGTCTGTCATAAACATCTCCCTTAGGCAATGACATAGAGACAGAAAGAAAAAGACCCACTACTTAGAAACACTTTGAATGTTGAGTCTGAATTCTCACGGTTACTTCTTTCTTTCTTTCTTTCTTTCTTTTTTTTTTTTTTTTTCTTTTTTCAAAAAGGCATATATTTCAGGCGTGATTTGAATTCCTCTTAGGAATCCTCGCTTTGGTCAGTCAATGGAGCGCCCTAAACCTAGCAGGGAAAAAGGCTAAGATTCCACACACCTTCAAAGCGCCAGGTGCGGGCGCACAGAAGGGCGGAGATGACGGACTAGAGAAATTGGGATTAAAGTTGTGTAAGGGTGAGGAGGGAAAGGAGGTTACCCCCGGCGTGGATCCCAGGGAAGCCAGGAGGGATCGCAGGAGCGGCCTCCCGGGTCCTTTGGGGTTAGGCCGCGGCTGGGCCCCTTCCCCAAGACCTCCAAACTGCAGGGAGCAGACTAGCCGAGGCACCCGCACCGCGTAGTCCGTCCCCACTGGGCCGCGCAGAGCCCCAGCTCGGGAGCCAAACTTAGAGACCCCGCAGGGCCAAAGTTGGCTCAGCCCCGAGCAGCTGTCGCGACCCGCCTCCACTCCCCGTCCCTAGCCCCATCTCGCCAGGCCTTACTTTGAGCGCCAGGTGGTGGACGCGACCCAGGCCGGGGTCGACCAGCAGCTCCAGCAGCGCCAGCAGTGGTAGCAGCCGCAGACAGTAGGAGCCCGAGCAGCCGAGGGGAACCGGGACGGCCATGTTTGTTCCAGCATCACCAGCTACTTCCTCTACCACCCACTTCCGTGTCAAAGTGCGGCGTCCCGGAAGTGCTCTGGAAGGGGGCGCGGCCGCCACCTCTGAGGTCCTTAAGCTCGTTATACTGCGAAATGCAACTCTGGGACCTGAGCTAGCCACCTCAGGACTTGTCAGTTGGCTTTCTCAGTGCAGACTTCCGGTGAAGGCCCTCTGAGGACCCTGAAGCGTTTGCCATGACAACCAGGGCGGGGCAAGACTAACGGGGGCCTCCTTTCTGCCTCGCCCGGCTTGGGAGTGAGGGACCTGGACCAAAGGCTGGACCCGCAGTGTCCGTCACACGCTCCCTGGCTGTTGACTGGCCTGTCGTCGGTGGTAATATCTTAGCAATTGCTGGCTTGTCTTAGATCCCTTGATTTATTATTATCCTAGGCCCTTTACCACAAACCGCAGGCGAAGAGTTGTAGTAGTAGGATTTATTGAGTCCATATGAAGCAATCTACTAGGCTTTTTTTTTTTTTAAATGGCATTTAATCTTTGGGACAATCCAATCAGATAAGAGGTAGGTGTCATACTTCTCCCCTACTCTATCTAAGCTCTGAGAAATGGCCATTGGTCCAGGTTGAGCTGGAGATCACATGGAAATTTTTAAGTGATACATCATTTTGCCTCATGTGATTTCATGCCACCACTAGAGTCTGAGCCTTAATGTCTTCTGTTGTAGTCCCTGTAGAGACTTTGCTTCTGGTCCTTGGCAGTTGAGGACTTGGTAGTAGGTCCCTGATACCATTGTTTATCAAGGAGTTACAGGAAACAAGTATATTAAAATTGCTGATAGTCAAGTTTCTTTAGTTTTTAAATTCTTTTATTTATTTATTTTTTCAGTTTTTTGAAACAAGGTGTCTCTGTGTAACAGCTCTTGTTGTCCTGGAACTCACTTTGTAGACCAGACTGGCCTCAAACTCACAGTGATCCACTTGCCTCTGCCTCCTGAGTGCTGGGATTAAAGGCGTGTGCACCACCACTGCCAGGCGTTAGATTCTTGTTTTTAACTGGACACACAAGTAATGTATGCAAGTGCACTTGTGTGGTGTGTCTGTGTGTGTGATCATTTAAACAGAACAGGACACAATAAAAACCACTAGGAATTCAACTACTAGGCAACCACCAATGTACAGGTGTGTTGACTCCTGTGACAAAATCAGATTCCTAAAACTTTTAACTGGAATTAGGAACGGGATATATAAGTTTTGTTTGTTTGTAATTTGTTTGTGTGTGTGTGTGTGTGTGTGTGTGTGTGTGTGTGTGTGTGTCACGTACAGGTACCTGAGGGGACTAGAAGATAGTGTCAGATCCTCTGGAGCTGGAGTTAACGTGCAGTTGTGAGCTGCCTGATATCATGGGTGCTGGAAACTGAACTGGGGTCCTCTGGAAGAGTAGTAAGTGCTCTTAACCACAGAGCAACGTTTCCAACCCAACATGATATATCTATAGATGTAATTACATATAGGTAGATAGATAATTTAGTTTATTTTTATTTATGTGTCTGTGTGCATATGTGCTGAAGAGACTAGAAGAGAGCATTGGATTCCCTGGAGCTGGAGTTACAGGTAGTTGGGAGCTACAGTGTGCTCACAGTGTGGAGTTACAGTATGCTTGCTAGGAACCCAAACTCCAGTCCTCTGGAAGTACAGCTGAACACAAAACAGTCAACTGAAGAAATTCACTTGGAGCCAGGCTGTGGTGGCACATGTCTTTAATACCAACACTCAGGAGGCAGAGGCAGGTGGAACTATGTGAGTTCGAGGCCAGCCTGGTCTACAGAGCGAGTTCCAGGACAGCCAGGGCTACACAGAGAAACCCTGTCTCGGGGGAAAAAAAATTTCACTTGGAGCTGGCAGTGGTGGCCTACACCTTTGATTGCAGCACTCTGGAGGCAGAGGCAGGTGAATCTCTGAGTTCAAGACCAGCCAGGAATACTCAGAGAAACCCTATCTCAAAAAAAAAAAAAAAAAAAAAAGAAAAAAGAAAAGAAAGGAAGAAAAAATTCCCTTGGTTGGTTGGGGCTACCCTGTCTAATTAAAAAAAAAATCACAAACCACTTGGGAAAATACAGAAGCGCAGAACTGAAAGTGAGCTGGGGCTCCAGAAGGTCTCAGTTTTCCTCTGTGTGTGCACAATCTTCAAAACTGACAAATCTCCTAATCCTTCCCCTGACTAAAATCCAGTGCAACTCAGCCGCACCCTCTTCAAAGGCGAAAGTAGAACATGTAGGTGGAGGCACATGTTGCAGTTTATCTTAAAATACCTTTAAGTTTCATGGGAGGGAAAGGCAGTGACTACTGGTTGGTGGCTGACCTTTATGCCCTTCCCTTGGGTCTTGGGCCATCTCTTTTGAATATGCAGTCTTCCTTGTTTGAACAGGATTTTCATCTAATCCCACCCCCTTGACAGATAATGGAACCTCCAGCAGGAAACTCTAGAATTAATCTTTTGCAGCTCCATGAGGAGAGATGAGAAATTGTTTTCTGAGTGAACTTAATCGGTTATGTGATCTGTATGTATGTTATGCCATCTAAAATCAGGAAAGTCTTACAAGGTGTGTATTTTCTTTTTTCAGACAAAGTTTGGTTGGATTAACTAATTCAGAGGCAGTCTGTTCCTGTATAATGACCCACCAGCACACTCATGCAAAACCCTCTGTCCTGCGTGTTGTAGAAAGGCCTTTGCATGCTGTGTTAGGCTGGAAGGCTCTGGAGGTAACCCAGATTTGTCCACTTTATTTAACAGGTATGAAATCAGTGCCAGAGAACATTATGTGACTTTCCAAAGATCACACAGCCTTTTGGGTAGTTTTAGCAAGCATCTGTAAAACCAGGACTGAAACTTCAGTTGCTACAGAAGTGGATCTGGGCTTCTTGCCCAATGTTGTGAACAGCTTTGTAATTTTTTAAAAAAGAGTTATTATTCCATTTTTATTTTGTGTATGTGTGTGAGTGGGGGAGTGCATGTGATTGTAGGTTTCCTGGAGGCCAAAAGAGGGTTCTAGAACCCCTGGAGCTGGAAAGTGGTAGCGAGCCCCATGAGATGGGTGCTGGGAACCAAATTCAGGTCCTCCATAAGAGCGGTCCACACCCTTAACTGCTGACCTGCCTCTCCAGCCTCAGCTCTCTGATTTTTGTAACTTCGTATTTTAAAAAGGGTAACAAGCTGGCGTGGTAACATAGCTGTGACCCCAGGACAGAAGTCTGAAGTAGAAGTCATGTGCTGGGGATGTACCTTAGCCTAGCATGTGCGTGAAAGAGGTCTTGGGTTCAGTCCCCCACACTGGAACATTCAAAACATGAAAAAGAGTAAGAATGTGAAAAATCTGATACTTTGTTTAGGGAAGCAAGAAGAAAGGCTAAAGACACTTAAGGAAGAAATTTTAAATATTTATTTATGTGTATGTGTGTGTGTGCCTGAGTGTATATGTATGCATGCCATATGCATGCAGGAGCCTGCAGAGGCCAAAAGATAGCATCAGATCCTCTGAAGCTGGAGTTACAGATGGTTGTTGGCCACCGTGTGGGTGCTGGGAGTTGGAACTGGGTCATCTGGAAGGGCAGTTTATGCTCTTAATTATTGAGCCATTTCTACTTAAGTGAATTTTACTTTAAAAATGTTAAGTAAACACATGAATTTTTAAGTGAGTTTTTCCTTTTTGATGTTGTAGTGCTAAGGCTTCATGCATGCTAGACAAGTCTTCATTTCCTGAGCTATATTCCCATCTTATTTTTCACTTTTTAAAGTCCAGTGCCCAATTGATAATAATAACCTGGGCTAGGGAGATAGCTCAGCACTTAAGAGTACTTAGTGATCTTGTAGAGGACTGGAGTTTGTTTCCTAGAACCCATATGGTGACTAACAACCATTTATAACCTCTTCTGGCCTCCATGGGCACCTGGCACACACACATATATGCAGACATACACATAAATATAATAATGATAAAAGTCAGCCATGATGGCACATGCCTTTAATCCTAGCACTTGGCAGGCAGAGGCAAATGGATCTCTGTGGGTTTGAAGCCAGCCTGGTCTATATAGTGAGTTCCAGGACCATCAGAGCTGCGTAGTGAGACCCTGTCTCAAAATAATAATAAGGTGGGGCTGCAGAAATGACTCAGTGGTTAAGGGCACTTGCTACTCACCCAGAGTACCCACATCAGGCAGCTCACAACCACCTGTCACTACAGCTCCAGAGGATCCAATGTCTTCTTCTGGCCTCCATGGACACCCTACCCCCGCCACATACATACACATATACACACATAAGTAAAAATAATAAAGACCAATAAATAATAAAGTTCAATAGCACTTTTTAGAAGGTATGTCTTTAAATTTGACTAATATTAAAAACAGAATGTCCAGGTATCCTCATTTCCTCTTAGTGGTGGTAAAATATCTATTCCAAAGAAGAGTTTTGCTTTGTTGTGGTAAAACTTTAGCCAGACCTTAAATCTTTAGGATTCCTTCTTTTATTTATTTATTTATTTTTTTTTAATTTTTTTTTTTTTTTTTTTTTTTTGGTTTTTCGAGACAGGGTTTCTCTGTGTAGCTTTGCACCTCTCCTGGAACTCACTTGGTAGCCCAGGCTGGCCTCGAACTCACAGAGATCTTCCTGGCTCTGCCTCCCGAGTGCTGGGATTAAAGGCGTGCGCCACCACCGCCCGGCTCTCCTTCATTTTTAAACCTGGGAATTATGACAACCCCTCCACAGGACCACACCAATCAGATGTGGTCAGTGGTTTGTGAGAATGTCTGTCTCTGTGTGTTTGGGAACTCTGTGGACTCCAGTGGTTATTTTGAAATCCAGAGGAAGGAGCATGAAAAACCCCTGACAAAGTCTTTGAAAACCTGTTACAAGAAGTCAATGTGGAATGTTCTGCCAACACTGGGTCCCAGAAAGGTATAACACATGCCTGCCTAGTTTCCAGAAAAGGACATTTGTGTAACCAGGATGCTGCAACCAGCATATCTTGTTGAGTAACAAAACAAGTTATGCCTGCTTCTCCCGTGGCAGCACTTTTTAGGGGGCATTAAACCGAGGCACTGACTGGAAAAGCCTGAGGTCAAGAAGGGCAGAGCTCCTAACCCTGGCTCTGAGCCTTGCTATCTTAATCAAGAGCCTTTACAGTTTGCAGGATCAGTTCAAGGTTGCCACCGGCAGGAAACTCGGGTTTGAGTTCAAACTTGTAGTTTGAATATAATGCTATTAATTCTATTGAGCCCAGGCTTGGACTGTTGGCGAAAATAAGACATAACTGCCATTTGGTTTCCCTTTTACCAAAGTTTGTATTACATTTATTTATGTGTGTATTGGGGCAGGGGCACATGCCATGAAGAATGTGTGGAGGTCAGAGGGTGATGTTCAAAAGTCTGTTCCCACTTTCCACCATAGTCACCAGGATAGAACTCAAGTTGACAAGTTTGACGTCAGCTCCTTTACCTGCTGAACTGTCCCAGGGGTTGTCTTTTCAGAAGAGTTCTTAGACCCCAAAGCTAACACCATAAGGAACCAGAGGCTTCTCGGCCTGGTAACACCATTGGCCATGTCTTCCAGATTGCAGTGGAGAATCTCAGGCATCTCTTCAGACACAGAGGAAAGAAACCCTTGAGAGCATCTTTTTGGCAACTGGGAAGATGTCGGTCCAGTGGCGTCCACACACCTTCTGAGGGCTGAAGGTTGTGATGGAAATAAATCTGAGAACCACTTGTCAACCTGGGGACACTGTCTACAACCTGCCCAGCTCCAAGCAGCCAGTGTTTCATGACTTATGGAGTCTTTACAGACCTTCAGAGAACTCAGCCATAGGGTATTGAAATCTACTTGCAGTTTTAAGATTGCACTCACTAGAAAGTTCCTAGTTTTAACTTGTTCCTAGTTCTTCTTCTTAGCTGCTTCCTGGGGTCCTGAGTATGTACAGCCAGTTCTCAATTTACCATGGCTCAACAAACATTGTTGTTGGTTTCTTGGAATATTAAATGCATTCTTTGTACTCAGGTCATTTCAAAGCCAGCCTTGGCTACATAGTGAGTTTGAGGTCCACCTAGACTACATGAGACCCTGTCTTTAAAAAAAAGAACAGTAAGCTAGGCTTGATGGCATACCCCTCTAAGCACTCAGGAGGCAGAGGCAGGCAGATCTCTGTGAGTTCCAGCCAGCCAGAGATCACAAAATATAAAAGTTTATAGGAGTTTATTGCAATTTAACTCCATTGTGAATTAAGCTAAACTCAGATAGAAACCATTGTGGCCGGGGCTAGGGTGGGGGGAGGTGAGGGGGAGGGTGCTGGGATGTCATTAGGAAACTCTTGTGATAGACAACCAGTCATCTTGCCTGCCATTCGGGCCTAAGGATCTAGCGATAGCAGCAGTCTGTAAGACATTGCTTCCTTGCTGTGGCACACAGGAGGAAAGGAAAGGAAACTCGTATGTGTACTCTTTGCTAAGCACTTCACAGATATTTTCTTTTAGTATTTGAAGAGGCCATGAGGTCATTAGAGAGGAAACTGAGGTTTGGGGAAGGGAAGCTCTTCAGCTGCCCGCCCTGAGCTCTGCATGTCCAAACCACACTAAAGCGCGTGCTTGTCTGGTACTTCAGCCTCCTGGGAGTCCGTGAAGCTCAGATGGTGGAAGTGGTCAGAAGGCACACACCTAATAAGGACTGGACACTGGGATCCCCACCTGCTTCAGAACACCCACACACACACGCACCCATCTGCCACTGAACAGGTACCTCCCTATAAACCTCAAGTGAGGTGCTCATGAATTCCATACAGGGTTAGGACTGTCCAAATCTCTGCTAGATTTGCCTCTGACTGCTCAGAAGTACCTATGGAAGCAGGAGGATCACCCACCAAAGTTCTGGGTCAGCCTGGGCTACAGAATAAAATCTTGTCTCAGAAAATAAGGCCTCAGAAGACGGCTCCGCCAGTAAAGGCACCTGCCGTGGAGGCTGATGACCTAACATCAGTCCCTGGGGACCACATGGTAGGAGGAGAAGCCCCTCCCACAAGTTGTTCTCTGACCTCTACTGTGTGCTCTATGTGCAAGCCCCCACACATACTAGTGAACAGATAAATACAATAAAATGTAAAAACAAAGCAAACCAACCAGACAGAAACCTATGTAAGTAGGGTCTGTGTTGTGTTTGTTCAGATGCCTTCCTTTAGGGTTAACCCCTTCCTTGCCATCAGATTAGTCAAAAGCAAAGACCACAACTTTGTGAGCCTAGCATTTGTGTAGGGTGAGAACACCCCTGTTAAAAGATCAATGCTGCATTTCGCTTTCATTTTCTGAAGCTTTTGACTCAAGGCACTTTCCAGTTGCTGTCCAGACTTAAAAAGTGAAAGATACTTCAAGTGTACCCAGTTAACTTGGCTCCTGCACCTCCTGTGGCTTTCAAAGGTCCTGTAACAGTTTCTGCTTCCTCACATAAAAAGTTCCGTCTTCAGGCATCTCTCCGTTCTGCAGTTTCTTCCGCTCCTTTCTCTTTAGGGTACAGGTTGCTCTACCTCCTGGCTAGCCTATTTTTTCCGAGTAGACGACAACACAGGCAGCATCTTGCTAAGTAACTGGCCATTTCCAGCTTTGAGCAAATACAACCCGTGGCATTGTTGGGGCTGGGCAGATAGCTTGGTGTGGCTAAGAGCACAGATTTGATTCTCAACACCCTCGCTGGCCTCCAAGGGCACCAAACGTCAGTGTGCTACACTGATATACATGCAGATAAAACACCCGCACACATTAAGAGAGAAATATAACCAAAAAACAACACTGTGGCATTGATAATTAACATTGTTTACATTTCCAAGCCCTCCAACGCACCCTGGCCATTAATCTGCCTTGGCAGGGAGGTGGCCTACTGGCCATCCTGACTCTCACATATCTGGCAGTCTAGGGAGTAAAGAGTGCTCAGACCTGGGAAATGTGGAAACAAAATATTTAAACAGACACAAAGGGTGGGGGAGGGGCTTGTAACCGACAAAAGAGCCTGAAACAGTTTTGATAGTTTAGATGTAACTACCCAGCAAAGGAAGTAGGAGGTCCTGAGGTTTGAGGCAAGGTTCTCAGCTCCACCCCTCCTTCCTTTTTCTTTCTTTCCTTTTACTTTTTAAACAAATTATTATTATTATTATTTTTTTTTTTTTTGTGTGTGTGTGTGTGTGTGTGTGTGTGTTTTGAGACAGAGTCTCACTATTGTAGTCCTTGGCCTGGAACTCACTATGTAACCCAGGCCTTTAACTCATAGAAAAGATCCAACTGCCTCTGCCTCACACCACACTCTTTTTATTTTTATTTTATTTTAGTCAGGGTTTCACTTGGATGCCCAGGTTAGCCTGCTTGGTACTTACTATGTGGCTCAGGTTGGCCTCTTCCTGTCCCTTCTCAGGAGTGCTGAGACTACAAGTATAGGCCACCACACACTGGGCTGAGATTCACCCTTCGAGAAGAATGAACTCCTTGAAGGAAGATGAACAGGTCAAAGAGAGCAGGAAGTGGAAAAACCATTTAGAAGAGGGACCTGTGGGGCTGGAGAGATGGCTCAGTGGTTGGGAGCACTGACTGCTCTGCCAGAGGACCTGTGTTCAATTCCCAGCACCCACATGGCAACTAACAACTGTCTGTAACTCCAAGATCTGACCCCCGCCCCAGACATATATGTAGGTAAAACACCAATGTACATAAAATAAGAATAAATAAATTATTTAGAAGAAGAAGAAGAAGAGGGACCTGTTCCTGAAGCCATGGCTCTGGAGGAAAGGTCTCAGCAGTAACATTCAGAGAAAGAAAAATCGTGGAAACAGTTGGAAGCCCCAGATTTCTCACAGCTTGTGAGCAATGATATTCTGTGGAGCTTTGGAAGGGTTAATGAGATGGTCTCCATTCTGTACTAGCCACCCACGGGCCAGTTTACCTCCTTGGTTCACACCACTAGGGCGGGACCGGCAGATACTGCCTCCCTTTGGCAGCTGGGGCTCTCCTACTAGAGGTGAAATCTGTCCAAGACCAATGAGCTCGGAGGCTGGATTTGAACCCTCCAAGTTCTCAGGGGGCCCTAGAGAGTCTGCTGTACTTCAGCGGAGTAACAGGACTTCACTGCTGAGATTCCTGGACGAACAATTAGGAAAGGGCTTGTTCCACAGATTATAATTCTTTGAGCGCTGATCCCCGAGTTCCTTCCCTGGTTTTTCGGATCTGCTCGGTCTCTATTTGCCTCACCGTCCCTGTGTACACAGTGCACGACGTCACGGTTCCAGGCCCCACTTCCACGCACGCTGACAGGCTCCTTGGGCTTCCACAGTAGCTGGATGGTAGGAGAAGCCGCTCCGGGAGCCTCTAAAGTGGGCGTCGGTGGCCGGCAGGCGAAAGTTCTGAAATGCAAAGCTGTGCTGGGAGCGGTGGATGGAGGGCAGACCGCGATGGAGCGTCGTGATCACGAGCCGGCCAGTCTGCAGGCAGTGAGCGCGGGTCCCGACAGCGTAGGGCGCGCTGGCTGCCGAAAACCGACGACTAGGAGAAGTACCGAGGGGCTGGCGTCCTTCCGGACCCCCGGGCAACCCGGCCAAAGGGAGCCTGGGGGCGGGACGGTACACGCGAGCTGTCAGTCCGGCCCCGCCCCGCCCCGCCTTTCGTCCCGCCCCACCCCGCCCCTCGGCTCCGGTGCGGGGCGGGCGCGCTGCGGCGGTCGCTGCTGCTTCCTCGGGCCATTTTGCTCCGCGCGGAGAGACGAGAGGTGGAGAGCCAGGGCTAGAGGAGGAGCGGGCCGGAGGAAACGGCGGGAGGCCGGCTTTCCGCATTCACAGTGTCCGCAGGGCCTCAGCGATCGCCGGCGAAGGGGGTAGGGGGCCCCTTCCCGGTCCCTGCACCATGAGCTGGGGCACCGAGCTTTGGGTGAGTGAGGGGCCGGGCCGCGGGCGGGCCTGGGCGGGAGGCGAGGCGAGGGACCTCGGCGCGCGTCGTCGCCCAGCGAGGAGGGAACGCGGATCGGGTGGCCCCGGCGGCCTTCGGGTGGCGCAGGGCTCGGTCCTGGCTCCCGGAGCGGCGACCTGCGGGCAATCCCCGGGGGCGTGGGGCCCGCGCCGTGCCGGGCTGCGTAATTGCGCGCGCCCCTGGCCAGAGCTCTGGGGCAGATCTGTGCTTTGGAGTGCGGGCGGATCCCGCGCTGCTCCCGGGGGCGGGGCGGCCTGGCAGGCTCCCGGTTTCGGGTCTTGGGCTTGGGGGTGCCGCGAGCGAGGGGTGAGGTCTTCTCTCTGGAAGTGAGGACTTTACACCCGGAGCGTTGGGACACACTTGTAATTCTTTGGGGACAGCTCAGATCCTGAATTTGAGGGGGGCTGCGGCGTTTGGTCCGCAGGAGGACAGCGGTAGGGGAGATCATAAGATACCATGAAGGGCCGGTTGCCGGGAACCTGTTTCTGTCCTGCTACCCAGAGGAAACGGTTTTAAGAGGGGTTGGCCTCGCAGGATCCTTCGTTTTGGGGTGCAGGTGGGTTAGCGAGCAGCTTGGCGTCTGGAAACGGTCCCACCGAGGGCGGTCAGAGGACGCTAGGGCAGCCCTCAGGCCATCTCTGGGAAAGGGAGGCTGTTGACCGAGGGACAGGGCCTGTTGCCCTGCCTTCCTCTGGACTCCAGCACCTGGAAAGGCTGGGCATAGGCTGGCAGTGCAGGGGCCTGGGTGAAGGTGGGGACGAAACCGCGGTTATTGCGCCGAAATGTGCCCATGACCAGTCATTCTCAGTGATGGATTCCAAAGTGCCCGCTGACTACCTTTCTGAATTCCATTTGTGAAGGGTGTGGAGGAGAAAGTGTGGGATGGTGTTGCCGTCCAAGACGAGGCCAAGAAATGTCATGTCAAAATAAAACAAGGTTAGGGCAATTAGGGAAATGCAGGGCATCTTCCTCAATTTTTTTCTTTTGCTTTAATTGTTTTTTACATAACCGTTTCTTAGACTAAAGTATTCTGTTAATACTAGAATCCTGGGAGTACTGGCCCTTAAATCGGGAGAACTCATTCTATAAACATCCTCTGTCAAAAGAATTTCCATTCATTCAGCTGTCAAAATGTCAGGTGACGAGTGCAAAATACCACTTTGAAAAAATTAAATTAGCACATATTTTTTAAGTACTTGTACAAACCTAGGTTAGGCAAAACGGTGGGCCTTTGAGTGCTCTGTTTTTTCTTATTTTCATTTCCCTCAGTTTTGTTTTGGGGTTTTGTTTGTTTGTTTTTGGTTTGGTTTTTTTGTTTTGTTTTGTTTTTCTGTTTTGTTTTTGTTGTCGGGGTGGGGGCACATCAGAAGTCATGGTCAAGCAGCAGAACTGAAGTCTGGGCATGTGTTCCCCTCACTTATTGAAACAGTGGCATGGTTCCTGAGTGACTGAGAGAGTAGACATTTCATAGCTATGTTGGAGAATGTTCTAGCAGGGTGATCTAGAGGGCAGGTGGCTGGAGGAAGAAGCATGACTGAGCTTCCTGCCTATCTTTTGAGAATGGAAGACAGGAAGTCAAAGACAAGAGCAGCCCTGGCAGCTCACCCCTGTAATCCCAAGGTTGGAGAGGCTGAGGCAGGAGGATTGTTGTGAGTTTGCATCCAGCCTGGAGTACACAGTGAGTCCCACATCAGCTGGGACTACATGGCAAGCCCCTGTCTGAAAAAGCAAAGCAAAGACCTGCTGAGATGTGACTCTGTGGTAAAATACTTGCCTGGCATGCATGAGGTTCTGGGGTCAAACCCAGTACCAGAGGTGGAGACAAAAAAGAGAACACTTGAGAAATATTGTTAATAGAAGACATATGAAATATTTGGATTTATTTTACTTGGTAAACTTATGTGTTTACTTATGGCCAATAACAAATTGGCCAGTCATATTATATACGAAGTATATGGCAATGAAAAAAGATGGTTTTGTTTTTTGTTTTGTTTTTAAAGCATGCTGAGTGCAGGCTTTTGCCTTTGGATAGCTTATAGTTTAACGGAGGGAGTGGGTTAGCATGTTAGGACACTGTCATGAAAAATCGGTGCAAAATCTGTGTTTTAAGGCCAACGTGTCAACTATCAGTTATCTTAGCTTTTTTAAGCAGTTTTTTAAAATTATTTGTTTATTTATTTTATGTATATGAGTGCGCTATCTGCATGTACGATTTTATGCCAGAAGAGGTCATCTGATCCCACTATAGATGGCTGTGCGCCACCATGTGGTTTTTGGGAATTGAACTCAGGACCTCTGGAAGAGCAGTCAGTGCTCTTAACGGCTGAGCCATCTCTCCAACCCCCTAATTTTTATTATTATTATTTTTTAGCGGTTTTCAAGAAAAAAAGAAAGAAAGAAAGAAAGAAAGAAAGAAAGAAAGAAAGAAAGAAAGAAAGGAAGGAAGGAAGGAAGGAAGGAAGAAAGGAAGAAAGACAGCCCAGAGGAAGGAAGGGAACTGGGGCTGAAGAAGCCGTCTGTGTGTCTAGTGGTCAGCGGCTTGGCGATGTACAGTGCGCCTGGCAGCCAGGCTGAGGCCCTGATTAAGGGCTTTCCTTACATGGTGGCTTTGGGACCTGGCTCATGTGTAATGAGATAATGATAGGGTGCTAAAGCCTCACTGGGCAGAATGATGCTTCTAGACGGAGTGGCACATTTTGGGTGGCATGAGGGATTGGTGGCAGGTGGCTGTAGCTCTCATGGACTTTCACTGATCTTAAGATTCTATACAGTCTTGGGACTTTAATAAAAATCCTCCAAGGCCCTGAAAAGCTTCTGGCTTCGAACACTCATTCTACATGAAAAGCCCACGCTTAAGCCACATCCTGCTTTGTTAAGGAGTGAAACACTTCTAAAAACTGTTTATGGCAGAAAGCATTCACAGTCTAGGTGAGCTTTGAAAAATTATAGTTTATAACTTAGTTAGATTCATGTATGTGTATGTTAGGCCTTGTATTTTTGTATCAAAGGAGTGTAATAAAGCCAGGCCTGCTGGTTCAGGTCTGTAATCCCAGCTAGTGGGAGGCTGAGACAGGAGGACTGAAAGTTCAAGGCCTGCCTGGGCAACTTAAAGTGGGAATCTATGTCAATAATTTCAGAGGACAGAAAGGGGTGGAGACATGGCTCAGTGGGAGAGGGCTTGCGGAGCACACGTGGAGCTCTGAGTTCTGCCCCTGGTGCTGGCGTCGGGAGAGGACAAGACAGAGTACACAAGGCAGTTTTAAATGTTAGCTACTTACTTTAGTTTTGGTTTTTGTTTTGTTTTGTTTGAGACAGGGTCTAACTGGGTAGCCCTTGCTGTCATGGAGCTCACTGTGTAGACAAACTGGCCTCAAACTAACAGAGATCCTCCTGTCTCTGCCTCCTTAAATGGCAGGTTTGGTTTGGTTTGTTTTGGGGGAATTTTCAAGACAGGGTTTCTCTGTGTAGCCCTGGCTGTCCAGGAACTTACACTGTAGACCAGGCTGGCCTCGAACTCACAGAGACCTGCCTGGCTCTCTCTGCCTCCTGAGCGCTTGGATTAAAGGTGTGCACCACCACCACCGCCCAGCCAGGGTATTTTTACGTGGATACCGGCGGTCATGATCTTCATGGTGACATGGTGAGCCATCCTCCCAGCCCCAGCTTGTTGACATTGTGGTCACTGGTGAAGTGACAAGAACTCGTCACGTCAGGGTCATTAGGGTGACTTTTCCTTATTATTCCTAATTATGGGAAGGCAATGACAGGTTACTAAGCCATCAGCTCACCTATTTTTTTTAAGCTTTCTCGTTAGTGTGAAATATATAAAAAAAAAATTGGAAAATTTAGCTTTCATCTTTACTCCAAGTTTGCTGCTGACTCAGTGACAGGACCAGATTTTGCCCTCTCCTAGTATCCTGTCTGCCCTCTTTAATCTTTGCTCAGGATGCTCCTGAGGAATGAATTAGCCAGGTATAAATAAAGGAAAATGGAGAAACCTGAAAAGCACACGCTGGTTAGCATCCTAAGAAACCACCTGCAGAGATTATGAGTATTTTTTCTATCTATGTTTTTAAGATAGAGTCCGGCATATCACGTATATGGGAGTGCCGCCACCAATGTTGATGGTGGCGTATGCTTTTTAAGAGGCAGCAGTGTGAGCTGAGCATGGTCGCTCAGGACTTTTTCATTAATCCCAGCACTCGGGAGGCAGAGGCAGGGGGATCTCTGAGTTCCAGGCCAGCCAGAGCTACATAGTGAGATCCTGTCTCAGAAATGAGGTATCAATGTATGGTGTACTTCAAAACACTTCCGGGGCAACTCAGTGAAGTTCTTGTCTCTAAATAAACAGTACAAGAGGCTACAGATTTGGTTCAGAGGTAGAGAGCTTGTGCAGTGTGCGCGAGGCCCTGGGCTCCATCTACTGTTCTAGGAACAAGGCCTGGCTTGATGTAGGAGCTTAATAAATATTTATTAAATGAATGGGTGAATCCCTATCCCTTCCCCCACTTTTGGTTTAAAATTTGACTCTTAAAACTCAGGTCAACCTAATCACAATACTTTCCTGCATTTTGGCATATATTTGACCTATATTATATATAAAACTATGTGTAACATGCATATATGTTATTATATTGTATGTATATATATATATATATATATATATGTGTGTGTGTGTGTGTGTGTGTGTGTGTGTGTGTGTGTGTGTGTGTGTGTGTGTATACATTATATATTCCTGGACACCTTAAAAAATAGGTTAACTTTTTTAGAACAGTTTGAGATTTCCAGTAGAAGTGAGCAGGTGATGCAGAGATTGTCACCTCCCCTGTGCCCTTTGAACACACTCCCAAATGAAGAGTCTGGCCACTTTGTCACTTTCGTTCCCCACACGTGCTTTGGCACATGCTTCCACTCATACCACACACACAAACACACACATGCACACAAATATAAAAATTGTTTTTGAAAAGCAGCTTCTTCCCTGTGGGTCATAGCACTCATGCCTGAAAGCTGAGTTATATTAGGACACTTTATAATGTGTTAAGGTGTTAAACTAGATGATACCGATTCTTTTTCAACCGGAAGTACTGAGGATTAACAGTTTCTGGTTGGGGAGAGGCGTGAACTCTACTGCCCAGTGACAATGTGGGTAGAACATTAACAGCGGTTGACAGCTCTTCCTTACCCTTCAGAGGTTTCTGTTTGGGATGAGCACCGCAAAGCCACCAGCATGGACAGTTGTCCCCCAGTTATGCTGAGTGGAACAGAAAGACCTCGGAAGAGAGACCTCTGAAGGCTAGTTGAATTCAGTCACTGCTGTTCCTTCCTCGGGACAGGCTTTGCACTCAGCCCTTCTGGTGAGGAGACGCAAAGCGAGCGCACGGCAGACCAGGACTGTGCAGTCAACTCACCGTGTGGTGTGTACGTTGGTCCTGAAGATGTGATTGTGCTGTGTGTAGGCTAGCATTCCCTGAGACCCCTGCATCTGCCCGTGCTGGCTGTGGGACGCTCCGGAGCTCACGCCTGGCTTTGGTGAGTCGTAGAAAGTGTTCCTCTGAAGGACAGGTCCAGTGTGGCATCCCGACTCCTAGCTCAGCCCTGGTGCCGTGTTCCCTATGGACATCACTCACACTTATTTTGTCAGCACCACCCACACATAAAAATAAGGCTTTATTTTGACACTGAAAAATTGCACACTACCAAGAATACACAGATGCCCTGGGATAGTAATCTAATTAGATTTTAAAATGTGGGCGTGAAGTCATCAGGAATTTATATGGAAATATTTGTTTCCTCTTTTAGTACCATGATTTCATATGAGCTAGGCTCCTAGTGTGATAGTTAGAATTTTTTTTTTTTTTTTTTTTTTTTTTTTTTGGTTTTTCGAGACAGGGTTTCTCTGTGTAGCTTTGCACCTTTCCTGGAGCTCACTTGGTAGCCCAGGCTGGCCTCGAACTCACAGAGATCCGCCAGGCTCTGCCTCCTGAGTGCTGGGATTAAAGGCGTGTGCCACCACCGCCCGGCTAGTTAGAATATTTTAAATCCTAAAAGCAGAGTCTCATACTATACAGCTCAGGCTGGTCTAGAACTCAAGATATAGTCCCAACTTTTCTCCAAACTCTCAGAAACCCTCCTGCCACAGCCTCTCAAGTTCTGGGATTACAAGTGGGAGCAACCATATCCAGCAGAATATCCACCCTTTTTCTTGCAAAGGGCGCAATATCTTTTACATTAAAACTGTAACCTCGGACCTGGGTTCAATTCTCAGCACCCACGTGGTGGCTCACAATCATCTGTAATTTCAGTCCCAGGGGATCTGATGCCCTCTTCTGACCTCTGTGCTCACCAAGCATGCAAGCAGTGCACAGACATAGACACAAACAAAACACCCATACACGTAACATGGAAAATTTAGACAGACAAAAAACCCGTAACCTTGGGCTAGTAAGGGCACTTGCTGCCAAGCCTGCGCCGAGTTCAGTCTCGAACCCACAGGTGGGAGGAGAGACTTAATTGACTCCTGCAAGTTGCCCCTGACTTCCACAAGCATACTGTAACAGCAGAGGTGCCTCCTACACACAAGTCAATTAATGAAAAAGAGAAACTGTGACATCACATGGGGGGAGTTGGTTAGGATATACCGTCTTAGTAATTGGAATTGTGTTCTTTTTTGTAGTTTGGTGGGGTTTTGGGGTGTTTGTTTGTTGTTGTTGATTTGGTTTGGTTGAGAGAAGGTCTATGTAGCCCCAGCTGTCCTTGTCCTGGCTTTATAGACCAGGCTGGCCTCGAACTCACATAGATCCACCTACCTCTGAGTTCGGGGACTAAAGGCATATGCCATCACATTTGGCTTGTTTGGTTGGTTTTTTGGGTTTTTTTTAGTGTTTTGAGACAGGGCCTTATGTAACTCAAGCTGGTCTGAACTTGAAATGCAGCTGAGGGTGACCTTGAACTTCTTATGCAGCACTGGGGTTGGAATCCTGGGCTTCATGCATGCTAGGCAAGCACTCTGCTGACTGAACCACATCCCCAGCCAAGAATGACACCTTTTCCATTTATATTTCTTTCTTTTCTAAAACTGCCATATAATTGCCTCAATCCTATAAGCCTGTAACACCCCATGCACTGCCCGTTAGCTGATGCTGAAGAGTTTTGTCTTTTCTTTTTTAAGATTTATTTATTTATTATGTATACAATGTTCTGCATGTACGTCTACATGACAGAAGAGGGCACCAGATCTCATTACAGATGGTTGTGAAACACCATGTGATTGCTGGGAATTGAACTCAGGACCTCTGGAAGAAGAGCCAGTGCTCTTAACCTCCCAGCCATCTCTTCACCCCGAGTTACTGTGGTCTTGATTGCTATTCATTGAAGGCATCTAAGACCAGGAGCTGTGGGAACTTCCCATCCATGATCCAGCTCTCCTTCATAAGGACAAGGTGGGTCAGGTACCACTTGTGGCAGCTTTTGAGGAGATACCAAGATGCTCTCGGGAATGTGCAAGGCCTCCTGGGGGGTCACCCTATGACAGGAAAAGTGAGGGGTCCGGCAGGTCGTGCAGACCTCACACACTCTCCGCCAAGCCATCAGGGAGATCCAGGGAAGCCCACATTGAGCAGAAATGGCCACCATCTGCCCCCAGGGAGAGCATGAGCATGACTCTGGGCTTGCCTAGCCCTTGCTTGGGATGATGGCGTGTGATCAAGGCCTTGACAGGGAGGCTGCTTATCACACGCCCTGCTGCTCGGCAGAGAGTCCGTTTTTGGCACCTCTTCACACAGGCCATCCCAGTGTAACAATCCGTGATCCGGCAGATTGAGCCTCTCGTGGGTAAACAGCTCACCCAAGATCGGAGTAGTGAGTAGGGGTTCATTCTCAGGGTCCTGGGTCTGTGGTACTCAGAAGTGTTTATTTCTTTACTTAGTCCTGAGGACAAACCCAGGCCTCTCGCATACTGGGTAAGCTCTCTACTGCGCCAGCCCTCATGCTTTTCCTTCTTTAAATAGAGTGTAGCATTTTCATTTATTAACTTTGTACGCATTTGTGGGGTGCATATGTACCATGGCAGGAGGGAGGTCAGAGGACAACCAGTTGAGGTCAGTTCTCGTCTTCCACTGTGCGGGTTCCTGGGATCAAACTCAGGTCACTAAACTTGGTGGCAAGTCCCTTACCCATGGAGCTATGTTGCCAAGCCTAAGAAGTAATGTTAAGCCAGGTATAGTGGCTCGAAATTGTAGTCCCAACATTCTAGAAGTGGAGACAAGAGGATCTCTGCAAGTTTGAGGTCATCTGGGCCACATGGAAAGACAAACAAAAAACTCATTTTACTGTTTGAGCATTTTGTTTTGTTGTTGGTTTTTTTTCTCTTTTGTTTATTTGAGTGTTTTAATATACAGATTTTCTTTCTTTCTTTCTTTTTTTTTTTTTTTCAGACGGGATTTCTCTGTGTAGCCCTAGCTGTCCTGGAACTTGCTCTGTAGACCAGGCTGGCCTTGAATAATATAGGAAATTTCAAATAAACTTAAAGTAGAAAAAATATATATATCATACTCCCCCCCCACGTCCTCATCACCAAGCCTCAAGAATGGTTGGGTTCTGCTATGTTTGTGTACAACCACTTTGTACCCAGTCTATTCTTGTAGGGTCCTCAACAGTCTCACCTGAACACCATGATGACTTCCTGCTCCCTGGCTTTCTGGGGAACCATGCCCAGACTCCATATTCTCCCCACTGTTTAAAATATGGAAGTAGAAGAGAGCTAGAATTCACTAAGTAGCTAGTGGCCCTAATTCAGGGCGATAAGCTCCTCCTGGCTGAACCTAAGGAGCTAGTTAGTTCCAGTTTCTAGATGAGACTCAGGCTGGTGGAGCCACTCCCCAGACTCACCCTGAGTGCTGCTCCCATGTAAATGAAAGTTTCTCTTCCTGGCACCGAAGTCAGCCCGGCCTAGTTCAGAGCTTGTTTCTGTATTAGTAGCCGTGGTTCCCTGTCCCCATCGCTCACTCCTGCTTCCCCTGTCAGCGGTATAGGGTTGGGTCCCTAAAACTGGGTTGTTTTTGGTAACGGGTTGAACCTAGGGCATGACATGAGTTTGTTAGCTATTCTTCCAAGGGCTGTGGAGATGGCTCAGAGGTTAAGACCACAGCTGTTTTTCCAGAGGACCTGGGTTCAGTTCCCAGCCCTCAACATGGTAGCTCACAGCCACCTGTGACTCCTGTTCCAGCAGAATCCAATGCACTCTTTTGGATTTTGAGGGCACTTCTCGTACATGGTGCACAGACATGCAAGCAAAACATCTGTACACATAAAATCAAAATAAATATTTAAAAAATCCCCCTCCGCCCAACTCCACCCCCTCCCATTTTTTTTCCTTGTTAGAGTCTCAGTAAGATGTCTAGACTGGCCGTGAGCTCTGTAGCCCAAACTAGGTTTGAATCTGACTCTTCTGCTGCAGTCTCTCATGCAGCTGGGATTGCTGGGCTGTGCCTCAGGCCTGCCTGATGAAACGTTTGATGCTATTGAGAAAGTGTGGCTAGGCTAACTGCTGTGGCTGCAGACCTGGTAGACATGGTTGTGGATGAAGGTAGCGGCTGTCTTTGTCCAGCAATTCCTTCATTTTTCTTCTTTTCTTTTCTTTTCTCGTTTTGTTCTTCCAAGGCAGGGTTTCTCTCTGTAGCCCTGGCTATCCTGAAACTTGCTCTGTAGACCAGGCTGGCCTTGAACTCACAGAGATCAGCCAGCCTCTGTCTCTGGAGTGCTGGGATGAAAGGCCTGTGTCACAACTCCTGGCTCCCCTCATTGTTTGTGATAGGTATTTTTGGATCCCTGGTTGTGGGTTTCTCTGCCAGTGCAATAAGCCAGATCAAGCCAAATTAAAAGTCCAGGTTTAATGAGCAAATCCCCCCCCCCAGACTCTCAAGCCCCCAGAAATGAGATGGGGAGGGAGGAGGAGAAATCACGTGGCAGGTCTCGGCATGCAGCTTCTATACCCTGTAGGTGTGGTCTTGAGCAGATTTAGGGGAGGAGCCACTGCTTGTCAGGCTTTCTGAGAAGGGCGGGGCTTGGAATGGGCGGGGTTTGGAATGGAGGGGAGTGAGGCCAAGGGGTGCTTCTGACTGAACAGTTTCTATTTGTTTTGGTCTTTGGTGCTGGGACCAGAACTCAGGTATTTTTTTTTTTCCTAACGATTGATTTTTTTTTTCTATTTTATGTGCATGTATGAGCACTACATGTGTGCTGGTGCCCAAGGAGGTGCAGGTGGTTGTGAGCAGGGTGGTGTAGGTACCAGGAACTAATTCTGGTTCTTCTGCAAGAGCAGTTGAGCTCTCCCTCAGCTAAGCATCTTTGCATGCCCAGAACCCAGGTTCTCATGAATGCTACAGAAGTCTTCCCCTGAGCAGCCCATCCCCCAAAGACTCTTATGCCCCGATTTAAAGAAATTAGTTCATATGGGTGTTAGCCAGAATAGTAGAAAGGTTTTGGTTTTTTGCTTGTTTGTTTTTCTAACAAAGTATGTTTGAAAAGTATTTTTAATTAAATTGTGGGTGTTCTGGATATCGTATGTAAGGCTTTCAAAGGTTTTGTTATTTATTTATTTATTTAGGTATGCTGGAGTGTGTGTTTGTGTGTGGTGTTTGTATGTGGTGTGTGTGTGATATGTGTGTGTGTTTGCATGTGTGTGTGTGTGTGTGTGTGTGTGTGTGTGTGTGTGTGTGTGTGTGTGATGTGTATGTATGTACATGTGCAGGACAGAGGTTGGCTTCCTATTGTCTTTCTCAGTCACCCTTGACTTTTTTGTTTTTTTTCCCCCCGAGACAAGGTCTCTCACTCCCCCTGCAGCTCAATGTTGCTGCTGGGTGGACTGGCTGTCAGCTGCTTCTGACACATCTCTCACGCCTCCTCCCCAGTGCAAAGATTACAAGTGCCCACAGTCACAACTGACTTTTTCTCTGTGGGGAATTTGAACTTGGGTCCTCAGGCTTTACTTACCGGGCCACCACCCTAATCCCTCAGAATTTTGGTTCTTGAGGTATAAGATTTCAAATGCTTCCTCTCGTATCTGTGGTAGAAGAAAACATGGACCTTCAAAGGAAGCTGGTCCCTTGGACTTGTGTTTACTTATGCACAGGCCGAGTTGTGTGCCGACTCCTGAGACGGGATGGCATTTCTCCCGGGAGAAATGGAGCGTAGGCCTCCACTTGAGAGAGCAGCACTGCTGAGTGTGGGCTGGTGACACTGGGCGGGTCCTCTCTGTCCCTTGTTCCTGACCTCTGCATTGTGGTGATGCTTTCCTTTCTGGGGAGACATGGGGCGGAGGGCTTGTGTGAAGGTGCTGTGAGTCTGCTGGGTGAGAGCCAGTGAGTCCGTGGGAATTATAACGAAGGGGAGGGTTATGGGAAGAAAAGCCCTGGTCCTTGGGAATGAGCTAAGGACTCTCATGATGCACAGGCTCGGCATCATGGCACCCTGCCTCCCAGTTTCCGCACGCACTCTTTGTCCTTTGATTTAAAATTGATTCTTTGTATGTGTTAACAATAAAAACAACGTGATGTTAGGCTGGGTGTGGTGGTGGGTCACACCCGGAGTCCCAGCATGTAGAAGATGGAGTCAGGAGACTCAGGAGTTCAGGGTCTTCTCACCTACATACCAGCCTCAACATAAAACCCATCTCCAAAACCAACAAGTGTCAACAAAAACAAAACACCAAAACAAACTGATCTTTGAAAAATGCCTGCAAGGCATTGTTTTGTGAAGCAGTCTAGCTCCCAGAAGGCCATACCACAGTGTGATTTTCCTTTTCTTTAAAAAAATAAAATGAAGCTGGGGTGGCACACCCCTTTAATCCCGGCACTCTGGAGGCAAAGGCAAGTGGATCTCTGAGTTCAAGGCCAGCCTGGTCTGCAGAGTGAGTTCCAGGACAGCCAGGGCTAAGCAGAGACCTTGTCATGAAAAACCAAGGAAAAAAGAAGCTAAGCCCTCCAAACACTGCCCTAGGCCTGCAGAGAACTCAGCAGGTAAGAGCAGTGGCTGGGCTTGCAGAGGACTGGGATTCAATCTTCAGGACCCCAGCTCGCAACCCCTGTAACTCCAGTTCCAAACCCTCTTCTGGCTTTTTGGGCATCTGCACTCATGGGGTGCACAAATACTCAGGCACACACACATAAAACAAATAAATAAAAACCCCACTTGTCCTGTCTGGTTTTGTGAGTCAACCTGACACAAGCTAGAGTCATCAGAGGAAGGAGCCTCAGCTGAGGAAATGCCTCCTTGAGATCCAGCTGTAAAGTCTTTTCTCAATTAGTGATCATGTGAGAGGGCCCAGCCCATGGTGGGTGGTGCCATCCCTGGGCTGGTGGTCCTGGGTTCTATAAGAAGCAGGCTGAGCAAGCCATTATGAGCAAGCCAGTAAGCAGCACCCCTCCATGGTCTCTGCATCAGCTCCTGCCTCCAGGTTCCTGCCCTGCTTGAGTTCCTGTCCTGATTTCCTTTGGTGATAAACTGTGATGTGGAAATGTAAGCCAAATAAACCTTCTTCTTCCCCAACTTGCTTTTTCATCGTGGTGTTTCGTTGCAGCAATAGAAACCCTGAGCAAGACAGCGCTATCTTAAGGTTTACTGTATATTTGGGTCTACTAAATATAAATTTTAAGATAGCCTAGAGGTTAATAGTTCTCGTAGGCTATTTTTACCACTTTCAAAAAGATACTTAAATTACATTCTTTCTCCCCTCACAAAGCTGGGTATTTGCCACTTGAGACATCTAATAAATTATTCTGCATATCAGCTTAGCTCAGGATCAATTTCTTCTCAGCAAAGATAACTTAGATTTAAAAATATTTGCTTTAGGAAAGAGATGTGTGGAAATTCCTGTAAGTGTTTAGACAAAGACTTTGGATTGCCTGAGCGTCTGTGAGTATGTAAATAGAAATTTACCATGGCTCTGAATTTTTGTAAATTACCTTTTCTTGTGGGTGAGGGGGAGCAGGACATTGGTGTCTTCCTTTATTTCTTGCCTCCTTCTTCCTTGACACAGGGTTTCATTGAATCTGAAACACCTCACCTCTTAAAGCAGACAAGCCCCTGAGACCTGTCTCCATGTCGGGGTTATAAGCACCTTTGGCCATGCCTGACTTCTGTGTGGGTACCAGGGATTCAAACTCTGTCTTCATGCTCACACAGCAGGCACTTATACCCACTGAGGCACTCCCCAGCTGCATGTGATGTTCTGAATTGTCATTATTACTCTGGGCAAATGTCAGTGGGAAATAATGATGTGACAACATCATGGACTAGAAACAAGTGAAGTTAAACTGGCCACATGCCGGTTGAGAGAAGCGGCCGTGGTGAGCAAATGTGGTATTTGTACAACTTACCTCACTTTATATTTTTTGAGCATCTACGAAGAGTACCCATGGCCTTCAAGTGGTTTAGGGTGTGATAAGAAGGTAGGCAGGAAATGACAGAGACAGCAGGATTGGGGAGATGGCTCAGCAGTTAAGAGCACTTGCTGCTCTTTCTGAGGACCTAGCTTTGGTTCTCGGTGTGAGGCTCACAAGCCCCGAGAAATCTGATACCCTCTTCTGTCCCCTGCAGGAACACACTCACGCACATAAAATAAAATGAGAGGGTTTAGCTTAGTTGGAAAAGAGTTACATCCTGGTGGAGTGCTGAAGAGTAGTCAGTTGTCAAGGAAGTGTGATCAGGTGGGGTGGAGACCAAACTACCTTTCCAGGAAGAGGAAGCAGAAGACAAAAGATACCGGAAATGAGAGAGACACAGAGCTCTCTGTTGAGTCAGGTGTGTGACGGACGGGCTTGTAGGAGGGGCCTGAGAAAGTGGGACAGCCAAAGCCACATGTGGGACTGGCTTCCCTTTCAGAACATGTCAGACACCTTCCAGCTGCAGGCAGCAAGCCAGGCTCCTACTCTTTCTCCTCATCAGTGGAGCACAAAACTCGGTGAGGACCCGTGTTCACATCCCCGGAAGACACGTAAAACGCCGGTTGTGGTTGTGTAGGGTTAAGGGTTGGGTGTCAGATCACTGGGGTGTGCTGGCCACTGGCCTAGCTGCAGGGTTAGTGAGAGACATTGTCTTAAGGTCAAGAGTGATTGAATAGGACATCTCTGGCCTCCACTCACATGCACTGTGTACACACGTGTGCACACATCGTACACACATACACGAGTACTCACATGGAACCTGCCATCCCTTCTTTCTTGCCCTCTGTTTCTGTTCGGCTCACACAACCGTGGTAGGGTTATCAGCGACAGCTCCTCAGCTTTAGTGTTTTCAGTTTGCCTGGAGGTGACTCACACTAACCAAATTCCCAGGACTGATGAATAACCCAGAATGCAAATTTGAAACTTCATGAGAAATGGAGACTGGAGTTCTCATTGGCTGGTCTGTACATTCCTTCCCCAGAGGCTAATCTATGTGGAAAACAAGATTCTATATTGAGTTTCCTGGAGAGCATAAAGTCCAAACAGGATCGGATGAACTTAATGGCTAGTGACAGCCGGTTGTGGACGCCTGAGGCTCCCATGTCAGTGGGTGGGGTGAGGGGTGGAGGGGGTGGAGGCGGAGCTATCGCTATCGACGGCCAGAGAGGAGAGCCTCTTCCGAAGATGCTACAAGATGAGTCTCCCCCAGGCTGACTGCTACACTCACACTCAGATCTTCTTCATTCACCCTCTGTTCAATCCTGCATCTCCCAGATCAGGTCCGGTCATCCACACCATCTGACCTGCTCCAGCATTTCCCATACCAGCAGAGTCAAGAACCTACCGATGGAAAACAAAACAAAACAAAACAAAACAAAAAAACCTACCAATGGACCTATTTAAAAAACAAAAAGATTTTATTTATTTATTTATTTTTGGTTTTTTGAGACAAGATCTCACTGTAGCTTTGGCTGGCCTCAAACTCCTAGAAATTCACCTGCCTCTGCCTCCTGAGTGCTGAAATAAAAGTTATATTGAACCACAGCCAGTTTGATTTTTTTTTGTTTGTTCTTTTTTTTGTTTTTGATTTTTTGGGACAGCATTTCTCTGTGTAACCCTGGCTGTCCTGGAACTCGGCTCTGGAGACCAGGCTGGCCTTGAACTCACAGAGATCTGCCTGGCTCTGTCTCTCAAGTGCTGGAATTAAAGGTGTGTACCACCACCCAGCTAATGTGCTTCTTTGTGTGCCTGGGAGTGTGGAGAGAGAGAGATGCTGCGTTTGCATGAAGTCAGAAGACAACCACCAGTGTTGGTCCTTAGCTTCCACCTGGTGTGAGACAGGGTGTGTTTCTAGTTACCCTTTAGCTGGCCTGAGAGCCACTGGGCTTCTGTCTCCACCCCATCCTTTAGCAGGAACACTGCAGCTACCGCCACGAACAACCACATCCAACCTTGTGGGTTCTGGGGATTGAAGTCAGGTGCACACACTTTACACAGTGCTCCATCTCGCCAGCTCTGGTTTTGGGGGAGTTAAACTTGAGGGTTTTTCTTTCTTTCCTTTAAATTACATTTACTTTATCTGGGGTAGGGGAGTGTGCGACAGCTAGCAAATGGAGGTCAGAGGACAACCTGTGGGCGTCAGCTCTCCCTCCGTGATTAGACTGGGAACCAGGCTCCGGACAGCGGACTCTGTGGCAAACACTTGTTCCCCAGAAGATTTCTCACCAGCCCCCGACCCCTCCTTTTCCTCCTTAGCCTTGAACTCTGGGTCCTCCTGCTTTGGCCTCCCAAATATTGAGATTACGGGAGGAAGCTGCAATGCCTGGCTGCTTGGCCTGTCCTTTTCAACAAAGTTAAAAATCTACAAAGGGCAACAGAGAGTTGGCTCAGGAGTTAAGAGCACTGGCTTCTCTGGAGGAGGACCTCAGTTTAATTCCTAGCGTCCACAGGCAGCTAACCACTGTCTGCACCTCAGGTTCCAGGGCACCTGAGGGCACCAGGCATTCACAGACATGCATGCAGGCAAAGCACCCATACACATAACAATAAATAGTTTACTTATTTATTGGTTTTCCGAGACAGGGTTTCTCTGGGTAGCCCTGGCTGTCCTGGAACTCCGCTCTGTAGACCAGGCTGGCCTCAAACTCAGAGATCCACCTGCCTCTGCCTCTCGAGTGCTGGGATTAAAGGTGTGTGCCACAATGCAGGGCTAATAAAATAATTTTTAAAATTTAGAAATATCTTAGGGCTAATTTCCCTTTTTTTCTTTTTTTGAAGAGTGGGTGTGGCCTCGTGCTTGAGCTCCTCCCACGGCACCCTTCCAAGCATCTTCCATTACATGTGCAGAGCTGCATCCTTCCCATTCAGCCACTGAGGAATGCCACAACCATATGTAAAGTCTTTTCTGTTCCTTGTGGCATAGTATAGTGCCTCAGTTTACTCAGGTGCCTAAGTAAGTTCTCATTTCTTGAATCATTTAAGTAATATACTTGGCCACCCACTGGCTGGGCATTGTCTTCTGAAAAGGGGGGCGGGGACGGGGGACGGACGACTGGGCACTTCCATGATGTGTGGTCTTCATTTATCAGGTTGTCAGAATGGCAGGTGCTCCAGAGAGTAGGGAACTGACGAGAGAGCCGTAGATGTCTGGCATCTGAGAGCTTGAGTGGACAAACATTTGCATCTGGAGGCCAGGGCAGAGCTCCAGGCTGGAGGCGGAAGCTGGGACCAGCATAAAACAGGGATGGTGGTAAATTTTGAAGCTTTCCACAGGCCCAGTGAACTGTTGCTGTCCTTCAGTGTCCGTGCCCTCTGTTTGTGGAGTGTGACTTACTGTGTCACCACGGGAGATCTGTTTTAGGTCGGGGGTTGACTTGCAGATGAGTGCATCTTGAAGCTCCAGGAGCCCCACCCTTGTAAGTCGGAAGTGGGAACAGTAAACAGAGCGGCCCTTGCTGGGCGTTAGGCTTTGGGTAGCAATGAAAAATAAATGTCCGGAGAATTCCACACGCAGTCCATTAAAGACTGCTCATTTGAAAGCTGCCCGAGTGTCGCTGCTGCGGACATACGGAGTTCAGAATCATCCAGTTCTCACCTTGGTGACTGATCTAATATTGTTTCATTTTCCTCTTGACAAATTGTGAAATAAATCTGATTTTGAGAGAACTCACCTCATGTGGCCAACAGATTCTACTTTGCAAAGATGTTCACAACCCTGTCTCTGTCCCCCAGGCTCATCTTACAATGTGACCTACAGCACACCCCCCCACCCCACCTACCCCCCCACCCCACCCCCGCAGGCTGCAGGGGACCTTATTATATTCCTTCCCCAGGGATGTGGACAGTGGTGGGAGTAATGCCGCATGACTTCTGAGGCAGGGTTATAAGGAAGACATCTACTTCGGCTTGGCTGATTTGGACTGCTTTTGTTTGGTTGGGTGGCTTGCTTGTCCTTTGTTTGAGACAAGGCCTGTTGTGTAGCTCTGGCTGGCCTGGAACTCAGAGATCCATCCACCTGCCTCTGCCTCCTGGGCTGGGATCAAAGGTGTGCTCCACCACATCTGGCCACTTTTTGTGTGTGTTTTTGGTTTTTGGTTGTTTTGTGGGGTTTTATTGTTGTTGTTTTGAGACAAGGTCTTACTCTGTAGGTTAAACTTACTCTGTAGGCCTGGAACTTTCTATGCCCCCTAGGCTGGCCTTGAACTCATGGCCTCCTGTCTCAGTCTCCTGTGTGGTTGGATGGCAGGTGTGGAGCACCACACGCAGGTAATTATTATTATTATGGTTACTACTGTTGTCGTTGTTGTTATTACAAGCTTTTTGCAGACCGTGTGTGGTCTTGCTCAACAGCATGGGTCTGGAGCCAGGTCTCGTGGCTTCTCTTTGGGTACAGACTTGCTGAGTCATTTTGGACAGGCCTTTCAGCCTCGGTTCCTTCCGCTGTGGAGCTGTCCAATGGGGCCCAGTGATGCCCATCTGAGAGCTCTCCCAGCATGCTCAGTACCTGTGGCTCCTCCCAGCATTTCTTACCCCACCCCCTATCCTAATCCTCTCCCTCTCAGGGGCTGGACTTCAGTTCCTTCCCCTAGCTTCTCCTTCCTCCGTAACTCAGCCATTTTGACTACGCACTCTCTTGGTCTCTTGGCTCGCTCTTGCCCTCTTGGTCCGCTTGCTCCTCTCTCTCTTGGTCCCCACCCCCTCCTCTCATGGCCTGGTCCATTCTGCTGGCCATGTTCAGTCTGGGTCCTTCCAGATGCATCTGGATGTGCTTTCCCTCGTATCTACAATAAAAACTTTCTCTTCAACCATACCTTGACCTGGTCATGTGTACCATGACCACCACCAACCAGCTCTCAAATCATGACACAGAGACTTATTATTAATGTCACAAATGCTTGGCTTTAGCTTAGGCTTGTTTCTTTCTTTTTTTTTTAATTAATTAATTAATTAATTTTTTTTGTTTTTTAAATTTTTATTTTGCAATACAATTCAGTTCTACATATCAGCCACAGATTTCCTTGTTCTCCCCCCTCCCACCCCCCTCACCTTCCCCCCAGCCTGCCCCCCATTCCAATTAGGCTTGTTTCTTGCTAGCTCTTTTAACTTAACCTGTTTCTCTTCGTCTACATTTTGCCTCGGGGCTTTTTGCCTTTGTTTCCTTCTGTATGCCCTACTTTCCTGCTTCTCGTGTGTGGCAGGCGGCTGCCTGGCTTCCTAGATTGCCCCTAGAGCCTAGATTCCTCCTACTTATTCTCTCTGCCTGCCAGCCCCACCTATCCCTCCTCTGCCTAGCTATTGGCCTTTCAGCTCTTTATTAGACCAATCAGCTGCCTTAGGCCAGCAAGGTGAAAGCAATGTATCTTTATATAATTAAACAAATGCAGCAGAAACAAATGTAATATACCTTCACATAGTTAAAGTAACATTCCTCGGCATAAACCCATCTTTGCCCAGTTAAAATGATATTCCACAGCCATGTCCCCGTTTTCATTCAGATTCTAACACCCGTGAAGGAAAGCTGCAGCAGCAGGATAGATGACCTTGCCAGCAAGAGCGGGGACAAGCAGGCTCAAAGCAGGTCCCCTCCTCCTCGCCCTTTTATCTGGGCTGCCGTCAGAAGGTGCCATCCACATTTAGAATGGGTCTTCTTGATTCAAGAAAGTGTAGTCAAGAAAATCCCCCTCAGGAGTGCACAGCTACTTTGGATGTTAGTTGATTCCGGAGGCGGTCAAGTTGACAGCTAAGATCGGCCATCACTAGTGGTGTCTGTTGTGACAGGCTCCGTCCACCAATGACCCTCCTGTGTGTTGCCGGCTGTAGTGTTTGGCTCAGTTCTGGTCTAGTCAACAAACTGGGTAGAACTAGACTGCACAGCTTTAGGTCCCGCCACCCAAATTTCAAAAGTTCCAGAAACAGGGATCAGCGAGATGGCTCAGCAGTTAAGATCACTCGCTGCTCTTACAGAAGGCCTGAGTTCAGTTCCCAGCACCCATGTGGTGGCTCACAACTGCCTCTAACTTTAGCTTCCTGCTCTGGCCTCTGAGGACATTATGTGGCACACACACAAACACGCAAGTATATAAAATAAATAAATATTTTAAAGTCCAGGGCTCAGCTGCCCAAAGCTTGATCGGAGTCCTGATTCATAATGTGTGGACAGGCTCTCCATGTGGGTTATGATAGTTATGACAGCTTCTGAGGTTGGAAACTCTCTTTAGAACTTTTATGTTCAGTTCCCACACTGCAACTCAAAGAAATGCCAATAATGTTAATAGGGGGTTTGCAGAGGCCGGAGCATCGCACAGTGGGACGTAAATAGAGTCATTAGACACACTCCTTAGGCTATTAAGCCTCCTGAAGGCATTAGGTATCCTGGGCGTGACTCCCCAGACAAAATACCCAGGTCTGTTTTGCCAAGTCAGACATTTTGGTGGGGATGGGAAGATGGTTCCATCAATTACGTGCTTGCCTTAGAAGCTCTGAGGACCTGAGTTTGGATCTCCAGCACCATGTAAAAGCTGGCCATGGTGGTGGCTGCTTATAATCCCAGCACTATAGAGACAGGAGGGTCCCAGAGACTTGCGGGCATGCCATCCAGGTTCATGAGAGACCTTGTCTCACAAAAGAGACGTCGTCAAGATGGCTGCCAAGCCTAATGAACCTCCTGAGTTCAGTCCCTGAAATCTACATGGTGGGAGGAATAAAGGACTCCCACGAGTTTTCCTCCGACCTTGACGTGCACACACACACACACACACACACACACTCACACACGCATGTGCAACGTTTTGGCTGCCTGTTCTGTTGGTTTAGCAGGTCAGCAAACAGACAAGACAGACTAATTGTATCACTCCAGAGAAGCTTCCCCAGCAAGGGGCTGAGAAAGTGCACTGTGCCAACAGTAGGCGGAGGGGCAGACCTGGAGCTGGAAGTGGTGGGGAACTCCTGCCATCCCAGCACCGGGGACGGAGAGGGGAGGATCTGGAGTCGAGAGCCAGCCTTGGCTACATAGTGCTTCAAGGCTAGCCTGAGCATACAAGAAACCTGCCTTGGAAGAGGAGGAAGTGGAGGAGGACGATGACCCGAGAGACACCACTGAAAGCAGTCCGGCAGAGGAAAGGCCACTTTGGATAACTTTAAGCAGATCCATTAACTTGGAGGAGGGCCAGGGGCACAGGGAGCAGTTCTTAAAGGGCCAGGCCCTGTTTCTCAGGGCCGTCTTCCTTCAAACTGTCATTTGGTCGTGAAATAATGACTGACAACCTAAACAGTTAATTGCACAAGTGGACAGAGAAGAGTCTCCTCAGCAGTCCTCAGTGGGTCCCACTCACGTGTGCCAGTCTATAAAAAGATTTGCTTACTTAAAAATAAACAATGTTTGTTTGTGGTATGGACCCACCCCCACTCACATGCTTGGAATGAAGGGGTTGGTAAATGGCTGCAGATGTGAGCTGAGCTAATACCCATTTCAAGCCCAGGACTCGAGGCATGCTTGCAGTCCCAGCCACTCAGGAGGCTGAGGCGGGCTGATCACTTGAGCCCAGGAGTTCAAGGTTTATGGCAAGGCCCAGGGCAAAAGTTGTGTGTGTCTTGGTCCTTTGCTGTGGCAGAGACCAGAGTAGCCTCAACGAGGAGAGGATATTATTTTGCACACTGAATGCTTAGCACTCTTTGAATTCGAGTTTATCTAGGGTCTGATATCATGTGAGGCAAAAGGAAGAGAGACGAAAAGGGATGTAGAACATACTGGAAGCAGAGAGGGTGTTGAGCTCAGGGAAGCTTAATAAAACAGGAAATGTTCAGAACTTTTGTTTTGTTTGTTTTTATTTGTTTTTGGAGACAGGGTTTCTCTGTGTAGCTTTGGAGCCTGTCCTGGAACTCACTCTGTAGACCAGGCTGACCTTGAACTCACAGAGATCCGCCTGCCTCTGCCTCCCAAGTGCTGGGATTAAAGGCGTGCGCCACCACCGCCGCCGGCCAGACTGGCTTTGAACTCACAGAGATTCGCCTGCCTCTGCTTCCACCACCTGGTGTCAGAACTTAAAAAAAAAGGTGACCCATCCATGGATTCTTGCCCGTCACCAAGAGCATGTTGATGGGACATCACCAAGAGCATGTTGCTGGGACACCATTTGGCATTTGGATCATTGAATGGGGCGTGACTACACCCCAGCAGACACTCAGCTGGGACCCTTTTGAGTGTCCTTTAAATGCTAGGTATCCTGACACATGTCTGCAGTTCCAGCATTTAAGGACAGTCTGGTCTACACAGCCAGCGCAGCCCAGATAGGGCTACATAGCCTGAATCTGTCTCAAAAAGAAGTGTTCTTTTAAAACAGTGTATAACCACCCACACATACATGTGTACTTATGTGCGCACACACACAAATATGTTTTCTTTCTTTTGTGGCTCCTAGATTGTACATGAATGCATGAAATCTTATGTGTTTATGTGACCTAGAAGCGGAAGTGAAAATGCCTTAGGAGGAGGAGTGGGACTCACCAGAGGGGGAGGGGTGGAGAGTTGAGGCTGTGGGCTTCGGGACGCGTCACGCAGTACACATTTGTGTGGGGTACTTTTTATTTTATTTTATTTTATTTTATTTTATTTTATTTTATTTTATTTTATTTTATTTTTTTAGGTTTTCCGAGACAGGGTTTCTCTGTGTAGTTTTGCGCCTTTCCTGGAACTCGCTCTGTAGGCCAGGCTGGCCTCGAACTCACAAAGATCCACCTGCCTCTGCCTCCTGAGTGCTGGGATTAAAGGCGTGCGCCACCACCGCCCGGCGGAATACTTTTTAAAGTGCTAGTAAAATGTTAAGGTTATTTTTACTCACGGTCATGGATGCGAAGAGTATAGGCAGGTTGGATCTGAAGAGGGTACCCAGACACAAACACAGAGCAGCGAAGCTCAACCCTTCAGAGACTCAAACCAAAGCCGCTTTGCATGGGGGACTGTGTGAGGGACTGACATCAGAAAAAGCATAGAAAACCACAGACTCCTGGAGGCTAAACCACGTGTCTCTGTGCAGTGGGACATTATCCTGCCGTAACAAGTAATGCAGTGTTGGCCGGCCTGTGCTAGGACTCGAGGGAACCCTGACAGTGAGGTGGTAAAGGGGCGGAGCCTGGTGTGGTGTATGGATCTCTCTAGATAAAACAGGAAGAGCAGGTAAGTCCATGGAGAGCTAACTCAGACTGGCGGTTGCCAGGGGCCTGAGGTTGAAGAGCAGGTAATGACTGCTTCATGGAGCACGGTGTATGTGGGGGTGATGGAAATGTTTTGGAACCAGATGGAAGCGGTGGTTGTGCAAGCTTGTGAATCTAGTAAACACCCCTGAACCATTTGCCTCAGCATGGTGAGTTCAAGCCAGGTGTGGTGGCACAAACCTGTGATCCCAGCTACTGGGGCACAGGGGCAAGGGGATCTGAACTGGTTAATTTTCTTACTGTGATAATTACCTTGACCAAAGCAACTTAGGGAAGAAAGAGATTTGTATCCAGGATTTCACTATGGACCCTGCTCTGTAGACCAGGCTGGCTCTGACCTCACAGAGATCCACCTGCCTCTGCCTTCCGAGTGCTGGGATGAAAGGTGTATGACCCCATACTAGGCCAGAAGAAAGAGTTTATTTTGGCTTAAGTTTCCAGAGGGAAAACCAGTAATGGCCAGAAAGGCAAGGCATGCTGGCAGAAACAGGAAGCTGGCTGATCACATCTTTATACACACAGGAAGCAGAGAGGGGCAGAAAGAGGAGTAAGGCTACAAAACATTGAAGCCTGGCCCCAATGACGGACTTCCTCCAGCGAGGCTGTACCCCTAAAGGCTCCATAACCTCCCCAAATAATGCCACCATCTAGGGATCAAATACATGACCCAATGGGGGACATGTCTCTTTCAAATCACAACAGGGTCATACGTTCAAAGCCTGTCTGGGCCACATAGAGAGTTGCAGGCCAGCCTGTGAAACTTAGTAAGATCTTATCTCAAAATAAAAATAAAAAACAGGACTGGTGTAGTCAGGCATAGCCATGCATGTCTGAAATCCCAGGACTTGGGAGGTGGAGGCCAGCGGTTCCGGAGTTCGGGGTTCCTCTCAGCTCCATAGCCAGCTTGAGGGTAGTTTAGACTGCATGAGGTCTTGTCTCAAACAAACAAACAAACAAACAAAAAAGCTAATAATGAAAAAAAAATAGGGTGGTGGTGCAGCTTAGGAGAATCCCAGTGCCTAGTGTCTCTAGCACTACAAAGACAGATGCATGAGAGTCAGCGAGACGGCTTGGTAGGTGGAGATGCTTGCTGCCACACCTGCTGACCTGAGTCTGAGCCCCTGGACCCATGTGATGAAAGGAGAGAACCTAAGCCCATAAGTTGCCCTCTGACCTTCACATAAGCACTGCGGCACATCCACAAACACACACAGTAAATAAAGAAAATGTAATATAAAATTCAGAAATAAACCAGGCCAGGGTGTTCATCCCTGTAATCCACCCTTGGGAGGTAGAGTCCAGGGCAAGCTGGCCAACTGGACCCTCGGTAAAAATAAAATCTCAAGGGGGAAGTAGTCAGGGAAGGCACCTGACGGTAGCCCCTGGCCTCCAGGTGCATCTCCACACACATACACACACATGGGCGTGCACACACCTATAAAGAAGACAGCTTGGCCTGGGGCATCTTGGTCATAGCTATAATGACAAAGGGCTAATGTGAGGAGCTCCTCAGTCTTCGGAGATTAAGAGCCAAGGTGAATGCCTCAGGAGACCGCTGGTCTTCAGCTGGAGGAGTCATCTGAACTCCCGGGTGCCTGAGGACTGCCTCCCTGTTTAGTCTCCTTAATGAAGGAAGGCTGAGGACTCTTGTTGCTAAACAGGTTGAAGGGCCTAGCAGGTGCTGTTTAAGAATATACATGTAACTGGCCCAATCGAAACGAATTACTCTCCATGGGAATTAATTTCTACCAAATCAGCTGTTAATTGATCTACTAAACCAGCGTTTAGTGGTTGCAAGTCTTCTCAGAACACGTGGGAGGTTGGAGCTAGAGTAGCAGATAATGGCCGTCATGGTGTATCTGGGATTGACATTTTTATGTGACCCTGTATAACTATTCGGTTCTGCTTTAAGACCACTACAGTTGGATGGCTAGACACAGCACTCAGTGTGCCTGTGGTACAGTTCAATTCCACCAACACATTATTGTGCAAGGTCCTCCCTCAGCTGAGGGTTGTGGGAACCCCCAGGGAATTGCCCACCACCTGCTTTCAGATGCTCTGGTATGACATTTCTAGAAATTACTATCGTGATTTTCACTACCCAAAACCCCTCTATTCTAGTTTTGAATATCTAGTCTGATGTTATTTTAGAGGTATTTTCTTTGGGGTTTTTTTTGTTGTTGTTTTGTCTGTTTTCCCTTGGCAGCGATCAAACCTAGGGAGGGCCTCTCCAAGGCTGGGAAGTGTTCTACCCAACCTGCTTATTGCTTTTCTATTTTTATTTTTTTTAATTGTTATTTTAATCTCTTTTTTTTTTTTTAGGCAGGGTCTCATGTAGTCCAGGCTAGCCTTGAACTTACTTTGAAGCCAAAGACGGCTTTAAACTCCTGATCCTCCTGCCGCCACTTCGCAAGCACTGGGGTTGTAGACTTGCAGGTCCTCTGCAAGAACATCTGGTGCTCTGAACTGCTGAGCCATTTCTGTAGCCCAACAGGCCCCTTTTCATTGAGCTAAAGTTGCCCTTTGGCTAGTTCTTTCTTTCTTTCTTTTTTTTTGGGGGGGGGGCGGTTTCGAGACACGGTTCCTCTGTGTAGTTTTGGTGCCTGTCCTGGAACTCACTCTGTAGACCAGGCTGGCTTCGAACTCACAGAGATCCGCCTGGCTCTGCCTCCCGAGTGCTGTGATTAAAGGCATGTGCCACCACCGCCCGGCACCCTTTGGCTATTTCTATACCAGGCTTTCCTTGTCCTCTCTGGTCTAGCAAGCATTGCCACTTGAGAACAGCAACATAATCATTTTAAAACTTCTATTTCTGCCACACTTAAACTGACCTGCTCTAACATGAAACTGAAAGTGTGGAGAACTGAGCTATACTACAGGTTACCAGTGGGCACGGAGGCTAGGGTGCTCTGCCAGCTCAGCAGGGGTGCAGGCAGCTGGAGCGGAGAGTTCCTGCACTCTCTCTGAATGCCTTACCAGACTCACAGGAGGTGAGTGCTCAAGGACTTTGAATCGCTGCCATTTTTTCAAGTGGCAGTCCGCTTTTAGCCCTTCATCCCTGGACTACCGGAACACCAAGAGAATACAAACTAAGATGGCTGGTGGATGCCAGCTCAGACTCAGTGCTGATGTCCTCTGTCAGGGAAACGAACTCAAACGACTACCAGATACACACAGATTCCCATTTGTTTATATAAAAGAAAGTGATAAATGAAACTGGGGAGGGAGCTCATCCGAGCTTGGCCACCTAGCATGCCCAACTCTCTGGCTTCCATGGGCATGGGTGCATGTCTAGGATTAAATCTCTTAAAAATATATAGGTACCTATTGATTGTGTGGCTGAGGGTGACCTTGAACTCTCGATTCTCCTGTGAGTGCTGGGACTATAGGCATGCTCCTCCACCGTGCCGGTTTATGGAGTGCTGAGGATTGAACTCAGCACTTTGAGACTGCTGGGCAAGCACTCTACCAACTGACCTACATCCCCAGGCCACAAAGACTTTTGTTTTTGTTTTTACATTTTATTTTGTGTATGAAAGTGGAGTTCATGTCTGTTGTGGGTTAGTGTGGAGGTCAGAGAACAGGTTGGGGGAATCGGTTCTGTCCTTCAACCATGTAGGTTTGGGGATTGAACTCAGGTCGTCAGGCCTGGCAGCGAGTTCCTTTACCTACGGAGCCATCTTGCTGGTCCCCATAGTACCTACTTGGGTATATTGTTGATGTACTGTTGGCATGGAAATGGACGTGTCACTCCATCTGTGGGACAGAGTCACTCCATTGGTGTGGTTTGTGACACTCTAGGCTTTGACTCACGGGGCTTCCCCTCTTAGTATTCAGGTTGGATGCTGCGGTGAAAACTTGAAGCCAGCCTGGCAGCTTTAAAGGGCAGCCTTGCTCCCTGAATCTCCAGCGCTCCATAGCAGTGGGTTGGGTTGGGTTTTAATCTATCGAGGTCTTGTGAAAACAGCTCCATGTTTGTGTAGACAGAGTCAGCATTGTGCCCATCTGACCACTTAAAAATCTTGAGGTTTCTTCTGTCTGGCAGGCCACCCCTTCAAAGACCAAAATAAACAACAAAATACACCAGTGGGATGGCCCATTTCCTTCCAGTTAGCACCTGCCAAGTCAGAATTTATAAAGCAGATTTGGGCTCCAGATGGAGCGGCCGTGGTGATCTGTTTGGAAACTTCCCTCACCAATCTGTGCCAAACATCAGAGCAAATTACAAAACTGGTCATAAAAAAATTAGTGAGACAAGGTCTCACTGTGTAGCCCTGACTGTCCTGGAGTTTACTATTTAGCCCAGGCTGGCTTCGAATTTACAGAGATCCACCTGCCTCTGCCTCCCGAGTGCTGGGATTAAAAAGATGTGCCCTAAAATATTTTCTTAAATACATCACAGATGTGACCCACGTCACTGTCAAACCCAAGAAGACCAGGTGTGAAAACAGTTAAGATTAACTGCTACTTTCATCCAAAAAAAAACTTACCCTGGCTGGCTCCCATTGGCTTATCTCTGGGGAAAACAGAAGGATTTGACTTTTCTTTTCTTTTCTTTCTTTTTTTTTTTTTTTTTTTTTTTTTTGAGACAAGGTCTCTAGCTCAGGCTGCCTTCTAACTCACTGTGTAGCCAAGGATGACCAGGAACTTTTGATCTCCTGGCTCCACCTCCCTGGTACTAGAATTATGGGCTTTGCCACCACACCAGGGTTATGAGACAGGATTATGGGATGGGGCCTGGGACTCTGTGCATGCTAGGCAAGCACTCTAGAAACTGAAATGCATCCTCAGCCCTTGTTGGGCATATGTGCGTGCATTTGTGTGTGTGTGTGTGTGTGTGTGTGTGTGTGTGTTTGTGTGTGTGTGTGTTGTGGGAACACATGTTTATGGGTGTGCACACCCATATGCACATGACTGAAAGACAGAGGAGGACAATGGCTATCTTGCTCTAAAAACTCTACCTCATCTCCATGAGGCAGGGCATCAGTGAACTTGGAGCTTACTGTTTTCCTGCAAGGCTGACAGTCACCAACACACCCCAGCAGCTGTCCTGTCCCCTACACACACACCTCAGGGCTAGGGGTACCAAGGACACTTCCACACAGATGATGGAGTGCCAGACTCAGGTTCCCACTCTTGCTGTGCGTCACTCTTACCCACTGAACCATTTCCCCAGCCCTAGTCAGCAAGTGTTTGTTTGTCTTTGATACTGTGTAGCCCTGACTGTTCTAGAACTCGCTCTGTAGACCAGGCTGGCCTTGAACTCACAGAGATCTGCCTGCCTCTGCCTCTCAAATGCTGGGACTAATGGTGTGGGTTTAGGGATTTGTAACATAGAAATAGACTCTTGGTGCCTACCTTCAAGGAAGCCAAACAGACAGGAAATAGAAAAGGAGGTGGTGCTTCTGAAGATGGTATGTTGTTGTCTAGCAGCCCGTGTCTGTCCATCACTGCCTTTTATCCACCCGACTTACTGCAATCTTGTCCGAGGGTGGGGAGATGGCTCGGTGGATAAAGGCTCTTGCTGTGAAGTTTACAACCTTAGTTCTGCCTCCCAGACCCACACAGTAGAAGGAGAAAACCAACTCCCTCATTTTGTCTTCTGACCTTCGCACACATACCTATAGAAAGCACACACACGTGTGCACACAAGTAAATAATTGTAGAAGTGTATCCACATATATTCTTGCTGCTAAGCCTCATACCAGCCCTTGAAGTCTGAGGATGGACATGAATGTCAATAAACACTTGTTTTGGTATTCACTCAAAAAAGAAGTAGAAACTTGAAATGTTGAAGTAAGAGACATCGAAGTAACTTACAACCACTCAAAAGCAGAGTCAAGCTGATGGAGTGTCTTTGAAATTCTCTGTGAATGTTTATGCTTACAACTTGAGGCTGGACAGGGAGGCTTGTGCCTTTAAATCCAGCCCTTGAGAGGAAGAAACAGGCAGATCTCTGTGAGTTCCTGGCCAGCCTGGTCTACAGAGTGAGTTCCAGATAGCTGGGGCTGCAGGGAGACCCAATCTCAAAAAGCAAACAAAGCCAGCCTTGCATTATTGATGAGCAGAGAGCCCTCCAATCCAGGCTATTGTACACTTAGCTAGTACAAGTTCTCTGGCAACAGCTTGGGAAGGCCACTGCTAGAGAGTTCTGTTTATTTTTGATATTTTCTGTATGGTATTGGGGATTGAACCACATTCAGAGCAAGCTACCTAACACTGAGTTTTATCCCAAGCCTTAGAGATTTTTTTTTTCAAGACAAGGTCTCTCTGTGCAGCCTTGGCTGTCCTGGAACTCGCTCTGTAGGCCAGGCTGGCCCCAAACTCAGAGATCCGCCTGCCTCTGCCTCCTGAGTGCTGGGATTAAAGGCATGCACCATCACTGCCCGGTGCCTTAGAGATTTTTTTTTAATTTATTTTATTAAATTTTCTATTCATGTTACATACCAACCACAGATCCTCCTCTCCTCCCTCCTCCCACCCCTCAGCCTTCCCCCTCAACCTACCTCCCGTTTCTACCTCTTCTAAGGCAAGGTCTCCCATAAAGAATCAGCAGAGCCTGGTACATTCAGCTGAGGCAGATTCAAGCCCCTCCTCCCTGCACCAAGGCTGCACAAGGTGTCCCACTATAGGCACTGGGCTCCAAAAAGCTGGTTCATGCCAGGGATGGATCCCGATCCCGCTACCTGGGGGGCCCCTAAACAGTTCAAGCTAAACAACTGTCTCACGTATCCAGAGGGCCTAGTCCAGTACCATGGGGGCTCCACAGCTATTGGTCCACAGTTCATGCGTTTCCACTAGTTTGGCTGGCCGTCTCTGTACGTTTTCCCATCATGATCTCAATGTCCCTTTCTTTCTTTCTTTCTTTCTTTCTTTCTTTCTTTCTTTCTTTCTTTCTTTCTTTCTTCCTTTTCTTGCTTTCTTTCTTTCTTTCTTTCTCTCTCTCTCTCTCTCTTTCTCTCTTTCTTTCTTTTTTTGGTTTTTTGAGACAGGGTTTCTCTGTGTAGTTTTTTAGTGCCTGTCCTGGATCTCACTCTGTAGACCAGGCTAGCCTCGAACTCACAGAGATCCACCTGGCTCTGCCTCCTGAGTGCTGGGATTGAAGGCCGCCCCCACCACCACCCGACTGACACACCTTTCTATATATAACATTCTCATGTCATTACAAGTTCTTCATAAGTTAGATGTTTTGCTTTTTGAGGGCAGTTTCCTATATCCCAGGCTGGCCTTGAACTGGCTGAGGAGGGCCTTGAAACTGTTTTATTTATTTATTTGTCTGTGTAGGCATGTTTTACCTGCACGTGTGTCTGTGCACACGCGGTTGTCTGATGCCTGTAGAGGTGAGAAAAGGGAACTGGATTCTCTGGAACTGGAGTTACAGATGTCTGAGAACTGCCACTTGGGTGCTGGGAATCAAACCTGGGTCCTCTGGGAGAGCATACCTGCTAAGCTAACTCTCCAGTCCCATGACTTTGAAATTCTGATCCCCCTTCCTCCATCTCCCAGTGCTAGGAATACAGTTGCGTATCACCACGGATGGAATATGCCACGCCGGGGATGGAATCCAGGGCTTTGTGCGTGCTAGGCAATCATTCTGCCGCCTCAGTCACACCCCAGCCCCATAGGTTAGGTTTTCAGTGGCTCCACCAGAGCAGCAGACTTTCATTGTTCACAGTTGCAGTGTTCTCAAAGAGCATCTGCCACTCGCTATCCCGATTCTCAGGAGTTCGGACTCTGACCGATGCCCAGAGGAGTTCAGTACTGGGAGTCTGCGTTCAGCAAATATTGATTGGAGGATTCCCAGGCCTTGTGAGTCTGGACCTTGTCACAGGATGTGGTGAATCCCACACAGTGACAGAGAGGTGACCCGTTTGAAGCTGCACAAGCCATGCCAGAAGCGCTTGATGGAGATGGCATATTGTGGGGGGAGATGCATTTGGCAGTGGTGTGGACATGTAAAAAGATGGCAGAAAAGACATCCTGGGCTTTTGGTTTCTGTTTTTGTTTTTAAAAAAATTCATTACTCTGTGTGTATGTGTGTGTGTGTGTGTGTGTGTGTGTGTGTGTGTGTGTGTAACCACAGCACAGCACACATGTGAAGGTCAGAGGACACTTGTGGAAGTTGGTTGTTTTCAAACACCATGAAGCCCGGGGAATCAAACTGAGGTCCCCAGGCAATGAACATCTGGCCTCTCTAGTTCATGTTAAATGACGTTGGTGACCTTTTTGCTTTTAGTAAAAACACTAAACTGAAGTAAAACAGCAATATCTGTGCTATTTTAGCATGAATTACTAAAAAGAAATGAGGCTATAGTAAAGTGAAGGCAGATGTTTTTTAATGTGTTGTCTGTATTAGTGATCGATTGTGTGTGGGAGCACATGTGTGCGTGTGTGTGCTTGTGGAATCCAGAGGTTGACACCTGGCATCTTCCTGAGGCACTACTTTATTTACTGAGGTTGGAGTTCTCACCATACCCAACGCTTGCTGATTATGTTAGTCTGGCTAGTGCCCTCCCCCAGGCCTGGAGTTCCCTACTCTGTATGTGGGTGCTGGGGGCCTGAGCATCGGTCTTCACACGGACACAGCAAAGGCTTTATCCACAGGGTTATCTGTCTCCCCAGCCCCTGGATGTTATTTTCATAATAGTTCTTGCCTTATATTACTTCCTTAGGCACCTTTAAAATAATAATCCACAAATCAAGTCCATATGGTACAAAGTAGGACACCACCAAAAGATGTTTGCTGAAGAAGCTTTGCCTCATACAGAAGTGTATAATGGTGTGGGGGAACCTTCCTGACCCAGCCCCAAAGGTCACCAAGCCTGGGTCTGTGTGTCAAAACTGTGCTTGTCTTAGCCTGTCTGGTCCGCTGTTTAAAGTACTGTAAATAGGGTGGCTCGTGAGAAACGTTTCTTTTTCCCAGTTCTGGAGGCGGAAAGGTCCAAGGTCAGAGGCTCACAGACGTGGTGTCCGATGAGACCACTTCCTGGCATGCAGACGCTAGACGCTGTCTTATCACCTAAACCCCTCTTAGCAGAAGTTAGAAGGGAGCTGTCAGGGGCTGCTGTTACAGAGGCCTTAATCTGATTCCATTCATGGCACAAAGGCCTCTCCTTCATGACATCATCACCTCCCCCAAAGCCATACCTCTAGCATGGATTAGATTTCAGTCATGAAATTGGGGAGGCAGAGCCAGGCAGATCTCTGTGAGTTCGAGGCCAGCCTGGTTGACAGAGTGAGTTCCAGAACAGGCTCCAAAGCTACACAGAAAAACCCTGTCTCGGGGGAATAAAAAACCCCAAAATAAACAAAAAGAAAAAAAAAGAATTTGGGTCGCATACAGCATTCAGTCTATAGCAATCATATACAAAATTTCAAATCAAACAATCTAAGGAAAACTTTTTAAAGATTTATTTTGTGTGTTTGTGGGGGGCATGTTTCTATCACTGCACGCATGTGGGGGTCAAAGGGCAACTTGCTGGACTCAGTTCTCTTCGACCCTGTGGAACCAGGATTCAAACTCAAGTTGTCAGACTTGGTGGCAAGAACTATTACCTGCTGCACGGTTTTCAGTCTCTTTTTACAAAAAAACATTTATTCAAAATGCAACACTCTTAATTACCTTAACCTATAAAGAATTTCTACAAAACAATACAATAAATACAAAGTTTCTGGCAGAAAAATGGACAATTATTAAGTACAAGACAGTTACAAGAAGAAATTCCAAAAGCTGAAGAGGCTGAGATGGGTCAGATTTGGTGGCGCACGCCTTTAATCCCAGCACTCCAGAGGCAGAGGCAGGTGGGTCTCTGAGAGTTTGAGGCCAGCCTGGGCTACAGAGTGAAACTCTGTCTATACACATACATCTATGGGGAGGGGGTGTTAGATGGATGGCTGTCTTAGCATAGAGTAGAAACAATCGGGGCTGGCTAGTTTTATGTCAACTTAACATAAGCCAGAGTCATCAGAGAGGAGGGAGCCTCAATTGAGAACAATGCCTTCATAAGATGGGACTATGGACAAGCCTGTAAAGCATTTCCTTAGTTAGTGATTGATGGTGGGAGGCACAGCCCATTGTGGGTGGGAACACCCCTGTGTTGGTGGTCCTGGGTTCTCTAAGAAAGCAGACTGAGCAAGCCATGAGGAGCAAGCCAGTAAGCAGCACCCTCCATGGCCTCTGCCTCAGCTCCTGTCCCCAGGTTCCAGCCCTGCTTGAGTTCCTGTCCTGACTTCCTTCAATGTTGAACAATGATATGGAAGTATAAGCCAAATAAACCCTTTCTGTTGTAGAATATTTTTTTAAAGATTTATTTATTTATTATGTATACAGCATGAATGACTGCAGGCCAGAAGAGGGCACCAGATCTTGTTACAGATGGTTGTGAGCCACCATGTGGTTGCTGGGAATTGAACTCAGGACCTCTGGAAGGGCAGTCAGTGTTCTTAACCTCTGAGCCATCTCTCCAGCCCCCTCTGTTGTAGAATATTATTTGAAGGTGTGTTACTTTTGTTTATGTTGCATTTGTTTAACTCTGTGACGCTGTGTTACTGGGCCTGTCTAAAACACCTGATGGTCTAATATCTCTGTTTTCTCCTGGTCTCTTCTCCTCCCCTAACTCTCCTCTCTCTCTTTTTCCCTTGAGAGGGTCTCACTGTAGCCCAGGCCTGATTCAAACTCTGGTGATCCAGTATGCCCAACTAACCCTGGATTTATTTTTAAGTTTTCTTCTTTCCTTAAGTGTGAAATTTTATATGCAACTGATGAACAATCCATATGTGGGCATTACTTGGTGCCATTTCATGAAGAATGATTACTATTTTTCCTGGAGACAAAATAGGAAGTGTATCAATCAAAGAAAAGCCATGGTTCGATACTTTGTGACAGGCTTTTGAAGTGGGTGTCAGTGTCTCTTTCCCAAATGTTTTATCTCCATTCTTTATCACTGGTTGGCAGAGACTCAAGTGGCCTTACGTTTCTCTTATCTTAGAAGATTTCCCCCATCAACCCAATTACAGATAGGCTAATAAGTATTTACAGACTATGTATTTGTGACATATTACAAAGGAATGTATGAAAACATGTCTGTATAGAATACTATTTACAAGCCAGACATAGTGCCACATGCCTGTGATCCCAGCACTTGGGGGACAGAGGCAGGTGAATCTCCATGAGTTCGAGGCCAGCCTGGTCTACAGAGAGACCTTTTCTCAAAATAAATAAATCAATCTTTTGAAATTATGTTTCTTTATTGTGCGTGTGCATACTCACAAGAGCTCATGTATTGTGTGTGTGAGGGTTGGAATGGCTCTGCAATTAGTTCCCTTGAAATTTGTGATTTTGTGAGCATACTGATACCCAGTTTATTTGAGGGGGGTGGTGCATCCATGCATGTGCAGTTAGAGGCCAGAGACTGATGACAAATGTCTCCTTCAGCCGTTCTCAATCTTACTTTTTGAGACGGGCTCTGTCACCAAGCCTGGAGCTTGCTAATTTAGTGAACTGGTTGGCCAAGAGAGTCTGCAGTCTCTTCCTCTGAGGTGCTAGGACTCCAGGCCTGGGAGATCCTAATTCAGGTCCTCATTTTTGTACAGCAAGCACTTTGCCCACGGAGCCATCCTCCAGCCCTTTGTTCACTTTTATTTATATGTAACTGTGAGCACCACGTGCGTGAAGAAGCCCTTAGAGGTCAGAAGAGGGTGTGGGATTCCCGGAACTACAGTTACAGTCTGGGAACGGAACCCAGGTCCTCTGTAAGAGCAGTAAACGTTCCTAACGGCTGAGCCATCTCTCCAGCCCTGCCGATTGCGGGTTTTTGTTTGGTTTGTTTTGAGACAAGGTCTCGTGTGTCCCACGTTGCCCTCAAAGTTGCCAAGAATGACCTTGAACTCCTGATCCGCCAGCCTCTACCTCCCCAGGGCTGGGATTTCAGGTGTGCGCTGCCGTGCCTAGCTCAGAGTCCTCATTTTATGAAGTCTTGATTGGTGGACAAGCCTCCTTCCTAGGTGTGCGTGCTGCCGCAGAGTGCAATCTTCAGCACGTTCGTGTAGAGCAGAACAGTTGCGTGTTTAAGTCAGATTCTGGATTAGTGGCTTTTCTTTCTTAGGACGCCACTCTCACCTCAGGGACAAGCTCCTGCGTACGTGGCAGCCAATTCCCTCACTGAGTGAAGAGCTACTGGTAATACTTGTTGCTAATTAGAACATTCTGGCTTCTATGTAAAAAATTAGAATTTGAGGAAATTTGTATTTCACTATGAGCCTGACACCTTCCAAATATTTAAATACCTGGGAAGAGATGGGTAATGATGAGATAAATGCAATTTAAAAAAAAATTGTTTTTAATGATTGAATAACTTGGACGGCAATCTTTAAAGATCTACATATACCAAGGAAAGTATTTCCTAAATAAAAATTCAGTGTGCTTGCTGTCATAAAACACTAGCCAGAGGTAATTTGGGGAGGAAAGGGGTTATTTGGCTTACAGTTACCATCTCTCTTTGAGGGAAGCCAGGGAAGGAGCCTGGAGGCAGGAAGTGAAGCCGAGATCTTAGAACACACTTTGCTGGCTCCTCCTCCTCCGGCTTGTTCAGTTGTCTTTCTTATGTAGCCCGGCCTAGCTGCCTAGGGATAGCACTGCCCATGGTGGGCAAGACCCTCCGATGGCAGTTAGAAATTAAGTAAAAGCCCCACAAACATGTGCACAGGCCAGTCTGGTGAAGTAATTCCTCAGTTGAGGCCCCCTCTTTCCCGGTGTATCACATTGACAGCTGAGGCCGCCTGACACCAGTGAATAATGCATAATCCCACGCAGGTAAAAGTGCCCTTTGCAATGCAAGGTGGACTGGTAGGTTTCACTGTAACTGGTGTGGACGGTTTGCTGCTGTGGCTGCTGATATCATATGGTTCCTAGTCTTTGAGAAACTATTGGTGTGGTATACAAGGAAGAGATCCAGTTATCTGCAAAGGCCACTGAATGACTCTTAGGGCTGAGGATGTGGGTCAGTGTAAAGTAAGTGCCTAGTAAGCAGGGCCATAGCGTCTACCCACGGCACCCACCCCCACAAAATGGTAAAGACTTTACCAGGTGCACACCTGTTGTACCAGGACTTGAAAGGTATAGAGGCAGGGCTCAGGAATTGAGTCGCTGTGGCTGCATAGTGAATGTAAGGCTAGCCTGGGCTACAAAAGGGAGACTCTATCTAAAATAAATAAATAAAACTAAGAAAAACAAAAAGTGGGGGGAAGGAGGGAAGGAGGCAGGCTGGTCCTCCCCTTTCTCGTGCCTGCCTGAATGCAGTTACCTTTGTTGCTAACTCACCTCGTCAGGAATGGCTGCAGAATGACCACGCCTGTCTGCTCTGAAGCCAGTCTTCCCACTGTTGGGTTTGCTTTGGAAGACTCCAGTTTTTAAGCAGAAGAACAATGTCATTTACATAAACATGTGGTGTACTTGTTATTGCTATACAAGTGAATAGCTTAAAAAAAAATCTCCATGATTTCCCATAAAATAAATAGTAATAAGTATAATCCACTTAAAGGCTCCTTAGGGGCCTCAATAAATTTTAAGAGGGCAAAGGGGCTGTAGGGCTGCAGTCATGTGACCTCAGGCAAGAGGAAGGGCTTGTTACATTTTATACATGCCACTGTGTGCAGATAGAGGTCAGAGGGCAACTTGTGGGAGCTAGCTCCCTTCCATCATGTGGGAGTCAGCTCCCTTCCATCATGTGGGCCCCAGACATCAACTCCGGCTTGGAGGTGAGTGTCTTTATCTGCGGAGCCATCTCAGGCCACTGATTCTTTGTTTGTTTGCTTTGAGACAATGTTGCTCTTGAATGCACCCTGATCCCTCTAGTTCAGCCTTCCAGCTGTGCGGGGTTGCAGGCTGCGCCACCAGGCCAGGTTTGGAAGGAATACTTACTTTCTTGATAACAACAACATCCTCACTGGAGCCTGGAATATTTTTTAAGGACCATTTACAATGTTTGCCCACAAAGGAGTCTTTTTAAGATTTGGAATTTCTTCCCATTAAATTTTCCACATTTTAGTCAAGAATGTAAGTGGGCCGGTTGGTTTTTCATCTGTTTTGAATTTTCCTCTGGCTGCCTTGTCCTGTGATAGTAGCAGCAGGGTGTGGTCCCTTCAGGGATGCCTTAATAGCGCCTGCAGAGGATGCTGCTTGGAGGCAGCAGGCATTCATTTTCTTGTTACTATTTAAGGCTTTACTGTGAAGATCCTCTGTCCTGTTTGATTCTGTTTTTTTGTTTGTTTGGTTTGGTTGATTGTAGGTTTTGTTTTGTTTTGTTTTGTTTGAAACAGGGTTTCTCTGTGTCTCTGTGTAGCTCTGGCTATCCTAGAACTCATTTTGTAGACCAGGCTGGCCTCAAACTCAGATCCACTTGCCTCTGCCTCCTGAGTGCTGGGATCAAAGGCGTGCACCACTACATCCAGCTGGATCCTGTTCTTTGAGGAAGGGCTTTGGTACAGTTTGCAAAATGGTCTTGGTAACTGATAACTGTTGAAAACACATTGTTGAAGACTGTGGTGTATCTCGGCTAACAGAGTGCTTACCTAGCATGCACAAAGCCCTGGGTTTGATTGCCAGTACCAGCTTGGCGGTGCATGCCTCTAATTCCAGTGAGTGGGAGATTGAGGCAGGGAGATTAGGAGTTCAGGGTCATCCTGGCTACATAGGGAGTTTGAGGCCAGCCTGGGCTACATAGAACACCCTGTCTCAAAACTAATGCCAATGAAAACATATTATTGGGCAGCCAATTGTGAAGTGGACTAAGTTCCGTGTGGAGGGGCTTCTTGTTTTTGTTTGCAGGGGTTTGGGTTGCTACAGAGCATCGGAGGTGGTGTATCAGGCATCAATGGGACAGAATGGAATCCAAGAGCAGGAGCCTTTGAGAGCTTTCAGAGGGGATGGCGTTGTAGAGAGAATTCAAGGGAGGGGGAGTTTTCTTTTCTTCAGTGTGGAGGCTGGAACCTTGGACTTAACACTTTCTACCACTGAGCTGTGCAGCCCCAGCACTTGATATATATTAATATCAATAGATAGGTAGGTAGGTAGGTAGATAGATGAGTAGATGATAGAGCTATCAAGATAGACAGATGATAGATATAAATAATATATTAGAGGTGTGTGTGTGTGTGTGTGTGTGTGTGTGTGTGTGTGTGTGTACATGCTTGTGGAGGCCAGAAGTCAACCTCAGGTGTCATCTTCAGAAACACCATCCACCTACCCGGCGCTGGGCACTTTGACTGACATGGGTGTTGTGGATAGGGTGTTCATGCTTTCAAGGCAAACATGTTGTTACCCACAGAACCACCACCCCAGCTTTTATCTTTCAATAAATCTGGTTGAAAAGAAACTAGATCCAGGAAGGGTCACTGACCAGCAGAGCACTTTGGAGCAGTCCTGAGTGCTAGGAGCGTTCACTCATAGCCATAGCTTGAGTTCCTTGTGTATTTACCTTCGCCAGTTGTTTACAGAGACCTGCCGTCCTGTTTACCCTGCTCATTGGCTCAACAACCCTCCTCTGTAGAGATAACATAAACAAACAATCTGAGCAACGTTTCTTAAAATGGAATCTGGGAGGGGTGTGGGATAGATTGAGGACTAAAAAGCAGAGAATGTTAAGTCTTTGTGTCCCCCCCTTTTTTTTAATAACATTTTAAAAGATTGGTTATATGAATAAGCATTTTACAGTGAGAGTCATTTTAGTGGCAGAAGACTCCAGTGTCTTCAGTTGATACTGTTCTGTGAACTTGGCTGGGAACAAGACTAAAGCAGTTAGGTTAGATATGGTGACTGTGAGACCATAATCACAGCATTAACTGTCAGCTTGACACAGTGTCACCTGAGGAGGAAGTCTCAATGGAGGGAATGTTCACACCACATTGGCTTATGGGCATGATTATGTGATCTTGATTGTTAACTGATTTAGGAGGGTGCAGCACACTGTGGGTAACACCATTCCCTAGGCCAGTGGTCCTGGGACCATGCTTACCTTGGTAAGCATGGGTCTGTGAGGACGCTAGCAAGCAGCATTCCTCCATGGTTTCTGCTTCAAATTCTTGCTTCAGTTCCTGCTGTGACTTCCCTCAGTGACAGGTTGTGACCTGGAGTGTAAGCTGAGTCTGCACTTTCTCCTGTCCGTTGCCTCTGGTCAGGGTGTTTTATCACAGGAACGGGAAGGAAAGTAGGTCACGTGACCGAAGGACTCAAGGTTGATGCCGAAGCCAGTGGAAAGCACAGCACTCGGAGTGCTCAGCAGCACTCAACAATACCGCGTTGTGTTCGAAGAGCTTGGATCACACACAAGGAGTCAAAAGACAAGAGAAAGCTTTTAGAAGGGGTAGATATGTGTTGGTTAGGTAGATTGTGGCGATGTTGGTCTCCTGGGTACATGCTTACCTTTGGACTCTTCAGGTTATATATGCTAAGTGTGTATAGCTTTTGTTGTTGCCCACAGAGTCTCACTGTGTTGCTTAGTCTGGCCTTGAACTCCTGGGCTCGTGTAATCCTGTATCAGCTTCCTGGGAGGTGGGACTATAAATGTATACATCACATCACTGTGTCTGACTAAAGCCTCTTTAAAAAGATTCTATGGGGTCTGGGACACCAGGAGAACATGGTCCACAGAATCAGTTGACCGGGACTCATTGGGGGTCGAAGAGATCGGGAACCTGTAGGGGTCTGACCTAGGTCCTCTGAATGTAAGTTATGCCTGCGTAGCTTGGTGTTCTTGTGGGATTCCTAACAGTGGGAGTGGGGGTGTCTCTGATTCTTTTGCCTGCTTGTATGACCCTTTTCCTTCTACTGGGTTGCCTCATCCAGTCTTAATATGAAGTGATGTGCCTGGTCTTATTGCAACTTGATATGCCACGTATGGTTGATATCCCTGGGAGGCCTGCCCTTTTCTGAAGGAAAATGGAGGAGTGGATCTGGGTGAGAGAGAGGGAAGCTGAGGAGAGAGGTTGGGGAGAGGGGTGGAGGGGAAACATGGGTCAGGATGTAATATATGAGAGAAGAATTTTTTTTTAAGATTTTTTTTTTTTTTTTTTTTTTTTTTTTTTGAGATCAGGTTCCTCTGTGTAGCTCTGGCTGTCCTGGAACTGGATTTGTAGACCAAGCTGGTCAGCCTTGAACTCACTGAGATCTACTGCCTCTGCCTCCCGAGTGCTGGGATTAAAGGCAACCACCTGGCCAAGATTTGATTTTTTTTTATTATTATTATTTGTATGTGTGTGTTCATGAGGTTTGGGCACCTAAGTCCAGTGCCTGAGGAGGTCAGAAGAAGCCTGGGATGCCCTGGAGTTACACAGGGCAAAGTGGATGCTGATAATAGAGCTGTGTCCTCTGCAAGAGCAGGAGGTGATCTCAACCCCTGAGCCATCTCCAGCTCACCCTTCCCGCTTTTGTGAGATGGGGTCTTATGTAGACCAGGCCGTTTTCAAATTTGCCGTGCAGCCGAGGATGACCTTGAGCGTCTGATCCTCCTGCCTCCACCTTCCGAGTGCTGGGATTACAGGCATGTGCCATCACACTCAGTTCATGAGGAGCCCAGGGCTGCATGTGCGCCAGGCGAGCACACCACCACCAACTGAGCTGCAGCCCCAGGCTGTGCCAATGCCAACCGGATCCCAGGGACAGGGCCGGGAAGAACGGCTGACGGGTGTGTGTCATTCATGTATTGACTTGACCCTCCCCACTTTGCATGCCTTGGTGAAACTAGGCAGGGATTCTGGGCACACTAGGGACCACAGCAGAGCCATTGAGACAGTTGGTGGCCTGGGTCAGTGACGTCCTGTGGCTGGCCAGAGCCTCATCCTCTCTGAGGTTCCCTGAGGCAGCAGCATGCTTCCCATCTGACCTGGCTCAATGCTCACCCCGGTGGCTCTAATGCATTCTCTGGCTGGCTTCCACTGCTCTCGGGCTCCACTTCCTGGGCCAGTCCTCCTTGCTGTTCTTGTGTGTGCTGTCCACCCTGTGGCACTCCGCTCTGTGCTGGCCTTTCAGACCCGTGCACTCCCCGGCATCATCCTGTGAGCTCGGTCCATCTGTGCTTCCAGGCTCTGTGGTGCATACCAAGATTCGCATGGATAGCGTCTTCTTCCCTGTGTGAACGATTTATTTGCACTCAGGAAGCCGAGCCGAGTCACCCTGCAGCCCTTCCCCCTTGCTTAGAGTCTGCAGCCAACATGTCGCTTACAGTAGCATTTGCCAAGTGTCTCCAAAATGGCTCCCTCCTGCTCTCATCTCAGACCGTTAGGACAGTCTCCTGGCCTCAGCCTCACATGATTCACGCAGATCTGTGGTCACAGTGCGAGAGCAGTTTGAGCCTTCTGGAGAGTCTGAGCTCCGTCACTGTGCACGGCAGGCCTCCACTGCCTCCAACGTCGTCACGCTTGTCCATTCCCTGGGGCCCTCCCACCCTCACCTGTGCTCAGGAGAGTCCCGACCCTCTCTACAGCTGTGCATCAGCAGGCCGGCACATCTGCCTGTGTTGCTCTCCAAAGCAGAAACACCCAAGGTGAACTACAAGAAACACTGCGAGGTGCAGTTTACCCTGCTCAGTTTTGGTTCCCTGGATCCAACCCCTGTCTGTGGCACATAGTGTAACGAAGTCCACATTGAGCTGTTTTACTCATTTGAAAAATGCTGAATTTCATAACCCTTCCCCTACCACTTCCTCTCTCCAAATTTAAACGACAGTTCTTTCTTTAAAAAAAAAAAAAAAAAAAAAAAAAAAAAAAAGATGCTGAGTGTGATGGTGCACACCTTTAATCCCAGCACTCCTGAGGCAGAGGCAGGTGGATCTCTGTGAGTTCCGGGCCAGTAATGGTTATAGGGTGAGACCCTGTCTCAACAGAAAAGGAGAGGAGAAAGCTAGAGAGATGGCTCAGCAGTTAAAAGCACTGGCTGCTCTTCCAGAGGACCTGGGTTTGATTCCCAGCACCTATGTGGCAGCTCCTAACTACCTGTAACTCCAGATCCAGGGGTCTGAGACTTCTGGTTTGCATGGGTACCAGGCACACAGATGATGCGCTTGTATACACACAGGCAAAGCACCCATATCCATAAAACAAATGTAAGAAATTATTTTTATTTATTGTGTATGCACATGTACATGAAGGTGTTTCAGGAGTCTAGAAAGGGTTTCTGATTTTCAGGAGCTTGAGTTTTGCCTGTGGGCTGCCTGACATGGGTGCTGGGAACCAAACTCTGGCCCTCCGCAAGAGCAGCAAGTGCTCTTAACTACTAAGCCATCTCTTCTGCCCTAGGGAACTCGTGTGTGTGTGTGTGTGTGTGTGTGTGTGTGTGTGTGTGTGTGTGTGTGTGTGTGTGTGTCACCTGTCAGCTTTTGGCATCCGAGACATTTTCCTTTGTAATGGAACATTAATTATGTATAGGAGTCATGCGTCTAAAGAGAGAGCAGAATGGATCACAGATCCTAACTCCGGACCATGCTCAAACCAAATTTGGTAATGTTGATGTAAAGCTCTCAACAGAAAAGCCCCCGAGTGTCATCATGGAAAATGTTAGAGCCGCTTTCCTGGATCAGCGAATGATGGAGAGGACTGCTCCCTGGAACTGGTAGCTACAGAAAGAGACAATGAACTCCCCTCTCTCTCTTTTTCCAAACAGGATCAGTTTGACAACTTAGAAAAACACACCCAGTGGGGAATCGATATTCTTGAAAAGTACATCAAGTTTGTGAAGGAGAGAACTGAGATTGAGCTCAGCTATGCCAAGCAGCTCAGGTAAGGTGGCCCTGCGAACCTGAGAAAGAAAGGCTCACTTCTCTTTTTTATTAAAATTTTTATTACACTTATTTATTTGTAGGGCAGGGGAATGTGTGTGCCATGTGCTTCTGTGGAGGTCAGAGCACACCCAAGGAGTTGGTTTTCCCTCCTTTCGTGGTGTGGGTCCTGGGGATTGAACTCAGATCATCAGGCTTGGTGGCGAGCCCTTTACCACCCCCCCACCCCCCATGCCATCTTGCCAGCCAAATGCAAGCATGATTTCTATTCTCATTTCACAGTGTCTCTCTGTGTGTAGTCTTTTCTCATAAAGTAGTGTGTCATTCCTTTAGTTTGTTCAGTTCTTCTGTTTGAGACAAAGTCTCATGTAGCCCAAGCTAGCCTTGAATTCACTGTATGGTAGAGGCTGGCCTTGAACAAAGAAATACACACGTGTATGGAGAAGCACAGGAATCCCACACCTAAGGCTCTCGACTAGCCCTCCCTTCCCAGAAGCCATGCTCCTACTGAGTGGCATGGTTCAGAAGAGCCTGCGGTGAGTTTCACATGGGTGTGAGCATTGGCTCTGGTCCTTTAAAAATCTGACTTCTGCCGGCGGTGGCACACACACCTTTAATCTCAGCATTCAGGAGGCAGAGGCAGGCAAAATCTCTGAGTTCAAGGCCAGCCAGGACTACTTGGGAACTAAAAAACAAATCTGCCTTCCTTTGCTCTGCGTCGGTTGTGAGGTTCGTCCGAGCTGTGGTCGTTTGCTTATATTTTCTTTGCTCTTTACTGTCTTGCTGTGTGGGTTTCCAGAGCGTCTCTGTGGTCACTCAGCAGCTGCCTGTTTGCACTCATGCTGGACCCTTTTTTTTGCTTTTAAATTTTTATTGCATTATTTATTTATTGTGTGTGTATGAGGGAGGTGGACATGCCACTGCCAGCATCCTGTGAGGTCAGGGGACAACTTTGGGGGTTGTTCTCTCCACCATGTGGGTTTCTGGGATTGAACTCAGGTCATCAGACTTGACACCAAGTGCCTTTGCGCGCCGAGCCCTCTCTCCGGGCCAGCACAGGCCACTGGTGCGTATCTGAAGCGTTTTCTCCCTTTGCTGCAGGACTGGGACTGTGATCAGAGTGTACCTCTGTGGCTTCAGTGTGCTTAAACTAGTTAATGTTTGCATGGTTGCGCTCTTCAGAGTGTGTGAGGGGGTCGCGGGGGCAGAATTTGAAAAGAACTGTTACAGGAGTTTTTAGGGTTGAAACCTGGACCCTGGCAGCTTCCACAAGCTAGTCCCAGCCACTTGTCCCCAGCACACTCATTAAAGAGGCAAGTCAGAGTGAAAAGCAGAGAAAGGATATTTACTCAATGTGGCCACACTGGGAAGAGGAATGAAGAGGTCCAGTGACCCCCAAGTCCGTCTGTGGGTCCTGATGGCCATTTAAATAAAAAGCAAGAGGTGCGCAGGGTTAAGCAGTCCTGGCCCATCACTGGTTTGTTGATGTCGATGTCCTAGCTCTAGTGGGTGACATCCCAGTACTAGTCTTCAGCGTGTGTGTGTGTGTGTGTGTGTGTGTGTGTGTGTGTGTGTAGGAGAGAGAGAGAGAGAGAGAGAGAGAGAGAGAGAGAGAGAGAGAGAGAGAGAGAGAGTGTGTGTGTAGGGGTGTGGATGCCACAGCACAAATGTAGAGGTCAGAGACAAAGACTATGGAGTCAGTTCTCTCCTTCCACCCTTCCGCATGTTCCAGGGTTCAAACTCAGGTCACCAGGCTTATGCACCTTTATCTACTGAACCATCTTGCTGGCCCAGACCAACCTACCTTTAGCTTTTCTCTTGCTCCAGAATGAAGTTTCTTGGGAAATTTTGGTTCCTTGGAGGCCACTGTTAGAAAGGAATAGCACAAATGTCTCTAGACTATCCCCGCTCCTGCCAGGGAGCTGTGGGCTGTCCCGAACCTTTCAAATTATCTGGGGAATTTGTTTGGGATAGAAACCATTTTTAAATTGTTGGTAAAGGGCTGGGGCCATGGCTTAGTCGGTTGTATACCCCAGCACTTGGTGGGGGCCGGAGGATTGGGAGTTCAAGGTCATCCTCAGCTGTTATAATCTAGGATGCCACAGGGTTCTCATTTTTGCTTAAATAAGCATCTCAGCACTAGCTGTGGGAAGCTCTTAGCATGACACATTTTGTTTATGTTGAGTGCCTGGAATGCAGAAACCAAGAAAGTATGTTTCCTACTAGCTGGATCCAGGTCAGTTTCTAGAACCCTACAAAGAGTCTGGGACTCACTAGCAAATGGCTGCTGCTTCACATGGGTTAGTCCTGATACATTGTCACTCATGTGAAAACGGGTTACACTGCCTGGCTAAGCACTTGAGAGGAAGAGGCAGGTGGATCTCTGTGAGTTTGAGTCCAGCGGAAGGAGAGAACTGACTCCATGTCTCCAGACAGGGAGGGAGGGAGGGAAGAAGGAAGGAAGGAAGGGAGGGAGGGAGGGAGGGAGGGAGGGAGGGAGGGAGGGAGGGAAGGGGGGGAGGGAGGGAAAGAAAGTCATGGGTCTTCCCTCGGGGACTGACTTAGTTTCGTGTCTTCGTTTCTCTTTGGTTTCTTCCTGGTGCCTCGGTCCCCTGTCACCTTGTGCTGTGGAGGTCTGTCTGCAGCTTTTGATGGGCATGGAAGTGGTCCTTGGTCCTCCTTGAAAGCATCTTCCTCCCCTGGAGACCAAATGACAGTCTCTTGGGTTCCTCCCACATCACTGATTTTATCCTTGCTCTAGTGCTGCTGCGCGCAGCGTCCACTTCCTGTTTCTTTCCCTCAGCCCTTGCTCTCTCCTTGACCCCGGCTGGATCTGGCTTTAGCACCCACGGGTGTAGCCATCACTCACTCCCAGCTGCGTCTCTCCAAGCTGTTTTCCTTTCCAGACTCCAGAGCAGCTTACCAAAGCTCACTGAGATTTCTAAACAATGTCTGCATCCACACGTCTGAAACCACTGACTCAGTTTCCACCTCTCTTGTGAGTGCACAGCCCTCCCTGGCTGAGGGCGGAAGCCACAGAGTCCTTTTTGTGCTTCCTCTCTCACCCTCCTCAGCAAGCCATCAAGACACAGCATCCACTCTACTCCCCATACTGACCCAGGATCAGCTTCTCATGGCGCTGTGCTGCGTCTGAGTCACTGTCCCACTGTCTGCCGGCTTTCTGTGGAGCGGCCTAAAAGCCTTGCCTGCCTGGCTCTCCGCCGGCTCTCCGCCGGCCGTGCCTTTTTCCTCTAACCATGGTCGATGCCCGCATGGCCTTGGTGGAAAGTCTGGGGCCAGGCAGAACATGGTCCTTGTGGGAATCTTGGCTTTTTCTGACTCAGTCCATGCAGTGTGACCATGCGTCTAAGCTCTCTGCCTGGATGCTGGGCATGCTCTCTGTTTATGGTCCTGTTTTGGCACTGTGGTTATCTCGCTCCTTTCTTGTCGAATTTGATAAAGCCTGGCATGTTTATTCATTCACCCAAAGTTCACTTCCTGAGTCTTATTGTCCTGCGCGCAGCACTATTGCTATGCCAGGTTTGTGTTTTAAGTTTGCTGCTGGTGTGAGATACTCCACAGGGGGCAGGGTGGGGCGGTGAGTTGTTGTTTTTCTGGTGTGTGTTTCATTCTCCAGGTTGGGTTTTCCTCTTTCTCATCTCTCTTCTCTAACGGTGTCTGACAAATCTTTTCACATTGGGTCTCCTTGACCTGGAGAGTTTGATGAAGTGGCTGAGCTCATCTTCTCGGTCCCCGGTGCCAGGGAGGGAGTCCTGTCCTTGCTTCACAGAAGTGTGATTTGGGGCTTGTCGTTCTCTGGGATTTGTCTTTTTCAACTGTAAAAGTGAATAGTGAGAAGTTCTGCCTTCTGAAGTTGTTGAGTTTCCTCATCGCTGTGACTAATAGGAAGGAAGGGTTTGGACTCACAGTTTAGGGGGACACAGTCCATCATGGTGGCCGAGCTTGAAGCAGCTGGATACAGTGTGACTGCAGTCAGGAAGCGAAGAGGTGAATGCTGGTGCTCGGGTCACTTCATTTAGACCGGAAGGGACCCCAGCCCAGGGGGTGGTGCTGCCCACATTCGGCCATCTTCCTTCCTCTGTCAAACCTCTGGAAACGCCCTCCCAGACACGCCCAGAGGTGGACTTCCATGGTGACTCTGCCTCAGCTCATGTTGACCATGAAGATTGCCTGTCACAGGGACCGAAGGAGATGAAAGTCTTCTGGCTGACTCCCAGCTCACTCATCACATGCCGATAGCCCTGGAAGTGACTGTCCCTTGGGATATTGCTTGCTATGTTCAGTCTGGAGGCTGGAGGCTGGACACAGCTGAGGAAGGGGTTCTGAGCTATTGTCTGTCCTGAAACTCCTTGGCATTTTGGGCTGTGGGCTGACTTTATCAGGAGAAGCGGCCATGTTCCTGTGGAATCCCTAGGTTTATGAGGACTTCCTCATGCCTGCAGCTTGAGACCTGAGGAGTGGAGACCACAGGCTAGCCCACACTGCCTATGTCCTCAGAGTCCACAGATGGGAAGGGGCAACATGGATATTATCAGGGCAGGTCCCCTGTCCCTGCGTGGATCTTCCCTGTTCAGTCTGCTTCTGTCTGAACTGACTCAGGGCTGTGGCCTTACTTCCCTTCATGTGGGAAAATCATTCTGATCGCTTCCAAATCATCTGTCTCTGTTCTCAGGTACCCCTTTAAAAGTGTGTGGGTTGAGGGTGAGCATCTTGCTCCTGTTATTTACTGTCTAATAACGCAAACCTTCCCTCCCCGCCCCCTGCAGTCTCTACCACTGAGCTACATCTCGGTTCATTTTACTTTATTTTATTTTGGTTTTTTTGAGACAGGGTTTCTCTGGGTAGTCCTGGCTGTCCTGGAGCTTGCTCTGTAGACCAGGCTGGCCTTGAACTCACAGAGATCCACCTGGCTCTGCCTCCCGAGTGCCGGGATTAAAGGTGTGCGCCACCATGCCCAGCTCCCCAGTTCACTTTATATTTTTTATTTGAGACATAAAAGCCCTGGCTGGCTATGAACTGATTCCATAGTCCGGGCAGGCCTTGAATTTAGGATCCACCTGCCTGGGCCTCCTAAGTAGCTGGGATTACAGCCAGTGCCTCTGGCTAGGCTCCTTCTGTGCGGTGCCTTTCGTTTGTTGAGAAAGACCTTTCTCCTGCCACCATGATCCAGATATCTTGTGGTTCAGAAAAATAAAGGAAAGAACAGCCCCAAACATTCCTGGACTCCACCCTCCTCATCCTGGTTCAGAGTACCTGGAAAGGGGCCCAAAGGTCTGCTTTCAAAGTCCCCCTGGCCGGTAGGGTTGGCCGGATCTTAGCCAGCAGCCTCATAAACTGTTTTCCTCTTTCTTTCTATTAGTGTACCCGTATAGGAAGCACACTGGGTTCCTCAGCAGATCCCATAAATCTGAGGGCGATGTTTTGAGGGCTTCCCTGCAGGCTTGTTTTTGTTTAAAGAAAAAAAAAAAAATACAAGGCCAGGAAGCCTGTTCCCAGGGTAAGGGGTTGGGAAGGGTTGATAGAGAAAAGACTTGGGTCTTTGGAGGTGCCTCAGTGGGTAAGAATGCATGTTGGTCAAGCATGAGGGTGTGAGTTCAAATCCCTAGCCACCACAGAAATAGCTGGGCATGACCATTTATGCCTGTAGTTCCAAAGCTGCAAGGAGTGGAGACTAGCTGGTCGCTGGGGCTTGCGTGCTGCCAGCCTGGCTCCAGGTTCTGTCTCAGGAAACAAGGCAGAGAGAGGGAGAACAGGAGCCTTGCTGGCGGCTGGCCTCTGCACGTGTGTGTATGGGTGCTCGGATGCGAATGCGCCACACGCCACACTCACTTTCACTCAGGCTTTTGCAAAAAGTTGGGGGTCGGGGAGCGTGGTGGTTGCACGCTTTTAATCCCAGCACTCAGAGGGGCAAAGGCAGGTGGATCTCTGTGGGTTTGAGGCCAGCCTGGTCTACATAAAGTGTTCCAGGACAGCCAGGGCTATATAGGGTCTTAACAGAATGTCACCCATGACAGGTCTTTGATCTTGTTTAGGAATTGATGGTAAACGGTGATTTTCATGCCTGTGGTTGCTTATGGTGGCACACAGCTTTAGGTCCAGCAATCTTGAGGCAGAAGCAGGCAGATCTCTGTGAGTTTGAGGCCAGCCTGGCTACGTATTGAATTCCAGGAAGAAGAGTACCTTTTCTTGCTGGGCATGATGGCCCAGGCCTATAATCCCAGCACTCAGGAGGCCAAGGCAGGAGGGACACCACAGATTCAAGGCCAGCCTGGACCACAGAATAAGTCTTTAAAATTTTGTTTGTTTGTTTGGTGGTGGTGGCAGGAGGTTGGTGCAGCCATGGTGCACATGCAGAGGTCAGAGGTCAACCTGTGGGAATCAGTTCTCTCCTTCCCCAGTGTGGGTGCTGGGTACCAAACTCACATCATCAGGCCTGGAGGCCAACTAACTCTCTGACCCACTGAGCCCTCTTGCCAGCCAGCCCTTCAGAGCAACATTTACCACAGTTAGTCAGGCTCAGCTTCCCTCAGCTCTATGCAACGTTAAAATTATGTTTATGGCTGTGCAGGTCTAGAAGCTAAAAAGGAAATGTGGACTTAAACAAGTGGTTTGGTTGAAAATCACAGTTTTGAGAATTTTTATGTGAGGTGTGAATTTAGAAGTGGTGTTTTCAATTTGTAAGTTATGATTAGCTAAAGGAACGGTTACTATTTAAAACTGCACACTAAAAATACCTGAAATGTAGTCACAGGGCTCCTCAGTGCCCCCAGCTCCCATGCACGTAAGAATCTGTTACTGTGCTCACCCTGCCCACTCCACTTGTCCCCTCCAACCTGGCTCTGGAGTTTAACTCTATTTCCTCTGAGAGACTGACGAAGGATCTTTCAGCGTGGAGTGCTTCCTCTCCCCGGTGACCCCAATACACACCCTCACACAGAGAGAAAACTTTGCTTTTTAAACCTGTGTTTATTAGAGAAATCTGCTACATATCCACCTGTCTCTGTGTGTGAGTGTGTGTACAAATGACAGAGGTGAGTCTCCTGTCATCTGTTGGCGTAATAATTTGTAAACATTTTTTATTTATTACTGTATATGATATGTGTGTGAGGGGGTGTATGCCGTGGCATGCAGAGGTCAGAGGACAACTTGCACAAGTTGGTTCTCTTCTTCCTCCATGTGGGTCCTGGGGAATCAAACTCAGGTCACCAGGCTTGGCGGCAAGCTGCCTTTACCCCCTGAGCCATCCTGCTGGCCCTACAAATGTTTTTTTTTGGGGGGGGTGTCGGAGGGGGGGTTCTGAGACAGGGTTTCTCCATGTAGTTTTAGCGCCTGTCCTGGATCTCACTCTGTAGACCAGGCTAGCCTCGAACTCACAGAGATCCGCCTGGCTCTGCCTCCCAAGTGCTGGGATTAAAGGCGTGCGCCACCACCCGGCACAAGTGGGTTTTAATTGTGCAACTTTATGAAATTTTTAAAAACCAGCGAAGCGCACACATCATCTTTCATTCCTGATTTCTTTGAGCACTTCCAAAGAAGGTGACATGTCTGCATTTTTGTCTTAGGAATCTTTCAAAGAAATACCAACCCAAGAAGAACTCGAAGGAAGAAGAAGAATACAAGTACGTCTGTTGCTGGTGGATGTGTGGTGAGATGTGTGTGTGGTGGTAGTTGTGAAGGGAGGGGAGGAAGCTGCATGCTGTCACACAAGTCCCATCCTGCCTTCCTGTCTGGGTCTGTTTCAACTTGGGGGGCGACAATGAGAAGGCTTCCTTAACCTCCCTGGCCCTGAGCCACGGGACCTGCTCTGGACTGTTTCCATTAAACTAACTAGGGAAAGTTTTAGGAGGCCCTGCAAGCATGTGCAGACAGTGTGGGGTATAAGCCTTGGAACAGTGGTTCTCAACCTTCCTAGTGCTGCGACCCTTTAATATAGGTCCTCATGCTGTGGTGACCCCAACCATAAAAGTATCTCCGTTGCTACTTCATCACTGTGATTTTGCTACTCTTGTGAATCAGAATGTAGATATCTGATATGCAGCCCCTGTGAAAGGGTCATTTGACCCTCAAAGGGGTCGTGATCCCCAGGTTGAGAACCTTGTCATCGAGTCTGTGCTCTGTTCTGTAGCGTCAGAAGTCCAAATTCTTCATCCATCCAAGAACTATGCCTGTCTCAGTCAGCAGTGATGGGTCATTGTGCATGGTGGAGGCATCATCTTTGATGTAGGTCCAGGTGCCTGGTGTATGTAGTGAACATGGGTGGGTGGGTTTGGGACCATCTCTGGAGACTCAGAATGAACAGAACCAGAGACTGCATTTCACAGAGCACCTGTGGCCATGTTTGGGTTATAATTAATTCTGAGCCGTTGTGTAATAAACCAGCAAGATCCTCTGGGAGGCAGGTGCAGCGCAGACTGACTTTAATTAATATTTCCTCAAGTGAAACATGTGAGGATGGAGGTGGGCTTGTCTGAGAAGGAGCCGGTGTGTTCTGTCCCCAGGTACACAGCATGTAAAGCGTTTCTTTCCACCCTGAATGAGATGAACGACTATGCCGGCCAGCATGAGGTCATCTCTGAGAACATGACGTCACAGATCACGGTGGACCTGATGCGCTATGTGCAGGAGCTGAAGCAGGAGAGGAAATCGGTAATGTATATTGGGGTGTCTTCCCCCCAAAGATGGACAGGGGTGTTTTCCCGTCAGATAGCCAGATGGAGTTGGATATGGTGGCTCACACCTGCTAGCACTGGGGAAGCTGGGGCGGAAAATTCTCTGTGAATTCAGTGACCACCAGGGCTACACAATGAGTTCCAGACCTGCAAGGCTGCATAGTGAGACCCTGTATTAACAAACAAAAACAGGGGTCCAGGGAGCAGACACACACACACACACACACACACACACACACACACACACACACACAGGTGCGTGCCTTAATCTCAGCACTTGAGCAGTAGAGGAGGCAGGAGGATCTCTGAATTCAAGGCCAGCCTAGTCTATACAGTGAGTTCTGGACCAGCCAGGGTGACAAAGTGAGACCCTGTTTAAAAAACAAACAGGGGCTGGAGAGAGGGTTCACTGGTGAAGAACACTGGCTGCTCTTGCAGAGGACCCAGGTTCAGTTCCCAACACCCACATGGTGGCTCACAGCCACCTGTAACTCTAATTCTAAGGGGTCCAAGACCTTCTTCTGACTTCCTTGGGTACAAAGCACAAATGTGGTACACACGTACATGCAGGCAAAATACTCATACGCATAAAATAAATATAAAACATACAAAATTAGAATCAAGCCGGGCGGTGGTGGCTCACGCCTGTAGTCCCAGCACTCGGGAGGCAGAGGCAGGTGGATCTCTGTGAGTTCGAGGCCAGCCTGGTCTACAGAGCTAGTCCAGGACAGGCTCCAAAACTACAGAGAAACCCTGTCTCAAAAAACCAAAAAAAAAAAAAAAAAAAGAAAAAAAGAATCAGGCGTGATGGTATACACGAAGGTGGAGGCCTGTGTGTGTGTGTGTGTGTGTGTGTGTGTGTGTGTGTGTGATGGGTATACTAATACATGTCATGATGTGTGTTTAGAGGTCAGAAGACAACCCGGAGGAGTTGATTCCTTTGCCTGTAGTTGGTGTCCTGTCAGTGGAGGCTCACAGGGCCTCCCACCACACCCAACTGGCTGGCCCACGTGTCCACACCTCCCAGGCTCAGGAACCGGCTGTGTGTCAGACCCTAAGCTTTCCAACATTCTCTACCGAACCAAGGCATTTTATTTATTTATTTATTCGTCGTCGTTTTTCTTTCTTTCTTTTTTTAAAATTTATTTTATTTTTTACGTGAGTGCTGCCTGCATCCGCATGCCAGAGGAGTGGGCATCTGATCCATTTAGATGGTTGTGAGCCACCATGTGGTTGCTGGGAATTGAACTCAGGTCCTCTGGAAGAACAGCCACTGCTCTAAAACCCTGAGTCATCTCTCCAGTCCCTATTTATTGTTTTTCGAGACAGGATTTCTTTGTGTAGCCCTGGCTGTCCTGGATCTCACTCTGTAGACCAGGCTGGCCTCAAACTCAGAGATCCGCCTGCCTCTGCCTCCAGAGTGCTGGGATAAGGCATGCAACCACCACGTTCTGATTTGACATTTTATTTTGTGAAACAGCTAGGAAGCAGTGAGACAGAACCTCGGGGCTTAGAACAAACTCTTACCACCTAGTATAAAGTTAAAATAAACACAGGGAATCTGGAGGCAGCCTTGGCCTGCTGCCCTGCTTTTGAACTTGCCTTGACCTTTCCAAAGGTTTCCCTCTTCTTCCTGTCTAGGGCTCTGCTGTGTTCTCTGCACTGACCCTCCTCTACCCACAGAGCTGACTGCCCAAACTGAAGCTGCTTCTACCTCCTTAGCAAGTGTCCTTTGTTTAGGAGTGAGTCAGGAGTTCGGCAGAGCTGTGCCCCTCCCCCATCCCTCTCCCCCAGCTGTGTGTGGCTGGCTTCTCTGTGCTCTGGCCTCAGGGCCTTTGTACAGGTTTTTCTCCCTCAGGGTGCCTTTGCCAGACACCTCAGGGCCTATTCGTTAGGAATGCCTCCTCCTCAGAGCAGACTTTGCCATCTGCCTCACTTAAAATTACCAAATTCCTCTGGCCTCTCACCCTCCCCCTTTGCAATGTTTTTGGTTTTTTTTTTTTTTTTGAGACAGGTCTTTTTATGCAGTCCTGGCTGTCCTGGAACTCACTGTGTAGACTAGCTGGCCTCACGGACATCTGCCGGCTTCTGCCTTTGAGTGTTGGGATTAGAAGTATGTGCCACCATGTCCGGCAGCTTTGCCGTGGTTTTAGAGAGAGACAGAGTTGGAGTCAGTTGGTGTGTATGTACACCACGAGTGTGCAGATGCCCCCTGAGGCCAGAAGAAGGCATCTGATCCCCTAGGACTGGAGTTGACAGGCTGTTGTGAGCCGAGCCACCCAACATGGTCCTCTGCGAGAGCAGCCAGCACTCTTAACCTCTGAGCCATCTTGTCCCTGACATCACTCTTGCGTAGCACCTAACAGTATCTAGATTTGGGGGGAGTTGGAGCACTAGCGACAGGACTTTGTGCGTGCTGATCACGCACCCCCCACTAACCCCTGCCCACTGTCTTCTCCTACTTCACGGAAATGTCTGCTCCTCCAGGACAAGGAAGCCCTTGCAGAAGGCAGGCACACAGGAAGTGCAGGGGAGAGAAGAATAGCAAGAGTTGGGAAGTAGCAGCTGTGGCCCAGGGCTGGGAGTGCAGTGCAGTGGAGACCTCTTTCCTGCAGTTCACCAGTGAGGGACCAGGGGTGCTGCTCAGTGCTGCACACTTGCCTCTCCATCCCCAGTGCGCGCGCGCGCGCACACACACACACACACACACACACACACATACACACACACATACACACACACACACACACACACTCCCTCCCGCACGTTGTGTTAATGTCAACTTAGTTCTAAAAGTTTATAGAGAAGGACCTTCATATGCCTTTGCTATCTCGTAAATGGATTAACTTATTTACTCATTGTTAATTATCTTTTTATAATCTGTTATATCATCTCTTAAATTGTGTTCCTTAAAAAGTTTTGGTTTTTGTTTAAGATTTATTTATTTATTTATTTATTTTAAGCTGATGGTAGTGACACACCCCTTTTAATTCCAGCACTAGGGAGGCAGAAGAGGGTGATCTCTTGAGTTTGAGGCCAGCCTGTTCTACAGAGCAAGTTCCATGGCTACACAGAGAAACTGTGCCTCAAAAAAAACAAACAAACAAAAAAGATTTATTTTATTTTATGTGTTTTGCCTACCTGGTACCCAAAGTGGTCAGAACAGGGTATTGGATCCCCTGGAACAGAAGTCACAGGCTAAGCTGCCATGTGGGTGCCGGGAACTGAACCCAGCTCCTCTGCAGGAGCAGCCAGTGCTCTTGACCACTAAACCAGCCTTTTGTTTTTAAGGAATGTCACCAGTCACCAGTCCAGGCCTGGGAGTCATATGCTCTGTCAGGAGGATCTGCAAATACCACTCTATTTGTTGAAGCGTTCTGCAACTAAATTAGACTGACATTTAAGAACATTGTGAAATCTTGAGAAGCACTGGAAAGAATGTCTGTCAACAAATACATATTTGTGGTATTTTCATATGTGGCGCTGTGAAGCCATCTCTTCTTTCCTATATCATAGCTACCATTCTTCAGAAGGAATGCATAGCTCAGTGTGGTTACACAGGCCCTTAATGCCTGCATTCGGGAGGTTGAGGCAGGAGGATTACAAGTTGGAAGATGGAACCAAATAACTAGCAAGACACTGCCTCAAAAAGTGTGTGTGTGTGTGTGTGTGTGTGTGTGTGTGTGTGTGTGTGTGTGTGTGTGGAGAGAGGGAGGGAGAGAGGGAGGGAGAGAGCACAAGGTGGCTGTGTGGACAAGACCTCAGCCTTCGAGCCTGATGACCTGCGTTTGATTCCCCAAGATTACATTGTAGGAGAGAACTGACTCCTGCAAGTTGTCCTCTGACCTCCACACATAGCATGTACAAAACAAATTTTAAAAATAAAGTGAAAAAGGCAGCGTGGTGGAACTTACTTGGTGGGTGGAGGAAAGGAGATCGTGAACTCAAGATCTTCCTCGGCTCCACAGTGAGTCTGTGGCCAGCTCGAGCTGCAGGAGACCCTGGCTCAAAAACAGTGAGGTACGGTGGCGCACGACTTTAGTCCCAGCACTGGGAGCCAGAGGCAGGTGGGTATCTGTGAACTTGAGGCCAGCCTGGTCTACATAGCAAGTTTCAAGACAACCAGGGCTACATAGTGCATCCTGTCTCAAAACAAAACAAAAAATCACAAACAGACAAAACAAAAAGCTTAGAGGACTGTGTCCTGTGGGTGTGTCACACACCAACGGTCTGAGAGACTGGTTAGCCCTGCACTCCCTTTTCTGTCAGTAGCTAACACCGACTGTGACTTCAGGTTAGCCCTTCCCAGTAGAAGTCTGTGATGTTACCCACTGCTCGGGAGCCTGGAGCGTAGGGAGGTGATGTGGGTCTGTCGGGTCCCACAGGGTCCAGTTGGGGGTGACACCCGGGCATCCTGGAGCTCGGGACCAAACGTAGCTGCTTGTATGCTTTTATTTCATCAGTGGTTTTCATAGCTTGCCCATGAGGCCACTGATTGCACGGTGCAGCCTCTGCCTGCAAACCTAATACTCTAGGTCCCTGACTTCCCTTAGTGGCACTGGTCAGATGGTATCATTTCCTGGTTCCTGTTGAGGTCAGAACAAAGCCCCACACACACTTCGGTCTTTCTTAGAAACGGGCCGGTGCTGGTCTGTAGGACTCTGTTTGCTCCTTCCCCTTTTATGTAGGTTACAGGGATTGAACTCAGGTCACCACGGTGGTGCAGCAGGCACCTTTTACATGCTGACTGAGCCATCTCACTGGACCGTAGTTTATATCCTTCATTCTCTGTTTAATAGAAGAGGTTTCTATGTGTCCTCTGGAAAATGGATTGTTTTAATAATCCATTTTTATGTTCTAGTCATTCATAAATGAACTTATAGCTCCCACTCTGAGGTGTATGTCCAGCCCTGTTTGTTTATTGTTTAAGTACTTTTTTTTTTTTTTTTTGGTTTTTTTTTTTTTTTTTTTTTTCGAGACAGGGTTTCTCTGTGTAGCTTTGCGCCTTTCCTGGAACTCACTTTGTAGACCAGGCTGGCCTCGAACTCACAGAGATCCGCCTGGCTCTGCCTCCCGAGTGCTGGGATTAAAGGCGTGCGCCACCACCGCCCGGCTTGTTTAAGTACTTTTTATTGTTTCATTGATCTGTAGCTTACTGCTTTTGATTGGTTTAGATTAGTTAAACAATTCTACAATCGGCTCTTTTTAGCTCTTTGTTTTGAGCTCTTTTGGTTTTGCCATGTTCTAGGCTCTCCTGGAATCCATGATGTAGTTGATGTTGGCTTTGAAATGCTCTAACGGGATATCGGGATGGTGGGCTTGCCCACTGTGCCTGGGATGGCAGGCTTGGCCCACTGCACCTGGTCTAACGCTTTCCTTTGTGGGAAGTGAGGTTATCTTCCCACCCCACTGAATTCCCAGAAGTGAGATTTGCTCAAAGCAGGAGTGCTTTCGGCATCCTGGTTTATGGTCCTCAGTCAAGCTCTGATCATGTATTAGATTAACAGTCTCCAGCAGAGTTACAACCCATCACTGAGACCTGGACTGGCTTATCTGAGGTCTAGGTCATTGAGTAGATGACGTATAGCACCATTGATGACTATTGTACAGTGAAGGGACTCACTGGAGTTTTAGAGGCTGGCTGAGCTCTGCTTTTTTGTCCATCTGGGGTCCAGCACACCGAAACCCACTCATCTCTTGGGAGGAGTTTGTAGAGACGAGCTCCCACTGAGGAGCCCACATGGTCTCGCCAGCCTGAGTGCAGCAACAGACACACTCTTCTCTGCAGCTGGAAAATCCGCTTCATTGATCACCAGGCACCGGGCATTGCTTTCCCCCAGTGTAACTAGCTAGGAAGTTGTAGAGGAAACAATTATTGATGCTCTTAGTGGCTCTTGAAGTTTTCATGAGCCTCGGCAGACACCTGCAGAGGACCGGAAGTTTTAGATCATTGGACGCTTTCCCTGAGACTTTTTATTGGTTCTGATTGTCTAGTTTGGTTTGGTTTGAGACAGGGTCTTTGACAGTCCGGGCTGGCCTTGAAGTCACTATGTAGCTAAAGATGCTCCTGATCCTTCTGCCTGTACCTCCCAAGAGAGGACGGTAAACATGCAGCAGCTCTCCCCCTGTATAGGGTGCTGGGGATGGAGCCCAGGCCACTGAGCCACATCTGTGGCATCAACCGAAGTGAAAGCTTCATTGTTCATTGGGACAGGGTGTTCACATTGTCCTCTTGATTTTACATGCTTGAAATACGGCCAGGACTTTCCTTCTCTCTCTCCCTGCCTCCCTCCTCCTTCTCTCCCCTCTTACTCCCTCCCTCTCTTTCCTTTGCCTTCCTCTCTCCCTTTCTGACAATACTGGGGATTGAACTTAGTCATTTTAGTCACTGCATTTTAGTCACTACCAGGCCTGCCCCACCCCCACTTGTTCCTCGTCTAGTGTGTCCTGTACTCAGCAGTCACCTGACTGTCTTTCCCATCATGCTGATCCAAGAGTGCCACTAACTACCCTTCTGGTGATTCTGGCACTCGTGCTCGCCCTGGCTGTGGAGACCGTCCAAGGCCAAGACCTCATCTCCCTCTTCTGCGTCTCCTTCACTCAGTCTCAGGTGTGGCATCTGAGTATCTGCAAGTTGCTCATCGTTCCAAGATACTGAGGAGGGGCCATCCCCCAACCTTTTCGATTCAGTCATGCATTTCATTAAAGCCTCTGCTCCGGTGGTACCCAGACTGCCCTTCTCCTACGCACTCTGTTCCCTTACTCTGTCCCAGATCTAATGAGCTTCAGGCACAGGATCCTTGTGTATCACACTGCATGCCTCATATCTAGACCATCCCCACGTGCACCTGGGCCTGCACTTGTCCTCTGGTGGGTGACAGAATTAGACGAGAAGACCTTTCAGCCACGGGACACTGGAGGTTTCTTTTTTCCAACCGACACTCACCTAAACCCATCATGGAGGTCCTTGCTTTGATTTAGAAGCAACAGCTTTGTACTCTTGGAAGAGATGGGGAGACATGTCCTCGGAGTCTATGAAGGTCCTTTCAAGTTGGTCCTTGTATCATGTTAACCTAGGTCCTCCAAGGATAGAGCTTTAAGGCCTGTGCACACGGGATGGCTTTGCAGAGGAGGCTAAGCACAACTTATGGGTGCTGGGTGTGGAGCTTTCTGGGGGGCATCTATCCAGAGAACAAGGGGGAGCCAAGGACAAAGGGGCAGCTAGAGAAATAAGGAAACCCAGCCTCATCCACCGGCCAGGCAGACCCTGCACCCTGTTTGGATCCCCAAACCATGCCTTGTGATCAGTGTCGCGGGAGGTTAGGCACTCCTAGTGTGACAAGGTAGATGTCTTTATGAGATCTGAAGTGCCCGCATTGAAGGACTTTTAATATATGGATTCCGGAACATAGTCCTTAGGAAATAAAATCAGAATGCATGGCCATATCCGTATTATGTTTCTATTTGAGGGTTAGGTGGAGAACAGAACACCAGATGGACAGGGTGATCAGCTTCCACAAGGTGTTGTCATACTTGGCCCACATCAGCCCAAACCCCACAGATTTATAGCCAAATTCCAGAGGGAGCCAAGGCTGCGCACACTTGCCATTCCAACACTAGGGAGGCTGAGGCAGGGGGTGGAGGGTTCAAGGCCAGCTAGACTGCATAGTGAGGCCCTGTCTGAAACACTGCCAATCCAGGGGACCAACCCACACGTGCTGTCTGGGGGCTCCTCTGTCTTTGCCCTTTTAAAGTCTGTTCTTTTGATTCCATCTGTGGAATCTGAGCTGTGTTTGAGATTCCAGACGGGTGACTGCTCCCAACGCAGAACGTCGTCTTTTAATTTTCCCTGTTTTGTGTTTGAAGTGGCTGTTTCCACAACAGTGCTCTGTTTTGCTTTTTTAACCATTAGTGGTTAGATATAGAGTTGGCCGTATTGTCCCCCTGGCAGAGTGAGGGGTAAGCACATGTCAGCCTGCGGAACAGTAAAGTCAGCACAGACACTGTCGTCTTTATTTCTCTTCAAGCTGACACTTTCTTTTCTTTAGATCCCAGATGTTTTTCGCTGGGTTTTGTTACGGTTTTGAGACTGTCTTTGTATAGATGTCCTGATTGGCCTGGTACTCACTATGAAGGTAGCCAAGGCTGGCCTCAAACTTAGCAATCTCTTGCCTCAGCCCTCACCCCACCCCGCAAAGTGTCAGGATTGCAGGCTCAAACCACACAGTCCAGTTGTTTGTTTGTTTGTTTGTTTTTCAAGACAGGGTTTCTCTATGTAACAGTTCTGGCCTCTGTAGACCAGGATGGCCTCAAACTCAGAGATCCGCCTGCCTCTGCCTTCCAAATTCTGGGATTAAAGGTTTGAGCCACCCAACCATATTCAGATTTTTCTTTTTCTCTCTCTCTTTAAGTCTCCCATTCATGTACATGTGGAGGCCAGAAGTCATATATTGGGTGGTTTCCTGTATTGCTCGCCATCTTATTCGACACAGGATCCCTCACTAAATCTGAAAGTTGACAGTTGGGCTCAGCTGGCTGGCCAGTGAGTCCCAGGGCTCCTCCTGTCCCTGCCTCCCCCGTGCTAGGATTACAGGTGCTCAGTGTTCCAAGGGTTGCTGGGGACTGAATGCCGGGCCCCATGCTTGTACAGCAAGCACCTGACCCACTGAGCCAGACTGTTCTCTGAAGGATGTTTCTTCTGGAGAAGCTCAAGGACAATCAAAACTAAACCAGGAGTTGGGTATAGTAGCGCACCCCTTTGATCCCAGCACTCGGTAGGCAGAGGCAGGTGGATCTCTGAGTTCAAGGCCAGCCTGGTCTACAGAAAGAGTTCCAAGACAGCCAGGGCTACGGAGAGACCGTGTCTCAAAACAAAACAACCCCCCCCCCAAAAAAAACACACACACACACAAAAAAAAACAGAAATGAAAACAATACTTGTAGGTGACTTTGGATACCACTAGGCTTTTCTTTTTCTTTCTCTTTTTCCTTTTTTTCTTTCTTTTTAGTCTATTATTGTGTTTTTAAAAAGAGACCCAAAGCGTCTTATTACAGGGACAGTAACTAGCATTCCTCTGGGTCCCCAGAGATGGCATTTCCTGTCCCTTTTCTGACAGGAGGGAAGAGCGGTGATGACTTCATCCCAGGCTCCCAAAGCAGCCCTTCCATCTTTGTCCTGGGAACAATCCCTCTTTATTCAGAGACGAGAAGGCACGGTTTTCTGACACACTCCCTCACTGTCCGGAGAAGAAGCGCCTGCCATTGTTTGTCCGTAAACAACAAATGCATCTGGCAGATCTGCCTGTTTGTTTAACTTTTCTAACTGTTCAAAGCACTGTTTTCCCTGCAGGGAGCCAGCTGGAGCTGGTGACCCCTGCTTAGGGTCAGGCATGTGCAGGGTGGTGAGGAGGGCGAGGGTCTCCTGGGGAGTCTGGGGACACACCCTCCAGAAGAAACATCTCTACCACGTACTGCAGTGTTCAGGTGTTTGGTTAATAGTGGGAAAGTGTGCTTGAGATGTCTTCATGGGAGACTGCCCCCAGCCACCAGCTCTGAAAGGTACACAGCACATGTACAATTCCCACACATGTGTATGGAGGACAGCCAGAGAATGTCCTGTCTGGTTTTTAGTCAGAATTACGCAAAATATTAATTTTTTTTATTTTAATGATTTATTTATTTTATATGCATTGGTGGTTTGTCTGCATATATGTCTCTGTGTGTGTTGGATCCTCCCGAACTGGAGTTATAGACAGTTGCGAGCTGCCATGTGGATGCTGGGAATTGAACCCAGGTCTTCTGGAAGAGCAGCCAGTGCTCTTAACTGCTGAGCCATTTTTCCAGCCCCAAATATGATTTTTTTAAAAAAATGTTTATTTGTTTGTTTGTTTATTGAGGCAGGGTCTCACTATGTAGCCCAGACTAGCCTGAAACTTTAGAGATCCACCTGCCTCTGCCTCCTTAGCCCTAGGATTGAAGGTGTACACTATCACGCCTGGCTTTTTTGTTTTTGTTTTTGTTTTTTTTGTTTTTTTGTTTTGTTTTTTTCGAGACAGGGTTTCTCTGTGTAGCTTTGCGCCTTTCCTGGATCATCCCTTTGTAGACCAGGCTGGCCTCGAACTCAAAGAGATCCACCTGCCTCTGCCTCCTGAGTGCTGGGATTAAAGGCATGTGCCACCACCACCTGGCTACACCTGGCTATTTTTATTGTTTTCAAATTGTGTGTGTCAGTGCACATGAGTACAGTGGCTGCAGAGGCCCAGGAGAGGGTGTTGGATCCTCTGCAGCTGGAGTTATAGGCAGTGGTGAGTCACATGGGTGCTGGGGACGGAACTCAGGTCTTCTGCCAAATGCAGTACTGCTGAGCCGTCCCTCCAGCTTCAACCATTCATTTTTATTTTACTTATCTGCTTATCTATTTTATTCTTTTTTTTTTTTTTTTTTTTTTTTTTGGTTTTTCGAGACAGGGTTTCTCTGTGTAGCTTTGCGCCTTTCCTGGGACTCACTTGGTAGCCCAGGCTGGCCTTGAACTCACAGAGATCCACCTGGCTCTGCCTCCCGAGTGCTGGGATTAAAGGCGTGCGCCACCACCTCCCGGCTTTCCATTTTATTCTTATCTTTGTCTGTATTGTTAGAGGTGGTGCTGGGCGTTGAACTCAGTTAAGCAAGCACTTTACAACGAGACCAGTGGCTCTCAACCTTCCTAATGCTGCAACCCTTTAATACAGTTCCTCACGTTTTGGTGACCCCAACCATAAAGTTATTTCATTGTTACTTCATAATTGTAATTTTGTTACTATTATGAATCATAATGTAAATATCTGATATGTAGGACATCTGATATTGAGACCCCTATGAAAGAGTCATTTGACCTCCCCAAAGGTTCGCATCTCACAGTTTGAGAACCACTGCACTGAGCTGAATCTCCAGCCCTCTTTTTACTTACTATATTGAGACAGGGTTATACTAAGTTGCACAGGCAGGCCTTGAACTGCCGTCTTCCTGCTTCTGCCTGTGGAGTTAGGGATTACATTTGTATGCCACCTGTTGGCTCCATCTTTGAATCTCGAGTCACTGAGACCTTTTGAGCGTGCAGCAGAACACTGCTGTCTGTCCTGCTTGGGAACGGGAACTGATGTCCTCTGTAGAGAGAAAGCCTCAGGTAGGGAATTTAGGGAACCCAAAGCGTGTCACTGACAGGGCACGGTGTGAAAGGATCCTTATTTCCTTCCTGTCTGCCTCTGTCTTCCCCTGAGGACACCCCTCCGCCTTCTTCCTGGCCTCCACTCCTTCCTTTTCACAGAACTGTGCAGAGCTTCCTGTCTGTCCGCCCCAGCAGGCCTTTTGCACCCTGCCATCAGCAGACTGCCTGGCTCTCCCTCAGCCTTGCCCCAGCTCCTTTACTCTCCGCCTCCTCAGGCTCTGTCATCCCTGGGCTCTGTCATCCCCGGGCTCTGTCATCCCCCCCACCCCCCATTGTGAGATTAAAAAGTGAAAGCCCAAAGGACAAGACTTAGAGTTTGTAGAGACTGAAAAAATGAAGGATGGGGCTGGAGGGATGGTTTCCCAGTTAAGAGCATCTGTAGAGGACTTGGCTTTGGTTCCTGGTGTTCACATGAAAGCTCACACTGTCTATAACCCATAACCCCAGTCTAGGGGATTCCAAAGCCTTCTTCTGACCTCCTTAGGTACCCAGGCATGCAAGTGATACACAAAATACATGCACACAAAATGCTTGGACACATAAAATTAAAATAAAAAAAGTTTAATCTTTAAAAAATTTTGTAGGATGGTCAGAACTTAACTGCAGAAGAACCCAGAATGGTGACACCTGACCTCGAGAAACAAAAACACATACCCTTGTAATAAAGTATCATTGTTTGGGCAAAAGGCTGTCCTTGGCCCCTCCCCAGCTTTCTCTGGCGCTTGACTGTCCCGAGACTGCTGAGTTGTAGGTCTGACTAGGGGAGGCTCCAGGTACGGCTTGGGGGAGGATGTTGGGGACCTGGTACTTCCTGTGAGTCACTTCCAGGCAGTGTACCTCATCAGTCTAGAGGTAGGCCTCAGACTGGCTAACAAGAGAAGGGCTATTAAAGGGGCATTTAGGGGCCTCGAAGATGGTTCAGTGGGCTAGCCATTTGCGTTATAAACGTGAGGACCTGAGTTTGGGTCCCTAGCACCCTTAACCCCGTGTGGCGGTGAACACCTGTAACCCAGCCATGGGAAGCAGAAGTGGGCGGGTCCCAGGAGCTCACTGACCAGCCAGTCCAGCAGAACCAGTGAGCTCCAGGTTCTCAAAAATTAAGGTGGAGAATGATGGAAGAAGACACTTAACTTTCACCTTTGGCCTCCCGAGGGACGCACTTGTGAGTACACGGCAGGACATTTGCCAGGGAAACCAGATGGAGCTTCTAATGTCCCTTGTCCTCCAAGTCAAGGGTGAACCTGTAGGGGCTCAGAGTTTACTGTGTCCTTGGTCAAGGGACTCAGGCAAACCAGAAGCTGACCGGGCAGCTGCAGGCAGCAAATTTAATCAGAGCCAGAGGGCAGGGCCCTTCACCGGCACAGGCCCTGCAGCCTCTGGCCGTGCAGACAAGGTCCACTGATCCAGTTAGTGTCTGGTGGAAGTATGTTAAAGGGAACTGGTGATTTTAGGATGCCGAGTGACAGATGCCGTTTCCTTTGTCAGTCGGTAGCATTTTCTTTTTCCAGAGTGATCTCCCGGCTTTAATGACCCACCTTACCGTGAGGCTTCACGCCAGCTCTTCCCAGCACTCAGACCCAGGCCACATGGACTGGACGTTAGAATCTTGTAGAAATACCAGCCTTAACACTGCAGATCTATTTACACTCCTCATGCCATGGCTCTCCCCTTCTTTCCTCCTTCTGAAACTCAGGCCAAATACAGGGTCATCCTGGACTTCAAAACAAAACAAAACAAAACAAAAAACTTTATTTATGGGGGGGTTGGGGTGGGCATGTGTGTCATGATGTACCGGTGGAGGTCAGAGCAACTCTGTGGATTTGGATTCTCCTCCTGCCATGTGGGACCCGATAAGTTCTCTTCAAGTTAGGGCCCAGGACCCAGGACATGTGTGCACACTTGGATGGCACATGTAAGGAGGTCAGAGGACAGCTTTGAGAAATTGGTTCTCTCCTTCCACCATGTAGGACCCCAGGATCAAACTCTGGGTTTTGTTTCTGACAGCAAGCGCTTTTATCCGCTGAGGCACCTGGAAGACCCAGACTTCTTGTTAATTCAGGTCTGATCCTGTACTGCCAGTCAAAAGACACCCTTGTGGCTGGGGGTGGGCCCGTGGTAGAGTGTTTGTAGAGTTTGACTCACCAGGTCACAGCCGCCATTCTGGGGTCTTCCTTCACGTCACCCACAGTCTGGTGCTCAGTCAGACCCCTGAGCTGCCGGTGTCCCTCACTGAGCCCATCTCCTCCCCTTCTTGCAGCTTGCCCTGCTCTGGCTCCCTGGGGTCCTTGGAGGTTAATAGCAGTCGCATGCCTGCCCTGAGGCCTTCTGTTTAAAAAGATCCTCGGGCTGGTGAGATAGCTCAGGCCGCGTAGTTCGATCCCTAGGCATCCAGCATCCATACATTGGGAAGAGAACAAACCCTAGCAAGTTGTCCTCTGGCCTCCACACACACTGTAGCCTCCACAATCCCACCACACATCATATGCACACCTAAACACAATAATAATAGAACATTTTTAAAGGGGACTGGAGCACTGGCTGCTCTTCCAGAGGACCCAGGTTCAATTCCCAGCACCCACATGGCAGCTCATGTCTGTAACTTCAGTTCTAGGGGACCTGACACCTTCACACAGACATACATGCAGGCAAAACACCAATGCACACAAAATAAAAATTAATTTTTTTAAAAAAAGCAACCATTTTTAAAGATTCTAAGATGTGATGTCTGTTCACACAAAGCTCACAGTGGTGTTCATAGCATCAATGTTCATATTCTCCTGAACTACAACCAATGAGTGGATATATAAATGTGGTACATCTATTCAGTGAGTGGAACATTATTCAGCCAGAAAAAAGAGTTGGTAGACAGATACTACAACAGGATGGACCTTGAAAGCACCCTACATGTGAATGGTAAAAAAAAAAAAAAAAAAAAAAAAAAAAAAAAAAAAAAAAAAAAATTGACATCCTGCCATCACAAAGGTCCTCAGCCTATGTGAGTCCATTATGTGACCTATCCGGAGCAAGTTTCTAAGTCAGGAGAGGTTGAGGATGACAGCTAAGAATTACAATTTCTAATTCGTTGGAGGTGAAAATAAAACGTGTGAATTCACTGCCACTCAGAAGATGACCCCAGCGATTACTGTCTGTTTTTCTTTTAATACAGGGTCTCACTATGCAGCCTTGGCTGGCCTCAAACTCACAGACATCCTCCTGTCTCTGCCTTCCAAGTGCTGGGATTAAAAGTGTGCCACATCTGGTGTGATGGCTCCCTGTCTCGGGAAGGCAGTCCTGTTGTTTTTGCAAGCCACGCACAATTTCACATTCAATATTGCTGCGTCTAAAACCTTAAAGGGAACTTTGCGGCCAGCCTAGTTTTCATTTCCCTTTAACTTGTCTATTATTTAAACTTTGGCTGTTTTTTGAGATCAGGGTCTCACTCTAGTCTATCCTGAACTCATAAAAATCCTCCTGCATCAAGCACAAGCTGTTGGATTACAGCCATGAGCCACCAAACCTGGCATGAACGCTTACATTTCTCTGGACTGCACAGACTAGGTGTTCAGTGTTTGTTCATTTGCTTTATGAGGCCTCACATGTACGAGGCAGACACACGTCCACTGAGATGGTACCTAAAGGCTACTAAGGGGCTAGAAAGATGGTCCAGCAGTGAAAAGCGGTTGCTGCTCTTGCAGAAGATCTGGATTTGGTTCCCAGTATCCACATGGTGGCTCACAATCATCTGTAACTCTAGCCCCGAGGGATCTGATGCCCTCTTCTGGCCTCCATGGGCACTGCACACACGTGATGCATACACATCCATACAGGGAAAACAGCCACACATATAACATAAACATAATTTTTAAAGCTACTTAAGTAGGTGGAAGGGTTTTCCTCCTGCATTAGTTTGAGAAGTGTAGGTGCTGACCCTGCTCTGTTTTCTTCACAGAACTTCCACGATGGACGGAAGGCCCAGCAGCACATTGAGACGTGCTGGAAGCAGCTGGAGTCGGTAAGTGGGAAGCCGGCCGCTAAACCAGTATCTCCCAGACCATCTCACATCAGTCTGAATAGGGCTTGAATGGCTCACTAAGTAAAAATCAAGCAAAAACCACTAAGGAGTCTTCTTTCTAGATTTTTCTCATTTGTATTTCATTTAATTTGCTCCTAAAACTATTATGGCAAGCAAAGTGCTGAGCCAGAAATGCTTGAGGAGAGACGGCTCAGTGGGTAAAGCATCTGCCGTGGGAGCCTGGGGACCTGAGTTCGGATCCCCAGCACCACTTAAAAAGCTGGGTGCAGTGGCACTGGGGAGGCAGAGATGAGAGACTCAGGGACTCACAGGCCAGCCGGCTGGCCGGCCTAGCCGTCAGCAAGCTACAGACCCAGTGAGAGGCGTCTCTCTACAGCAAGGTGTATGGCTGGAGAGATAATGGCTCAGCAACCAAGAGCACTGGACGCTCTCCCTGAGGACCCAGCACCCATGTTGGGTGGCTCAGAACCACCCATAATTCCAGCTCCTGGGATCGATGCCTCTGGCCTCTGTAGGTGTCTGCACTCCACTCAAATGCACGCACAACCACATGCAATCAGAGTGAAAATAAATCTTTAAAACAGGGTGGAGGGTGATTGAGGAAGATGCCCCACATTGACCTCTGACCTCTTCATGCGCGCGCGCACGCACACACACACAAACAGGTACATACACTCATAAAGTGCTTAAGTAGAGGCAGGTAAATCCTGTGCAGAGAACAGAGAGGGGGTCACTCTAATGTGGACAGATGCTGAAATTACTTCTGGAAAGGATGACGCATGGTGGATGGGTTCTGGGGAGAATGCCCGTGGGGGTCTCTCTAGAGGTGGCAGGGTGGGTGTTTGACCACCCGGCTTGGCTGTGCTCTGTCTGCAGAGTAAGAGGCGTTTCGAACGGGACTGCAAGGAGGCTGACCGCGCGCAGCAGTACTTCGAGAAGATGGACGCTGACATCAACGTGACCAAGGCCGACGTGGAAAAGGTGAGGGGACTGTCTCACTTCCCTGGAGCGTGCTTCCTAGGCTGCCGCTGAGGAGGCCTGGCCTCAGCTTCCTCTTTCTGATGTAACCACAAGAGGGTACTTGATGGAAGAAGGGTTTCATTTTGTGTCATGGAGACAGCATGTCCACACTGGGGGAAAAACCAGGCCTGAGGTGGTTTGCTTGGTCACCACCGTGATAGTGGGGAGACCCGGACACGTCACCAGAGGAGCTGCTCAGGAGGCCACGCTCTTCTTCAGTGGCTTGTCAAAGGCCGAGTTCTGTGTCTAAGGAGCCGAGCAGCTGTCCCAGCCCGTGTGGGAGAACCCAGCAGCTCCAGGCCTTCAGAAAGGCTGACCCTCTGCCCAGCTGTGTCAGGGATTCGTTTGGGCTGATACCCAGGAGGCCGGGGTGAGAGAGGCATTTGGAAGTCTGTGGAGCTTTCCTCTCCATGACTCAGACATAAAGTGAGCCCTTGTCTTCCCAGGCCCAGTGTGTGTGTTTTTTCCCTAGAAGCCCCATTTTCTTTTTAATGAAAGTCATCAAGATAGTGTAAACACAATTATGCCGTTAAATAGTGGCATTCATTCATGGTGCCCAGGGCCATTTGGGCATCGCGGTCTGCTTTTCTCTGGAAAAGCTGTGCCTTTTCATGGTGCTGTTTGGTTCTGCCAGATGAGTTCACGATCCCTTGAGTGGGGAAATACCGCGATTACCATGGAGGGATAGATGGCTGTTTTTTAAATTACTTTATGTACTAAAATGCTAAACTTGACATCGTGAGGGGAGAGTTTTACTTTACCAAGACATTCATTTTTAGATTAAGTGACCATACTTACCATAAATTCCTACTAACTAGTCACATTTAAAGTGTTGCTCAAATATTTTTTTTTAAGTCGCGTTCATTTATTTGTGTGTGTATTTGTGTCGCAGTCAGAGGATAACTTTGTAGAGGGGGTTCTTTCCGCCACGTGGGTCCTAGGAATCATTAAAATTTTGCAGCAAACCCTTTTATTTGATAAGCGATCTTGACGGTCCCTCTTCGGACTTTTCAATGTTACCCAGTTGAGAGTGGTATATGCATGCCTGTAATCCCAGCACTTGAGAGTGGAGGCAGGAGGGTCAGGAGTTCAAGGCCCTCCTCAGCTACACAGTGAGTTTGAAGCCAGTCTAGGATATATGAGACTCTGTCTCAAAAAAATTGAAAAATACGGGGCTGGAAAGATGGCTCAGTGATTGAGGGTACTGGCTGCTCTTCCAGAGGACCCAGGGTAGGAGTCAAAGCACCCATGTGGCAGCTTAAAACATATGTAATTCTAAATCCAGGAGATCTGACGACCTCTTCTGGCCTCTGCAGGCATTGCATACACGTGATGCACAAACATAAAATAAAAATAAATAAGTCTTTAAAACTATATATAGAATTAGGCGTGGTGGCACACAACTTTAATCTTAGCACTTAGGGGAGGCAGAGGCAGTGGATCTCTGTGATTTCAAGGGCAGTCTGGTCTACAGAGTGAGTTCCATGACGGCCAGAGCTGTTACACAGAGAAAACCTGTCTCAAAAAAAACAAACCAAAGACCATACACACACACACACACACACACACACACACACACACACACACAGAGCTGGAGAGATGGCTCAGTAGATAAGAGGGCATACTGTTCTAGGACAGGGACTCAAGTTCAGTTCCCAGCACCCACTTCAGACTGGTCACAACTTCCTGTGTATCCAACTCTAGGGAATCCCATGCCTCTGGCCTCTGTGGATACCTTTATTCATATGCATTGCTCAGAAATAGACTCACACACATAATTAAAAATAAAGTTAATATTTTTTCCTAGTTAAAAAATGCAAGGTGAATAGATTTAAAAAATAGATAAAAGCACCAGGTAAGATAGACTGAAGTATGTTTAAAAACTCACGATTAAATTAAGTCAGCTCAGTTTATGGTCATGTGTGTACACATGTGGAAGTCAGCTCAGTTTATGGTCGTGTGTGTACACATGTGGAAGTCAGCTCAGTTGATGGTCATGTGTGTACACATGTGGAAGTCAGCTCAGTTTATGGTCGTGTGTGTACACATGTGGAAGTCAGCTCAGTTGATGGTCATGTGTGTACACATGTGGAAGTCAGCTCAGTTTACGGTCGTGTGTGTACACATGTGGCACAAATGCACATGTTCTTTTAAAAATATTTTTACTTATTTTTATTTTTTGTGTATGAATGTTTGGCCTGCTTGTATATCTGTTTGCCGCCTGCATGCCTGGTGCCTATAGAGGTCAGAAGAGGGCATCGGATCCCCTGGAACTGGAGTTACAGGTGGTTGTGAACCACCATGTGGATGCTGGGAATGGAACCTTAGTCCTCTGTGAGAGCAGCTCTTAACCACTGGGCCATCCCTCCAGCCTCATCAACACTGTTTCTGAGACCCTAATTCAGGGATGTCTAGAACACAGGCTACATATCAGAGCCCGGAGCCTCCCACAGTGACCTGTTTCGGCTTTCTGTCGGCTGCCGGTGCTGGCGGTCATATCCTCTGCCCTTATCTTTGTGCCTCTTTTATTTACTTTTCTTATCTTCCTCTGCAGTCTGTGACCTCTCCTGCAGAGAGCAGTAGCCCTTGTGGGTTTCCTTATCTTCTCCTTGATTATGGAGAGAGCTTCCAGTCTTTTCCACCAAGAGTGTAATGGAACAGGCCTCTAACCCAGCACTTGGGAGGTGGAGTCCGAGAAATCGCTGCTGCTCAAGGCTACTGGTGGGGGGTGTAGTGGGGGGATCCTGACTGAAAGCGGAAAGGAAGAGGGGAAAGGAAGGGAAGAGAAAGTAAAAGACTGATTTTAATATGTCTTTTTAAAGAAGAAATTCTCACTCTTTATTTTGCCAAAATATCTTTATTCTATTTTTTTTTTTTTCGAGACAGGGTTGCTCCGTGTAGTTTTGGTGCCTGTCCTGTATCTCACTCTGTAGACCAGGCTGGCCTTGAACTCACAGAGATCCGCCTGGCTCTGCCTCCCGAGTGCTGGGATTAAAGGCGGGCGCCACTGCTGCCGCCGCCGCCGCCTCCGCCGCCGCCGCCCTCTTTATTCTGTTTTATGTGTGTGGATGTTTGTCTGAATGTGTGTTTATGTGCCACATGTGTACAGCGCCTGTGGAGACCAGGAGAGGGGATCAGATCCCCTGGAACTGGAGTTACAGACAGTTGTGAGCCACGCTGTGGGTGCTGGGAATTGAACCCAGGTCTTCTGAAAGGGCAGCAAATGCTCTTAACTGCAGAGCCAGCTCTTCAGCCCTCTAAAATGTCTGTTCTTAAAAAGCTTGATTTGGTAATCAGATACCATTTTCTGCTTCCTCTCCTTCATTGAGCTGTAGGGTTACATTCATCTATTTTCCTACATTGAATTAAGTGATCCTGGGTAAACTCAGCTAGATTATGTTACTGTTTTTTTAAGGACACAAACTTTTCAACATATTTCACTCAAGATTTTTCATTTCGGTGAGTGAGGTTGCACACACTATTGTAATCCCAGCTTTGGGAGACAGATAGATCAAAATTTGAGACTAGCTTGGGCTACATAATGAGACTGTTTAAAAAAAAAAAAAGGGCAGGCAGGCCTAATTCATTGAATTCATAAAAACTCCCCTTCTGTTTTCATTTACTTAGAATTTGGGAGGTTGCTCTTTTTTTCTGAAATAATTGTAAGATGGAAGTGTCTAGTTCTGGGTTTTGTCTTTTGTGTTTCCTTATGTTGAAGTGACAGGCTGGCTTTGAGTTCTTGCTTCCCTTGCCTCAACCTCCCCAGTCACTGAGACTGAAGACACACACTACATCACCAGCTCTTATTGTCTCTTAAATGTCTAACGAGGCTTCTCTGTGACAGTTACATATGTGTGGGTAAGTGCAGAGGCCAGAAGAGGGTGTTGGATCTCTTCATCCCTGATTCAGTGTTTCATTGTCTGCTCCTTTTTGATCCTGGTGGATTTTTATTTTCACTGAACCTGGAGCTTGCTTTGGCTCGGCTGCCTTCCAGCAAGCCCTGGGATCTGCTTGTCTCTACCCTGCCCAGCCCTGAGGTCACAGCCCTGAGGTCACAGGTGATTGCCACTGCCCCGGGTGGTTGTTGTTATGAGTGTTGTTTGTTTGGAGTGCTGAGAATGCAAACTCAAGCCTAGCTGCACATCAGACATTTCACTAACTGAGTCATCTCCCCACCCCATAGGATGTGTGGGGGTACCTCCTAATTGAATCGCTACCTCAATTACTTGCATGTTTCCATTGATTCATCTTTCCCTACGGGGAGCAGGTTTTTTGGTTTTGTTTTGTTTTTTTTTCTCAAAGTACCATGGCCACCCTCCCCAGGGATGTGAGGCTCCCAATTTGAGAGCCATGGACCCCAGAGCATAAGCACGGATGTCTAAACACAGACTATTTTAGGTCCTTTCGCTTTGGAGGTGACCTGAAACCTGCTGTCCACCCAGGCAATGCGGAGTCGTGAAGTCAGCTTTTCTCACTGAAGCCCCATTGTTGCCTTTGCTTTGTTTTTGGAAACAGGTTTCCGTACATAGCCCAAGCTAGCCACCCTCCTGCCTTCACCTCCCGAATGCTGAAATTTCAGGGGTGCATGGCCACACCCGCTTTCCATTGCCACTTCTGACAGTCTTTGACTCAACACAGATGTCTCTCCCCCAGTTTCCACAAATGATTAAGTGGCCCGATTATATTTGACTCAGCTCACCTTCCTGTTCCTAGCAGCCAGTTGTACAGTTTATGTAACGCTGTGCTGTGTCTCCCAAGACTCTGGAGTGTGTGTGATGGCCCAGGGGACATGTAGTATAAACTTGCATGAGTCTCTGGGTCTAGGTATGAGCAGAATCGCCTTTTCTTTCTGAAGACATCACTAAGTCATGATTGTCACAGTACTGTGTTCAAACTTCCTACATAGGTTCTTACCCACTTTAGGACACAGAAGACTTGCCTTGTGGCCAGGAGCTTGGTAATTAATTCCCTGAAAGGGCTTTTTCTCTGGGCGGGAGTGTACGTTTGGCTGTTCCCTGGATGCTGGATTCCTCAGAGGCACAGTGATGGAGGAGGAGGGCCAGCTGCATGTCCACGGCGTCCTCCAGCCTCTCCTCTCTGGAGGTGAGACTGTCAGGGTTTGGGCTCCTCCAGTTTCAGCTGGTTGATCCAGTTAGGCAGCCATATGTTGGAATGTATTTTCTGGTTTTAGTAAAAACAGATCTTATCCTTCCCCTGACACAAGTGATAGTAACACGGCGCTGGTTACCGCGTGGAAAGGTCACGGTCACGACAGAACCCAGTGGGACCTTTTAGAGATTTATTAGGAGGGAAAAGGGGTGGGGGGAACAGGACCAGGCCTAGTGAGAAAGAAAGATGGGGGAGGGAGCAGAGCAGAGAGGGAACAGAGAGGGAACTTCCGACAGTGCCCTGCTTTGCCAGCCTGGTATGGGATGAGAGGGGAAGGTTGTCCGAATGAACAGCCTGTAAATTAATATTTCCCAACAGAGAGTGCAGTGTTTTCTAAACACTCATGTTAAAATCAAGTCCATCCGAGGCCTGGGTGAATAACCCCACCCTGTCATGTGACTGCCATCCCTATGTAACTTTACATGCATAGCAGGGTATTGTCTAACAGAATCTACAGTCACTGGCTACAGAGGGCTGTAGAAATGAAAACAGTGGTCGAGTTGGGTTTTGTTGTTGTTTTTACAAACTTCAGTATCAATTTCTTGTTTTTCTTGTGTGTGTGTGTGTGTGTGTGTGTGTGTGTGTGTGTGTGTGTGTACATATTCAGGTGCACATGTGTGTACAGAGGCCTGTTGATGTCGGTATCTGCCTCCGTCACTATCCATCTAATTTATCTTTGAAAAGAATGTATTATTATTTGTATGTGTGTGTGTGTGGGGGGGTGTCCCCCACAGTGCCCATGTGGACATCAGTGGACAGCTTCAAGAGTTGGTTCTCTCCTCCCACCATGTGGGTGCTGGGATAGAACTCAGCTTGTCTGGCTTGGTGGCAAGGGCCTCTTCCACCGAGCCATCTCCCCAGCCTTTACTTTTCTTGGAGGTGTGGCTCTTCTGTGGCTACAGTCTCAATTTATGGACCCCTCTCAGCCACAGAAAGTTTGTGTGGCTTCTTCTCTTCATACTTCAAGAGAGGTGACTAGTTAGAACTCGGATGTGAGTTCACCTTCTCTCTGGTTTAATCATGAGCCTTTTTTGTTGCATAACTCAATTTGAGGAAATACTTAAGTTAAATTATTGCTGAGTGTGGTTGGCTCACACCTGTAATCCCAGTACTTGGGAGGCAGAGACAGATGGAGTTCCATGAATTTTAGATGGCCTAACAAGTTTCAGGCCAGCCAGGAAAAACAAAAGTTAAGTTACATTAGAATCGTCAACATAGAGCAGACCAGTTTCTGTGGGACTTTACATCTCATTTTTCTATGGTAATATGACTTGTGAACGTTTTCAGGGTGGGACATTACAACTATAATCCCTGCACTCGGGATAGTTTACATCAAGCGAGGACAACACAGCAAATTCCAGGCCAGCCTAGGATTCAGAGAAAGACTGTCTCAAATCACTCCCATGTAAATGCATGTTTCCTGTTCCAACTGCCTGGTCCCAAATAACTGACTCAGAGGCCGAATATGAATTATAAATACTCAGCTGATAGCTCAGACTTGTTACTAGCTAACTCTTACACTTAAATTAACCCGTATTTCTATTTATGCTTTGCCACATGGTGGTAGATTTATTAGCATGGCACGTTCATCTCCTGCTCCCTCTGCATCTGACTGGCCAACCCCTGACTCTGCCCTTCTCCTTCCCATCATCCTTAGTTTGTTCACCCCGCCTATACTTCTTGCCTGGCTACTGGCCAATCAGCGTTTTATTAAGCCGATTCGAGTGACAAATCTTTATAGTGTACAAGAGGATTATTCCACAGCACTCCTGAAAATAAGAACAATAAAAAAAGGGGAGACTTTGAATATAGTTCATTTTAAGACATTACATACATGTCTCTATTATAAAGTCAGATAGGAGGAAGGCCTGAGTTGTTATGAAGAAAGGGAGAATTCTAAGGTATGGACATGAGGATGTAAGCTGAGGTTTGGTTTGGGAATTAGTGTCTTTCACATGCTTTTCCACTGAGCTGAATTCAGGTTTTTACATTTGTCTGTTTATTTAGTTATTCATGGGGTTAGGAGTGAGCATGCCATGACGCGCCAGTGGGGGTCAAAGGACACTTTAAGGAGTCAGTTCTCTCCTTCCACCATTTGGGTCCTGGGGGTTAAACTCAGATTGTCAGGCAGCAGACACCTTTACCCTCTGGGCATCTTGCTTGCCCCTGATTCCAGGTGTTGGTTTTGTTTTGATTTTTGAGACAGGGTCTCATTATATAGGCCTGGCTGGCCTGGAACTGTGTACTGTCCTAGTTGGCTTTTTATTACCTTGGTAAACATCATGACCAAAAGTAACCTGGGGAGGAAAGGGATTTTTTCATCTTGCTACTTACAGCCCATCATGAAGGAAAAGTCAGGGCAAGAAGTCAAGCAGTAGTAGAGGCAGGAATGTACGCAGAGGTCCTGGAGGAACAGTGCGCTTCCTGGCTCGCTTCTCAGGGCTTGCTCAGTCTGCTTTCTTAGACACCCAGGACCACCTTCCCGGGGTGGCCCCAACCACCATGAGCTAGGTCCTCCTACATCAATCATCAATTAAGAAAAGTGTTCAGGTGCTGGAGAGATGGCTCAGTGGTTAAGCAACAGCTGCTCTTCCTGGGGTCCTAAGCCCAATTCCCAGCACTCATGTGGCGACCCACAACTATCTATCACTGTAGGTTTGTGAGATCTGATGCCTTCTGGTGTGCAGATGTACATGCAGACAAAACACCCATCTACATAAAATACACAAAGAAAATGCACCACAGCCTTGCTCACAGGGCAATCTGATGGCAGCATTTTCTCAATTGAAGTTCCCTCTTCCCAGATGGGTCTGGCTTGTTTCAGGTTTACTAATAAGTAAATAACCAAAACATCAACCAGGCTGGCCTCGAACTCACAAAGATCCGTTTTCCTCTGCCTCTTGAGATGGGATTAAAGACAAGTGCGGCCATGCCCCTCTTTCGGGTTTGTGTTTTGTTTAGATGTATTTGCTTTCTGTGCATGAGTGTTTGGGTGCATGTGTGTCTGTGCATCGTGTGGGTGCTGGGAACACAAATGCTCTCTGGAAGAGCAGCCAGTGCTCTTTACGGATGAGCCATCTCTCCAGCCCCCTCTTTCAGGTTTTTAAATTATAATTAAAAGGTCATGTGGGGGCTGGAGAAGTGGCTCAGTGGTTAAGTGTGTACTGGTTTTACTGAGAACCAGAGTTCAGTTCCCAGCACCTAAGTCAAGCAGCTCCCAATTGCCTGTAACTTCAGCTCTATGGGATCTGACACCCTATTCTGGCTTCCTCAAGAACACACACACACACACACACACACACACACACACACACACAATGATAAAATATTTTTAGAACTGCATATATTTTGTATGTGTGTGTTTTCAACATTTATTTTATTATTTTAATTATGTACGTGTGTACACGCACACTTGGTGCTCAAGGAGGCCAGAGGCACCAGATTTCCCTGGAGCTGGAGTTACAGTCATTTGTGAGCTGCCTGACTTGGGTGCTGCGAACTGAACTCATGTTCTCTGCAAGAACAATGAACATTCTTAACCATCAAACCATCTCCCCACTGTGTGTGTGTGTGTGTGTGTGTGTGTGTGTGTGTGTGTATGTGTGTTTTAATATGTCTTAGATTATGTGATAGAATGTTTCAAATATTAAAAACAAAATTGAAGTCTAGAACTTCTGCCATCATTAAACAAGAAGGCCTTTTGTTCAAAGGATTGTCTGATAATTTTCTCAAGATCAGTGGAGCGGGCAGCCTGGGCCATTGGCCACTCTAAGAACACAGTCGCAGTGCCTGAAGCAGGGTGAGAGGTTTACTGTGACCGGAGCCAGATAAGCAGTGGAGGGTTAAGTTTTCACCGTTTGGGGAAGCTGTCTCCAACCCACGCCCCCTGAGCGCTGGACGCAGTGGAATGAAGTGGTTGCATGCTTCCTTTGCTGTCTGGGGTACTGAGTTGATGGCTTTATTGAACATGTAAGCGTCTTTCTTGCTGGCCCCCAATTTTTGTTTTAGGTAAAAATGTCTGACTAGATCTCTGAAGGATTTCTTCAGGAATCAGGAAGGCCAAGGAAGGCAAGTGCCTTAAAGGCATCGGTGGTGTGGTTCTGTCAGCAGCTGGGACACCCACGCCCTCCCAGGAGTCTAGAAGATAATTCTAAAAACAAAAAAAGATAAAAAGAGGAAGTGGTCAGCACGAATGCAGGAAATACATATTGCAACTGCAGCTTCATCTTGGAACCTAAAAGGGTTTAAAAATACTTTTTGGTTTTTCAACACAGGGTTTCTGTGTGTAGCCCTGGCTGTCCTGGAACTCACTCTGTAGAGCAGGTTGGCCTCGAACTCAGGGATCTAACTGCCTCTGCCTCCTGAGTGCTGGGATTGAAGGCGTGTGCCACCACCACCACCACCCAGCCTGTTTTTATTTTTTGAGAGCACATCTTTCTTAGCAGGTTGCCCTCAACCTCTCAGTCCTTCTGCTGAGGCCTAACAAATGCTAGAAATGCAGACGTATGGCCAGCATTCGTGGCTTTAATGTACTGCTAATCAAATGAATATATTTAGCCTCAAAAACATTCCAAGCATCTAGGCATTCAACAGAGTATGTGTTGGTGGAGGAATGCGTAGCACCCGTTGGGTAATAATGGAAGGTTTCGTGAGGGCTCCGGTTAACAGACAGGAGATAGAGACAGAGAACGGGAATCGGCTGGATATGGAATAGCAAACCTTCCAGAGAAGCAAATGGCCTGTTAGTTTCATCATCACTGTGACCCAATGCCTGGCAGAAACAGCTAGAGGAAAGAAAGACTTTGCTCATGGTTCTAGAAGTTTCTCTCTGTCCTAGCAGGAAAGCGTTACATCACAGAAGCCAGCAAAAAGAGAGACAGAAAGAGGTCAGGGCAAGATAGAGTCTTGAGAGACACCCCTCCAGTGACCTGCTTCCTCTAGGCAGGCCTCGCCTTACACAGCCCACCTTCTCCCTGGAGTCTGCTCAGATGTTGAGTCTGTGGAAAGCCTAACCTTAGGACTGTCAGAGCCCTAGCTTTCTCACCGCCTGGGGACAAGCTTGACTCTCACAGCCTGGGGACAAGCTTGACTCTCACTGCCTGGGGACAAGCTTGACTCTCACTGCCTGGGGACAAGCTTGACTCTCACTGCCTGGGGACAAGCTTGACTCTCACTGCCTGGGGACAAGCCCTCACAGACTCACTCAGAGGCGCTCCACTGAACTTATGGGTGTTTCTCAGTCCAGTCAAGTTCACATTCAAGACTGACCTTCAAAACCAAGCATGGCATGGTGTGATATCTTGTGCCAACACTCCAGGCACTTGAGAGGCTGAGGCAGGAGGACTGTGAGTTTGAGGCCAATGTGTGCTACATAATGAGTTGGAAGTCATCAAGGGTTGCATAGATTCTTTCTCAGGAACAACGACAGAGCCCCAAGCTGGGCGGTGGTGGCGCACACCTTTAATCCCAGCACTCAGGAGGCAGAGGCAGGTGGATCTCTGTGAGTTTGAGGCCAGCCTGGTCTACAGAGTGAGTTCCAGGACAGCTAGGGCTACACAGAGAAGCCCTGCTTGAACACCACCCCACCCCCAAAAAACCAACAATAGCGGAAACAAGTAAATAATTGTGAAAGAGAGAGAAAGGAAAGAAGAAGAAGCAGTGAGATGGCTGTTATGATATTACACACGTGCCCCCCCACCCCCCGGCTGGCCAGGCCAGGGTATCCCCCCGCGTGCAGGGGAACATGCCGGGCAGATACAGTGGCGGGTGCGTGGACAGTCACTCATACCCCAGACACTGTGTCCACATGGAAGTGAGTTTATTATAATAGAAAGATAGGGAAAGAGGGAGACAGAAAGAAGGAGGGGGGAGGGGTCGAGGGTGCACACCTCATGGGAATGGAGAGAGAGCAGAAGAGAGAGAAGAAGGGAGGGGTTTTTTCTTTTCTTTTTTCTTTTTCTTTATTTCTTTTTTTGTTTGTTTGTTTGTTTGTTTTCAAGACAGGTTTCTACGTGAGTTTTGGTGCCTGTCCTGGAACTTGTTCTGTAGACCAGTATGTCCTTGAACTCACAGAGATCCGCCTGGCTCTGCCTCCTGAATGCTGGGATTAAAGGCGTGTGCCACCACTGCTCAGACATAGTTCTTATTTTTTATTTCCTCGGGGTCCTTGAGTATTTATTTATTTCATAAATGCAAGGAAACTATAGGCATTAAAGCTTCAAAAAGGGCCAGGTGTGATGGCACACACCTTTGATCCCAGCACCTGAATGTAGAGGCAGGCAGATCTCTGACTTTGAGGCCAGCCTGATCTACAGAGTTAGTTCCAGGAAAGCCAGGGCTACACAGAGAAACCCTGTCTCGAAAAACATAAAACAAGGGATTGGGGATTTAGCTCAGTGGGTTTGGTTCTCAGCTCCGGAAAAAAAAAAAAAGAAAAAAGAAAAGAAAAGAAAAGAAAAACATAAAAACAAAAAAGTTTCAAAAATTATTCATCTTTCAGTCTCTGGAATTGATGGCTCAGGGACTTGTGTTAGATGAGGGTGCAGCTCCTCATTGTGTCTCATAGACCTCTCCCCTTTCATACATTATTTATGTTATTTATTATTATTATTGTGAGGGGGTGACACAGTGACATGAAGAGTCAGTTCTCTCCTTCCACCTCAACGTGGGCTCTGGGGATCAAACTCAGTTTACAGGGCGTGCATGGGAGGAGCTAAGCCATCCTTTTGGCTCCATTGTGTTTCTTTATCTCTGTATATGAACTTTTGTGCAACTTCTAATTACTTATTTTTATTTTATATGCACTGGTGTTTTGCCTGCATGTAGGTCTGTATGAAGGTATCAGAATCCTGGAATTACAGACAGTTGTGAGCTGCCATGTGGGTGCTGAGAATCAAACCCAGGTCCTCTGGAAGAGCAGCCAGTGCTCTTAACCAGTGAGCTGTCTCGCCAGCCCCGTGCTTTTAATTACTCTATTAGCTCATTTATTGAGTTCTTAAATTTCTGCAACTACTCCCCCCCCCCTTTGTTTTTTTGAGACAGGGTTTCTCCGTGTAGCTTTGGTGCTTGTCCTGGAACTGCTCTGTAGACCAGGCTGGCCTTGAACTCAGGGATCTGCCTGCCTCTGCCTCCCAAGTGCTGGAATTAAAGGCGTGTGCCACCACCACCAGGTGCAACTACTTTTTCATTTCTAGAAGTTTCACTGCTATCTTCTTCAGACCTTCACTTGATAACATCATATTATTGTGACTTCTGTTACTTTTTCTTTTCTTTCTTTCCTTCTTCTTCTTCTTCTTCTTCTTCTTCTTCTTCTTCTTCTTCTTCTTCTTCTTCCTCTTTTTGCTTTTTGCATCTTTTTGTTTTATATTTCTTCCAGACATTCTGATAGTCCAGGTTCTTGTGGTATTGGGTCTCATGGTGGCCTGCTCCCTGGTACGTTTATAATCTTTCTTGAATGAATATCTTTGACAGTGATTGCTTCTCCTTTGGAGATGTAGGACCATGGAAATGCCACCCTAGCAAGGGTATATGTAGGCAGAATTTTCTGTCCCACCAACCAGCTCCCAAATAACCACATAGAGACTTATTAATTATAAATCATTGGCCAATAGCTTTGGCTTGTTGCTAACTAGACCTTACAACTTAAATGAACCCATATTTCTTATCTATGTTCTACCATGTGACTCAGTACCTTTCCTCAGCACAGCATATTCATCTTGCTTCTCCCCAAGTCTCCTGGCGACTCCACCTTTCTTTATCCCAGAGTTCTCACTGTTTGAAAGTCCCACCTAAAGCTCTTTCTGCCTAGCTATTGGCCATTTAGCTCTTTTTTAAACCAATGAGAGCAACACATCTTTACAATGTACAAAAAGATTATTCCACAACAGATATTTGTTGTTTCTGCCAGGCAATTTTTTATACTAATTTATGGGCTTGGGCATTCTTTTTCAAATATATTTTTTATTTATAATTTTATGCATGTGTGTGTGTGAGCCTGAGTATATATGTGTGCATGAAGTGGCATGCCTGAGGAAGCTAGAAAGGAACTTTAGATTTTCTTGAGCTGGACTTACAGGCAGTTGTGAGCCACCAGGTGGGTGCCGGGAGCCAAACCTGGGGCCTCTAGAAGAGCAATGAGTGTTCCAAACCACTGAGCCATCTCAGGCTTGGCATTTTATCTTCCATGGACAGGCTTAGGGGTTTGTGTATCAGCAGACACTCTTACCTCCCCCCATAGCCTGAAGTCCATGCGAGGTTCTTGGACGTTTCTCTGATCAATAGGACTCTTGTGAAGTGCTGTGTAGCCTAGAGAAAGCAGAGCCAACCCAGGTCACAGTGGAAGAGCCTGTGGTCTCCCATGATGGCTCCTTACAGAATAACACATGTAAGGTGGAGCCGTTGTTTGGAGAGTCTGGCTATATGGCCCTGGCTGGCCTAGTACTCACTATGTACCCCGGAATGGCTTTAAACTTGGGGTCGTGCAGTCTCAGCCCACAGGTGAGTGCTACCACCAGCTGAGTAGCAAGCATTCTTCATTAGATGTTTGCTGTGACTTGGACAATAAAGGTCAGCAGCTGCCCCCAGGCAGTTCAGATTAACTTCAGGAATGGAGTAAAGGGCGGGGACATGGCTCAGTCACAAGTGTCCAGACCAGAGTTCAACCCATAACCCATTTTCATTTGTTTAAAAAAAAAATGCTGAGTGTGGTAGCATACCTTTATAACCCCAGTACTGGGGTGGGTGGGGGAGGGTGAAGACAGGTGGGTCCCTAGGGCTCATTGGCCAGGCCGACCAGCCTGATTGGGGAGTTCCAGGCTGGTGGCAGACTGTTGAAAAGAAAGCGATTAAGTGGATGGTGCCTGAGGAACAACACTCGTCCTCCGTGCTCAAATGCATACACATGTACCTGTATACCCACACACACGTGTACATGCACATACACTGAAAAGAAATAACGGAAGCATGATATTCTTGCTCCTGTGTCTAACAGGACTGTGTTTGAGCCTCCCAAGTGTTTCTTTTCTAAAACTAGAGATTTGCGTGTCTCTATGGTCACCCTGAGAAACAAATGCAGCACTGTGTTAACCCTGGTGGCAGAGATAGCAAATGCCCAAGACCTTCAGCCAGCGTGTCCGTAGCCATGGGTGTCAGAACCTTTGTGAACCCCGGGTGGAGTTGCTTGTTGAGAGAAGGCAGAGGGAAAGGTACAATCATTTCATCCTGGAATGGAAGCACACAACTTTAATCCCAGCACTTGGGAGGCAGAGGTTGGCAATCCATGGAGAGAGTTCCAGGCCAGCCAGGGCTACATAGTGAGACTCCAGCTTCCAACATCCATAATGAAACGCTGCAGTCTACTGCAATGGTCGTGTCTAGAAACCAGGAGGCCCCGGCCCTTCCTCATCTCAGTGCGAGCTCAGAGCGGGTTTGCTTCTGCAGCCTCCTCTCTGGACGCGGGGTGGACTCTCCACATGGCCTGCTGCCCGCCCAACAAAAGATGCTTTTCCCGTTGAGTTAACAGATACTTTGAATTCTACTTTGGGTAACTGGGGTACGGGGCAACAGAAAGCCTTTTCTTAGCCCTGCTTAGCAAGTGAATGGCCACCGGATGGAGATCCTGCTCTCATTTGCTATCTTTCAGTTTGGGGTTAGTTTTTTGTGTTTGTTTTTTTTCCTTTCTCCTTCTATTTCAATGACTGTGCACCAGAGTAACCCACAGCCCCGGGGCTGGAGCACTGTAAGACTGGAGGGGAAAAAAAGAAGCTTCAGGAAATTGCTGGAATAGTTCAGGCATATTTCTTTGGTTAACTTATTTTGAAGTTTTTCTGTTTTGTATTTTCGCTGCCCTTATAATTTATCCCAGACAGGCTGCATTGTTTTGGCAAGCCCTCGGCCTGGAAGTTTCCAGCGACGCTCCCAGCGCTCCGACTGAGTAGGAATTGTCAAATGCACTCTTAGTTTGGAAGTTGAAAATGTATTCTAGATGCGACCCTTTGCTGGAAAAGTTCAACAATGCCACTTATACCACGACATGGCAGGACAAAGACTGGCTTCATGTCCTTGTCCCTGCCCCGCCCCCCCCTCACCTCCTCAGCTTCCCCCCTCCCGTCAGCTTCGCAGAGCCCACTCTCAGAGGCAAGCCAGGCCTGTTCCAGCATTCAGTGGTAGAATTTACATCGTTTGCTCATCAAGACAAAAGAAGATATTCCTTAATAATGCAATTAGGCTATAAGCACTGTTTCATGCTGGCGGATTAGTGCTGTGGTACAGCTTTTAACCACCGTGCATGAGGTTTTAGGTTCAATCCCCAGGTGAGTGTGCATCGACTATAATTTAGGGGCTGGAGAGATGGCTCAGCGGTTAAGAACACTTGGTTCTTGCAGAGGACCCGGGTTCATTTCCTGGCATCCGCGTCAGGAGGCTCACAGCCCCCCCGTAACTCCAGCTCCAGGGCAGCTGACACCCTTTTCTGTCTCCACAGACACCCCCCCCCCTCTCTCTCTCTCTCACACACACACACACACACACACACACACACACACACACACACTTAAAAATATATCTTAAAAACATACAATTTTGAAGCCTTTAAAACATGTGAAACTGCCAGGCAGTGGTGGCGCACACCTTTAGTCCTAGTACTCGGGAGGCAGAGGTAGGTGGATCTCTGTGAGATCGAGGCCAGCCTGGTCTACAGAGTGAGTTCCAGGACAGCCAGGACTGTTATATATAGAAACCTTGTCTTGGGGGGGGGGGGGGAATATATATATATGTATATATGTATATATATATATAAAACTTTGATTTCTTTTCATTAAGTATTATTTTCATCATTATTACTATTGTTGTTGTTCTGAGACAAGGTTTCATTGTGTAGCCCTGGCTGACCTACAACTCATATGTAGACCAGGCTGGCCTCAAACTCACAGAGATCCTCTTGCTTTTGCTTCATGAGTGCTAGAATTAAAAGTATATGCCACCACATCTGGACTATATTATTATTTTTTAACCAGGTTATACATCTGTCCATCAAGGGTGAACAACCAAAATACTGGACATTGGGTTACATTTGTCTATTTATTTATTGATGTGGGGACTGAACCTAATGCCCTGAGCATGCCAGGCAGGCATTGAGCCACATCCCATCCCTAGTTTCCAATTGCCATTTCAAATTATTAGCTGTTAAGTAATGCCAATACACTAGTTAGCTCTTTACTTTTCTTTTTGTGTTTGTTTTTTTGTTTGTTTGTTTTTGAGTCAGCCTCAGAGTCTCACTCAGCCTCCCAAATGCTGGGATTCTAGGCGTGTATTTTATGCCTGACTTGCAGGGTACCTCTTGTGAACATTTAAAAGGATTTTAGAGCTGGAAGTGCAACTGAGCCCTTTACAGGGCTTGCCTCGCAGCCAGCGTGGCTCTGGGTTGCATAAAACAGTGCTGGTGCACAAGCTAGTCGTCTCAGCCTGAAGAAGGTGGAGTCAGGAGGGCTTCAGGTTCAAGGTCATCCTCAGCTACATATGGAACTGGAGGCCAGCCTAGGCTTCAGGGGAGTCTGCCTGAAAAATGAAAAATAAATAAATAAGCACACAAATCCATAAAATGGTTTCACTAGGCTGTGTTCACAGATGTAAAGCTGCGTAGAGGCCAGAGGCTGAGCTAGTTAGTCATTCTGGCCGGACCCTACACGTTGGCAAGTCTGGAGATGTCTCGTGTTATTGGTTAGGGTTTCCTGGGATCCTCTGTGGGTTTCTATCTGTTGATGTAAACGTGCCTAGAAAATAGGTAATCACATGCTGTGTTATTAATATCCTATTACTCTATTGCTATCTGGTGCCCTGTATGGCCTGTTCTTTCCTGGCTGCATCCGACAGGTAGGCAGGTGGGGTGAGCAGGAATGCTTTACTTTACAAACTATGCAAACTGTGAGTTTGATGTTGGACATGGTGTCTGTATTCCCAGCACTCAGGAGACTGAGGCTGGAGGATTGCTGTGAATTTGAGGCCAGTCTGGGCTACACAGGGAGTACCAGGCTATAATATGAAACTCTATTTCAACAAAACAAAACAGATGAGAAAACAAACCTGTAAACTTGAATTATTTTCAGCAAACAGATTTTTTTCCTCTTCCTTTGGTCATCCCAAGAAAAAGAACGCAGGGTGGAGAAAGCCTAACTAACCCAGACTGTTAAATTCCCGAGTTTACCGTTCTCTTGGCACAAACAGTTTGAGGAGGGATCAGAATCCAGAGGCCCTGCTGGGTCCCCTCAGTGCCTGCCCTGCAGGGAGATCAGGCCCATCTGCCAGTCCCGGGAGCTGGGCCCGGCTGCCAGGCATTGCAGATTCTCGGCAGCCTGTGTGGATGCACCATGGTGCAGCCATTGAGGCATGGTGCCTCACTGAGGTGGGGGATGAGGGGCAGATCGAGCTGCCTTGTCTTCCAACGTAAAACCCAGCTACGAGTTCTTGGATAGTGATTCCGGGGAGCACCAAGAAGCCACTGCTCCAGAGAACGAGTGCTGGGCAGACTGCCTGGGCTCCTAAGGATGGTCCTCATTGCTGTTCCCAACAACACACCAAAAACTCTTGGTAATAAAAGATAAGATTTTTATAATTAAAAAAAAGATTTATTTATATTTACTTATTTTCATTTTATGTGTTTGAGTGTTTTGCCTACATGGGCATAAGTCATGGAAGCCAGAAGAGAGCATCTAATCCCCTAGAAGTGGAGTTAGGGATAGCTGTGAGCTACCGTGTGGCATGCTGGGAACTCAGGTCCTCTGCAAGAGCTGCAAATGTCCTTAACTGATGAGCGGTTGCTACAGCCCTGTACCTTTTTGACAATGGGCAAGGAAAAATGGCTTTCCCAAAGACGTCAAAGATGAGCCCTTCCTGGCCGACTTGGTTAGGGTTACATAGTGAGCCCTGTGCTGAGAGCGCGACCAATCAGAAGTGAAGCCATGCACAGCAGGCTCCACACCAAGGAATTATGAAGTGAAGATTTAATTTTTCTGACAACATCTAGATGAGTCTCATTCGGACCTGTCCATGACTTACATCCTCAGGCAATGTGGGTCTTTTGAATTTTGTAGATCTTTACATTCTGAAACTCTGACTCATACACACACACACACACACACACACACACACACACACACTCACGCCGAACACCTCTGTGTATCTTTGAACTACAGTGACATTACTTGTAAGGTATTCTTAGAACAGCAACTTTAAAGGAATAGCCAGTGGTGTGGGTAGGAGAGGAAATTCAGACCTCTGAGACAACCTTGGCTTTTTTTCTTTCTTTTTAGTTTTAGGGTTTTTTTTAGTTTTTTGAGACAAGTTCTCTCTGTTTAGTCCTGGCTATCCTGGAGCTTCCTATGTAGACCAGGCTGGCCTCAAACTTACAAGAGATCTTCCTGCCTCTGCCTCCCAGTGCTGGGATTAAAGGTGCATGTCACCATGCCCTACTGACTGGGGGCTGTTTTTTACACAGGTTTACCAACACCTGAGAAGGTGACGCTTGCCTTAGATGGCAGGAGACACCATGTCAGACATGACATTGCCTTCAGTCGCTCCAGGTTTCCTGTCTGCTTCCTCATGGGGCTGCCTCCACAGTTCACACCCTCCGCGGTTCACACCCTCCGAGGTTCACACCCTCCGCAGTTCGCACCTGAGGTCCTGAACTGTTTTATCATCACAGCTGCATAGGACTTGGGGAAGGACACCCTGAAACTGTTAGGCGTTAATAAGCTCTAAAAGCAATTTCATGGCTGGACTGAAACATTATGAGGGGGCGCCAAGGGAAGAGGAGTCCAGCAGCTTCCCCCAGACAGTGCAGGAAGACACAGCTCTTAGCAGTTAAATTGCCATGAGTAGATTTATCTTCTGGACCCCGCCGCCTCTGTGCGTGTGTGTGTGTGTGTGTGTGTGTGTGTGTGTGTGTGTGTGTGTGTGTACGTGTTTGAGCATTCACACATACATATTCTGCCAAAAGATATCCCATCCCTATTTTAGGACCATTTCCCTGAAATAAACAGGCAACCGCTTTATCTGATTGCAGTTATGTTCTGTCTGGAGTGGGGTCCCCTCTAAGACTTTCCGAGGAAGGCCTATGAATGAAGCAGAAGTTATTTTAGAAGTTGTATTCTACACGGGAATCCCCTTTTTAACATATTCACGATAGTGACAACTGAGGAGGTTGAGAACTCTGGTGTTGGAAGCCTTGGCCGTGCAGATGGAAGGCAGGCAGGGGACACTGGTATTTTCACAGGATCACTGCTGTCTACTATGAGGGGGTGGATTTTTGAAGGTAGCTAGGGATGAATGTCACTGGGACTTAGTTAATGTACTTGGTGGGGGACTGTCAGAGGCGGAAGGCAGAGCATATGGCCAGGACAGGAGTTGACAGGCTGCCAGCAAGGAGGAAGAATGTAGTGCTAAAACACACCCAGGTTAGCTGAGGAGACTCCATGCCTTACAGAACCAAAAAGCCCCAGCTAATAAGGAAATGCTTGGAAATACTGGGTGATCTTTGTTCATGAATAGGGAAGAAAATAAAGGAAGCCACCAGACTGTCCCCTTGTGAGTGAAATGTGTGGAGGAAGTGGAACTCAGGTTAAGGTCACCAGGTCAGAAGCCAGGGAGAAACTTTGAGATTAAAAGCTCACCTGAGGGGGCTGGAGAGATGTGCTTAGTGTGAATCAGGCTGTGGGTGTGATACCCCGAATCCCCACTCTCCAAAAAAGACTGATTCTAAAGGGCACTGGCTGCTCTTTTAGAGGATCCGGGTCTGAGTCGCAGCACCCACATGGTGGCTCACAGCCATTGATAACTCCAGCTCCAGGGATCCAATGCCTTCTGGCCTCCTTGGACACCAGCCCACATATAGGGTATGGATATATGTGCAAACAAAACAGCCATATGCATTAAAAAAAAGAAAAAAAAACCTTACCCGAGGGCCCCTGAGATGGCTCAGTGGGTAAGGGTGTTTGCTACCAAGCCTGATGATCTTCGTTTGATTCCCACATGGTGAAAGGGGAGAGCCAACTCCCACAAGTCCTCTGATCTCCACACATGTGCCATGCTGTATGTGTGTCTGCTTGCCTCTGCCTCCCAAGTGCTGGGATTAAAGGCATGCACTACCGCCAACCACTCCCAGCTCAGTCATGGATCTTGATCTTCTATGACTTGGGTGCCATCAAACAAGACAAAAACAGTCAAAGCAAGCAGAAACTCATGTGCCAGGCTGGAATGGAACCCCTAGCCTGTGACTGCTTAAGCTCTGTGACATGAAACCAGGACCGTGAAGTGTCTTCATCAGCAGGGGGTGGGTTTTAAGCCATGTAGACCTCAGACTGTGTTAGTGCCACCGGATGGCTTTTTTTCTGGTCTCCTTGAAGTAGGAGGTGGGGATCAAAGTGACACATTCTCTTGGGTTTGTGTGTGACTCTGTGCTATATAGACATCCTTGTCTGAGCTGCAGACTTGACTCTGGGCCTAGGGATGTAGCTCAGCAGGAGGATGTGTGCTTAGCATGAGCCAAGCCATGAGTTTGATACCCAGAACTCCTCCCCCAAAGTGACTCTAAACTTGTCAAAAATTATTTCTTTTTAACTTTTTGAAAATGTATTTATTAGGGGCAGGAGAGATGGCTCAGCGGTTAAGAGCACTGGCTGTTCTTCCAGAGGTCCTGAATTCAATTCCCAGCAACCACATGGTGGCTCACAGCCATCTGTAATGAGATCTGGTGCCCTCTTCTGGCCTGCAAGCATGCATGTAGGCAGAACACTGTATACATAATAAATAAATAAATCTTTTAAAAAAATGTATTTATTAGCCAGGTGGTGGTGACACACACCTTTAATCACAGCACTCGGGAGGCAGAGGCAAACCCTATGTAAGCTGCCATGTGGGTGCTGGGAATTGAACCTGGTCCTCTGGAAGAGCAGCCAGTGCTTTTAACTGCTGTGCCATCTCTCCAGCCCTAAGTTTTTTCTTTTTTGTTTTTCTTTGTTTTTAAGATGGTGGCACACACCTTTAAAATCCCAGCCCTCTGGAGGCAGAGGCAGGTAGAACTTCTTGTGGGCCACAAGAATGTATTTTAGAGGTTCAGCTATACATTAAAACTATACTTTGACCAACCAAGGGTCTGTCAAATGGGAAGCCATTTATCAAGGAATATTTGGTGTTATACAGCCTTGATATCCAGCTGCACCTTGCTATGAGTTTCTTGTGGGCCCATATATTACTAGACCGTTTGGCAAACAGTTCTGCTCCTCAGACCTGCTGAACTTCTAGGTAACTAACTCCCCCGCTGAGCCTAGGACACAAGCAGACTGGAGATGCATAGCTTTGCTTCTTGTGCAAAGGAAGCTCAGACCATCCCCTTCCTTCAGGCCTAGGGACATGGCAGAGAGATTGACTGAGGACAAGAGGGCTTTTTGCATAACCAGGTGCAGTAAGGACTGGAGCAGAATTCCAGAGGCAGACACAGAACCACGTGGCCAGAGAGAGGACAGGAAGACAGAGATTCTGTAGAGGGTAAAGCAGATCTCTTGCAGAGTTTTCGGAGAGCCAGGAGTAAGGAGCTAGGAAGGCAAGATGGAGGACAAAGGAACAGAGGAGGAAGATGAGGTCAAAAGCATAGGAGCTTACTAAAAGTATGAGGACAGGAAAAGAGGGCACAGAGAGGAGCTGAGTGTGAGGATGGAGCTGAAGCTGTATAGATGGAATTTTGTCATAGAGGAATAAAGTAACGGACAAAAAGGCATGGTGTATGTAGATTCCTTTCCCTCAGATAACCCCACGCCAAATGTAGCGTCTTTCCCAGTACTCTGGGAATTTTCTCAGGGCTGGACTTGGGGAAAATTCCATCATCTTTAAGAACTCTGTGAGTTCAAGGCCAGTCTAAGCTACATAATGATGCCTTGTCTCAATAGACAAATAGAAAATTTAGATTCAGGACAGTTTGTTTGTTAAAGCACCTGATGGGCTGGAGGTGTGGCTCGGTGGGAGAGCACTTGTCTGGCAGGTGTGAGGCAGCCAGTCCCCAGCACTATGAAGAAGTAATTAATTAATTATAAATAATTTTGAGATAAGCTCTTTCTGTGTAGCCCTGGCTGTCCAGAAATTTTAGACCCGGCTGGCCCTGAACTCACAGAGATCTGCCTGTCTCTGCCTCCCAAGTGCTGGGATTCAAGGCGTGCGCCACCATGCCTAGCCTAAGAAGTCATTTTTCAATGCACCTGCTAACATGAAGTGTGCAGAGTGGCTTGGGTCCTGGTGTGCCTTTGCAGGCTTGTTGCCTTTGCAGGCTTGTTTATTCTGTATAAATAGGGTGTTCTTCTTTTTGCCCCAAGGCACGGCAGCAAGCCCAGTTACGTCACCAAATGGCAGAGGACAGCAAAGCTGATTACTCCTCAATCCTGCAGAGATTCAACCAGGAGCAGTGGGAATACTACCATACCCACATCCCCAACATCTTCCAGGTAAGCGCTCCATGGTCCTCACCGTTTGTGGAGACAGGCTGTTTCTGATGTGATAGGCCTCACTCTGTAGCACAGGCTGGCCTGGAAGTCACTGTGTACCTCCGCCAGCAGTCATCCTGCCTGAGCCTCCTGAGTCCTGGCCTTACAAGTGTGCACCACCACACCTGCCTTCCCAAATGTCCACAAAGTCGTTTGGGAGTAGGCGCACATGTATGTGTGTGTGGAGGTCAGAGGTCAACTTGGATATATATCTGTACACCACATTAATGCCTAGTCCCCTGGGGATCAGAAGAAGGCCTCTAGAACTAGCGTTCCAGATGATTGTGAGTGGACGTGTGGGTGCTGGGAGTCGAACCCAGGTCCTCTGCAAGAGCAGCCAGTGCTCTTAGGTGCTGAACCATCTCTCCACTCTCCCACCCTTTTATTTGAGACTGGGTCTCTCAGTGGCAGGCTGTAGAGATGGCTCTGTACTTAAAAATGCTTACTGCTCTTATAGGAGATTAGCATTGGGTTCCCAGAACCCACAATGCCCGCAACTCCAGCTCCAGAGGACCTGCCATCCTCTTTTGGCCTCCTTGGCCACCTCTGTGGACATCTGCACACACGTGGTGTACATAAACTCACACACACACACATACACATAATAAATAAATCTTTTAAAAATACCTTAGCATAGGCTGGCTGGCCAGCAAGCCTCATGGATTCTCTTGTTTTTGTTACCCCAGCACAAGGCTACAGGTACACTCCATCACACCCAGCTCTTTAGGTGGATTCTGGGCATCAGAACCGGCCTCATGCTTGTACAGCAAGCCCCTCCCCTACTGGGCGGTCACCCCAGTGCCAGAGTTGTTTCCCGTAGCGGGGAGACCGAGCGATGGCCAGCGTTAACAATGAAGCATGATGCTAACTTGGGGTTCATCAGGTGCCCGGGTGGACGTCCTGGGCCTTCACTGTGCCCAGGTTTTTTTGAGGGGGTTGATATCTTACAACTGTGCCTCTTAGAGGACACTCTGGCTACAAGAAATGCCAGCTCAGCTTTAGGAGACAAAGTGGCATTCACACTTGTGGGGTTTGAACAGACAAGTATTGTTTCCTTTGAATTGTTCTCTTTTCTCTTCATTTTAAAATCTGTGTGTGTGTGTCGGGGGTATGTGTGTATGTGGTTTGTGGGTACATGTATTTATTTATTTGAGGAGTCTCATTATGGACCTCTGGCTGTCCTGGAACTCACTATATAGATCAGGTTGGCCTTGAACTCACAGAGATCAGCCTGGCTCTGTTTCCCAAGCGCTGGGATTAAAGGTGTGAGCCACCACATTTTTCTGAGGCTGACTCTCTCACTGATTTGGAGCTTCCCGTGTGGCTGGGTTGGCCAGCAGCCAGCTCTAGAGATCCGCCTGTCTGTGTCTACAGTGACGACTTCTGTTGTACCCACCCCACCTGACCCTGGCATTTGTACATGACTGGTGGGGGTTAGACTCAGGTCTTTGTGACTGTGTGGCAAACACTTTACCAACTGAGCCATCTCCCCAAGCACATGGATCATTTCTTAGGGTGCCTTAAGTGGTCAAAAATGATATGAGAGACTCTGGATAAAGCTCACTGTGGAGCACTGGTTTGACACACCTAAGCCTGACGACCTTCCATCCCTGCATGACAGTCAATCAGGCTGTCAATGTACAAAATAGCAAATACATTATATATATATTTTCCCCCTGTTTGGAGAATTTTGCCTGGTTTTTGAGACAGAGTCTTGCTGTGTAGCCCAGGCTGGCCTTAAACTAGTGATCCTTCTGCCTTAGCCTCCAGAATCCTAGGATTATAATTGTTAACATCATGCATGGCTCCCCACTTGGGAACTCCTTTATGATTGAGTTTCAAATGTAGAAAAGCCAAAGTGACTGATTGAAGTAACTCCCCTAGTTGGGTCTAATTGGGTTCTCAGTGTCCTATGCCACCAATGAACCTCTAGGCCATAGAGGGCAGAAGACTGGTTCTCCCTCAGCCTGGGTTGCGTTGAGACAGTCACTAAAATGTTTTTGTAAAAGACGGAACGGGGAGGGATGTGAATTGCTGAGGATATTAGTAATAAAGCTGAGCTGAGTGTGGGGCATGCACTCGAATGTAAGCCTAGCACTTGGGAAGCAGAGGCAGGAGGTCAGAAGTCAAAGCTAGTCCTGCCTCAAAACAACAAAATATAAATAATGTCATAGAGCCCCTGTGGTGGGGTTTACAGGCACTTTCATTGTCACTGTGGTAAGATTCTCTCACAAGGCCAGCTTCAGGGAGGAAGGGTTTATTGGCGCACAGCTGAGGGGACAGCATCGCGGCAGGGGAACCATCGCAGCAGGAGCAGGAGGTGGCTGGTCACATGGCATCAGCGGTTAGGAAGCAAGGGATGATGAATGCCGATGCTCAGCTCACTTTCTCCTCTTTTTTTTTTTTTTTTTTTTTTTTGTTTTTTTTTGTTTTTTCGAGACAGGGTTTCTCTGTGTAGCTTTGCGCCTCTCCTGGAACTCACTTGGTAGTCCAGGCTGGCCTCGAACTCACAGAGATCCGCCTGGCTCTGCCTCCCGAGTGCTGGGATTAAAGGCGTGTGACACCACTGCCAGGCAATTTCCTATATTTTTATTTTGTGTGTATGAGTGTTTTGTCTGCATGCAGGTCTGTGTACCACATGCATGCAGTGCCTTGGGAGCCAGAAGAGCATGATGAATCCCCTGGAACTGGGGTTACAGATGGTTGTGAGCCCCCATGTGGGTGCTGGGAATCTAACCCAGGTCCTCTGGAAGAACAGCCAGTGCTCTTAACCACTGAGCCATCTCTCCAGCTCCCTCTCCTTATATATAAAAAATTGTTTTACATTTGATTATTTGTTTAGTATGTGGTTATGTACGTACAGCTGAGGACTTGGTGAGGTGAGAGGTGGCTGTGGCTTGTTCCTTTGCTTCTCTGATCTTTCAGCATCTACTCTGATAGCTGGCTCCAGGTTTTTATTATTAAGACCAATTAGGATTCGTGCTATAGTAGGTGCATGTATCACAGTGCACACAGTGGTCAGAGAGCATTCTGTTTGCTCCTTGCTAGGTGAGTTCCAGGGTTTGAATTCGGATTATCAAGCTCGGAGGCAAGAACCTACACCTGCGGAGGTGTCTTGTGGGTCTGCTCTTTTTTTTTCCAGTCTGGAACCCCAGCACAATGAATAGTGACACCCACATTTAGGATGCGTCGTCCCCCTCTATTAAACTAGTCAAGAAAATCCTTCCTAGACATGCCCGTATTTGGTGATTGTAGATCCCGCCGACTGAAGTCCATGTTACACATCACTGAGCCCTACTACAACTGCAGTCCAGTTGTTTGAAGGGCCACGGTGCAGCCCAGCCGTTCACTGAGCACAGCACAGCTGACTGGTCTATAACGGTACAACACACCCACAGCCATTCGCGCTCCAATCTGTTCCCCAGAAGTATTTGCAGGGGAACAATATCACCCCAAAACAACTTCCCCAAGTAGTAGTAGACCATTTTATACACGGTCCAATTTTTGCAGAAAATACAAGAGATGGAGGAAAGGCGGATCGTGCGCATTGGAGAGTCCATGAAGACCTACGCGGAGGTGGACCGGCAGGTGATACCCATCATCGGGAAATGCTTGGATGGTATAGTGAAGGCGGCTGAGTCTATCGACCAGAAAAATGTAAGTGTAGTCACTGGGCTCTCTCCTTGTCCCTCCAGCACCACCTCCTGCTTCGACCCTGGGACGTGGAGCGCTGGGTGTGGAGCGCTGGGTGTGGTCATTTGCACCTGAAAGTCCTTTTATGACCCTCAGTGTTTGGATTTAGTTCCCCAGTCCTTTTGTGTAGAACACAGGGTTGTCGCTGAATTAAACGGATCTCTGCAAAGAGGCAAGCTCTTTAGGGCACCAGCAACCCAGCAGCCTGTGGAGTGTGGGTTTGTCACTAGTTGCTGGCAGCATCCCCTCATGGGGACAGTTGGTATCACTGCCAGGCCCCTGGGTGGCAAAACTGTCCTTCGTTTATAATACCCACTCAGATCCCTCTGTTCCACTTTTTAATTACCTCTGTGAAGAGTTTTGTCAGTTGGTGTGAACAGCTGCCTCAGAGTGTTTTAAATGGTAAATATTTGTAGGAGAGAGGCCTGGGCAGTAGGTGCTTTGTGGTTTTGTTTGTGTTGGTGTGTAGAGTTTGGTTGTAAGATTCCTTGCCTCCCATTTCATTAAGACATGTCAGCTTTCAGTGTCCTTCAGTGATCTCAGCCATCTTTGTGAGAAACAGTTATCAATGTTCCAAAATGAACATCATCCTCGCCGCCTCCAGCTACATCCTACAGGAAGGCTCCCTTCCTGAGTTGCTCAAACCATCCTTACCTTGAGCTGGAAATGTTTTTCATATTTTTGTCATCAGACTTAGTGTCTAATTTTAAAGTCTAAATGAGGCTTCCTCCAATCACTCTGTTTAAAGGCTTAGTGACTTATAAGCGACATGGTAAAAGGGGGAATTTTTTAAAGGCAGAGCATCATGGAAGGTTGAAATCAGATGTGGAAAGCACCTTTGGCTCTCACCTGGGGGCAAAGCTTTATGAATTAATCTATCTGGTGATAGACACACTACTAAGAGAAAAAAAAAATCCAGTGTCAATAGGATTCTCTTGGAATGGCCTCTGCGTGCATCATGAGTGTTCTGGTGTTGATGTGGTTGTCCACGGGTATGATTGCAGGACTCCCAGCTGGTCGTGGAAGCCTACAAGTCAGGGTTCGAGCCTCCTGGAGACATTGAGTTCGAAGACTACACGCAGCCGATGAAACGCACGGTATCAGAGAATAGCCTTTCAAGCTCCAAAGAAGGCAAGGCCGAGCTCAAGTTCGGCGGCAAATCCAGAGGCAAGCTGTGGCCGTTCATCAAGAAAAACAAGGTACTGGAAGTTTGGACCCTGCGGGCTGAGGCGACAAGGTGCAGAGGCTCGGAGTTTATCTTTTGGTCTTAATCAAACAAAGCTCTGAACTTGCAGAAAGCGAGAGGGAAGAGTTAGCGTGCTGCGTTCATTTCACGATTCCAACGGTCTCTTTCTGGTGGCGGTCTTTGCCATGACCTCTGTCTTATTGCAGATGTGTTATCACCTGGACTGGGTCACCCACACTAACATCACTGACCTCACGGCCCTTTCACCCACCCCTTATCCTCCCAGACTGCTGGGCACCTCTGCTGGGAGCGAGGGGACAGTGTCCCATCTAATCAAGCTTGCCAGCCTGGGCTTGGTTTTGAATCCATGTTAACCTCTGTCTCCGTGAACATTTTTTCCATTTTCTTTTCATAGCGTGGTATGTAGGTGCATGACAGCGCTAACCCACCGGCCTAAAACGGGATGGAGGTGGCATTACTGCATTAACCTTAGGCTGGATGTTAGAGTTTCTCAGGACAGAACTGTTCCGCTGTTTCTCGAAACCTCAGTAATTTAGACCCTTTTCCCCCCGTTGAGCTGTGTTAGTTTAGGTGCGGAAATGTTTACCCCTCTGGCTTACACTGGATTTGGAATGACTAATGAGAGCCTTAGCTTGCATGTGGCCGTCTGCATGAGCTTTGGGTCACAAGGTTCTGCTGTCCTGTCGCGTACTCACGGACCCTCTCCTTTTCACCCCCTCTTTGTGGAACACATCCTACATGGTTTCTTTTGTACCGTGGCATCGATATTAATGGTTTGTGTTTGACTTGCTTTGGATCTTGAATATGATTTGATGCTTATTTCTGTTTTGTGTCTTCTCGTTTCTGATTTTTTTTTTTTTACTATCACCGCTCATCTCTCACATGTAGCTTATGTCCCTTTTAACATCCCCCCATCAGCCTCCCCCTCCTCCCCCTGCCTCTGCCTCACCCTCTGCTGTTCCCAACGGCCCCCAGTCTCCCAAGCAGCAAAAGGAACCCCTCTCCCACCGCTTCAACGAGTTCATGACCTCCAAACCCAAAATCCACTGCTTCCGGAGCCTAAAGCGTGGGGTAAGTTCCGCTCTGGAATCCTGCGTCTCTTGCGCACTGTGTTGCATGTCTCATTCTGCATAACTTACTTTGTTTGTGAATGGACCCAGTGTGTTTTCCTATAACGTTTAGAGAGAGAGAAAGCTTGAGTCTTGGCTCCCAGAGAACCAGAGAGCGAAAGAATGTCAGAAAGAAAGGAAGGAGCGGAGGAGGGAGGAGGTGTGGGAGGAAGAGAAGGCCAGCAAGCCTGAGATTTGATTCTCTAGTCCGTGCTGGAAGCACCCCACACTTCCCCTTCAGAGGACTGAAATCATTCATTTCCTCCTTGATCTCACCAACTTTGATCCGGTCTCTTAAACTGACCGTGGAGAAGACGAGGAAGTGGAAATGACTGGACAATCAGAAAATATGTGCTGACTAATTACAGACCGGAGTGTAGTCAGACACCGCTGTCCTAACGAAGCCTCGCGGCAAAGAGGAAGCCGACCAGCACACTGGTTCCCTTGTGAAGTTAAGGGATGATGGTAAAATTCCTCTCAACTGGATAGGGCTGAACTCTGTACAGGTCGAGCAGCCCAAATCCAAAGTGTTTTGAATGCCATCGTGACACCTTGAGTGAAAAGTTCCACACCTGACCTCACGTGAGTTGCTGCAGCCATAACATAGCAGCAGGCTGTGGGTGTGGCCAGAGGCAGATGTTTGCATGGGGCCTGGATTCCATCTGCAGGACCACAGAAACAAAACACAGATACCAGAAGCTTGTTCAAATTACAGGTTCAAAACACACACACATGAAGTCAGGCTGTGGTAGTCCACATCTTTAATCTCAGCACTCAGGAGGCAGAGGCAGGTGGATCTCTGAGTTCGAGGCCAGCCTGGTCTACAGAGTGAGTTCCAGGACAGCAAGGGCTACACAGAGTAACCCTGTCTCAAAAAACCAAAACCAACAGCCCACCAAACAAACAAACAAAAAAAACATGTAAAACATATGTGAGTTTTATGTTTAGATTTGGATCTCATTTTATCTACATAAATCTCCCCATAAAGTCCGAAGCACTTGTGGTCCTGGACATTCTTGTGAGGAACACTAAACCTGCGTCTCTTTGCAAAGGGACAAGGCACAGTAGCAGTGACGTTTATCCAGGCCTCCTCCGTTCCATTCTGAGCTCTCTAGTATGCTAAGAGAAGCTGTGGAGCCAGGATCTAACGCTGGAGAATCTGCTCCCACGGTCTGAGAGTCCCTGGCACCCAGTGGGAAAAATTTCTTAGAACATGATTGCTGTTAAGACTCAGGTTCAATGGGCTGGAGAGATGGCTCAGTGGTTAAGGGCACTAGCTGCTCTTCCAGAGGACCTGGGTTCACAATTGTCTGTAATTTCTGTTCCAAGGGGCTCTGACACCCTCTTGACACCTTCACACAGACATATATGAGGGCAAAACACCAATGTCCATAAAATACAAATAAATAAAATTTTAAAAGACTCACGTTCGAAATCAGGTGTGATGTTGCACACCTGTCCTCCTAGCCTTAAGAGGATCAGAAGTTCAAAGCCATCGTTGACTATGTAACAAGTTCAAAGTCATCCTTGGCTACATAACAAGTTCCAAGCCATCCTGGGCTACATAAGACTCTGTTCAAAACAAACAAACAAACAAACAAACAAAAAGCCCATCCAGTTTGTATGACAATTAAGATTGTGTGACTAAATCACACTTATTTCTCTACAGGAATCGGGGCAGTCATCTAACATAGATACCAGCTTAGCTCTCCCAAGTAAAACTAAATGACGGGTCTTCTGAGCCTTCTCCCTCCCTCCCTCCCTCCCTCCCTCCCTCCCTTCTCTTTCTCTCTCTCTCTCCCTTTCTTTCCCTTCCTTCCTTCCTTCCTTCCTTCCTTCCTTCCTTCCTTCCTTCCTTCCTTCCTTCCTTTCTTTCTTTCTTTCTTTCTTTCTTTCTTTCTTTCTTTCTTTCTTTCTGTCCTGGAACTCAATTTGTAGAGCAGACCGGGTTTGAACTCACAGACATCCGCCTGCCTCTCCCTTCCAACTGCTAGGATTAAGGGCGTGTGCCACCACTCCCAGTTCAAGACACTTGTTTCTATGTGATGCCACGGAGTTAAGTTACCCCTAGAGCTGGAGCTGGATACCAGACCTTGGGCTGGTAAGCAGCATGGCTGGGCAAAGACAGGTCCAGTGTTCCTCGTGAATGGAAAGTTCCCGAGTTTTGTGGTCCTGCTCCAACATCCACTGTCATAGGAAGAGATTCCAAACCTGACTGAGCATTTGTCTCAAGTCCATCTGCTGGTAGACTTCCTCATCTGTAGAATTCCTGTGCTAAGAGAATCTTCATTTTATAGAATCAGCGTCCTGATCCACGTCTAACCTCAGCACTCCAAAGGTGGAGGCAGGAGGATTGCCACTAAGTCTAAAACCAGCCTGGGCTTCATAATGAGATCCCATTTCCAAAGAACAGAAACGGTGCTGGGGATGCGGCTCAGTTGTCAGTGCTTGCCTAGCATGCATCCCCAGCACAGCATAAACCACGCTGTGATGGTGAAGGCCTGCTGAGATCAGACATTCAAAGGTCCTCCTTGGCTACAGAGTGAGTCTGAGGCCAGCCTAGGCTATGTGAGATCCTACCTCAAAAATAAAATAAAATAACGGGCCAGCGATATGGCTCAGCAGGCAAAAGTGCTTGGAGCCAAGCCTGACGACCTGAGTTCAGTTCCCAGGTCCCAAGCAGTGAAACTCCCAAAAGCTGTCCACGCACACAATAAACAAATAAATAAAATAGATGAGTAAATATAAAAAGTAGTAGGGTCCCAAAATCAAGGTTGAAGGAAGGAAGGACACATTTGAGAGAATTATTTTGCTTTAAGGTTACTTCGTATATCAAATTAAAAACCAGACATTTGGGCTGGTGAAATGGTTCTGACAACCTAAGTTGAGTCTCCGAGACCCACATGGTGGAAGGAAAGAGAGAACCGACTCACCCAAGTTGACCTCTGACCTCCACATGTGCGTCTTGGTCCTCAAGTGCCCACACACTGCACAAATCAATGTACTCACTTTTTATTAAATCAGAAATTTAATTTCCTAAAACCGTCAGGACAGCCACTGTCAGCAGGCAGAGTAGCTTCACAAGTGGACGATGGATCGTGCTGAGCTCTGCTGTTGCGACTGGCTGAGCAATCGGCAGCTTCTTGGCTCGATTATGCTGGCTTTTAGAACTCCACTCTTCATCAGAGAATTTCCACGGATGTAACCAGGGTGAGCCAGGCTCAGAGTCAGTTACATCATGTCACCACATAATCACTCATGTTTGCGAACATCTGCATCTGTCTGTCGGACACTCATGATGAAATGTGTCAGATGTTTTCACAGTCACCATCCGTTTGCGTATCTGGTCCGTGATGCTACATCACACAATCTCCTGGTCATCGATGGTTTCGTACCTGTGTTCATGTGTCCCCCGAGTGCGTAGGCAGAGACCAAAGAATGCCTGTGTTCAATTAGTACAAGAAAAGATGGTTTAAAAAAAAAAAAAAAAGTCTGATTTAAAGGAAGATTTTTTTTTTAAATCACCAAGATGAATTTTATTTCTTACTCCTCACATCTGTGTTCAGCAAATTCCTTTTATGGGAACTTTCCTGGATGGTAAGTGCCTTCTCCCCATAACAAGCAACCTGCTGGAAGCTGTGATGTTGCGTGTGATGGGCCCTTAGGGTCAGTCAGATCCGATGCTGCTTGCAAGGAAAGGGGCGGGAAGGGAGGAAGAGAAGGGGAGACACTGAGCCTTTGAAAACATCATAAACCCAGAGCCTGGGGAACTAGACCAGGTTATTCAGCAGCCTCAGTGTGCGAGGTACTGGAGCCATGATGTGTGGGATAGTCCTTGATACCATTTCACTTTCTCTTGAGCTTGAGACTGCCACTCCTGAGCAAAGAATCAATGGAGGATTCTGGGAGAATAACTGTGTAACTGTGGTGTGTCTTTCTGTTCTGTTTTGTTTAGATTTTTTTTCACTTTATTTTTTTGTCTGTGTGCTTGTCTATGTACCACATGTGGGCCTAGCGCCCTCAGAGTTCAGAAGAGGGCATCGGACCCCCTGGAACTGGAGTTAGAGATGGTTGTGAGTCACCTCATGGGTTCTGGGAATCGAACATAGGTCCTCCCCAAGAGCAGCAAGGGCTTCTAACCACCAAACCATCTGTCCAGTACCCTGTGGCATGTCTTTTAACTCATCACATTTCACAGCCTTCAGATTTGAATTCTAAGTATCTGGTTTAATGACCAGAGTATGGAAATTATGTGAAATCATTTCTTTCCTTTTCTTTTTTTCTGAGACATGCCACCACATCTGGCTCAGTGTGCAAACATTTCTTAGCGTAGCTTAGTTTTTTTCTGAATAATTAAACAAGAGTAAATATTTTTGACTTATTTATTTGTTAGGTATACACACGCCAGAAGAGGGCACCAGATCTCATTGTAGATGGTTGTAAGCCACCATGTGGTTGCTGGGAATTGAACTCAGGTCCTCAGGAAGAGCAGCCAGTGCTCTTAACCTCTGAGCCATCCCCAAGATTAAATACTTTTGTTGTTGCTATTGTAAGCCATTTCCTGGGGGTATTTACAGAGAGTCTACACCGACAGACCTTAGTATTCCATCTTTCCAGGAATTTTAAAAAAAAAAATGATTAAAGAAGAGAGTATCCTCAGAGCTGGTGTGGATGCAAACACCTGTGATCCCAGCCCCTAGGAGGTGAAAAGTGGAGGAATCCAAGATCATCCTCCATTACACATGGAGTCTGAGGCCAGTGTGAGCTACATGAGAGGAAACCGAAGGGATATGGGAGAGACAGAGATTGATACATGGACGATGGTAAAAAGAAAAATGATAGATGAAAGATAGATGTTGGTGGGTGGTGGTGGCGCACACCTTTGATCCTAGCACTTGGGAGGCAGAGGCAGGTGGATCTCTGTGAGTTCGAAGCCAGCCTGGTCTACAGAGTGAATTCCAGGACAGCTTCCAAAGCTACACAGAGAAACCCTGTCTTGAAAAAAAGAAAAAGAAAAAAAAAAGAAAAGAAGATAGTTATTAGATAGAAGATAGATAGGATAGGTAGATGATAGGATAGATGTTAGATAGATTGATGGATTGATGATTGATTGATTGAGATAGACACTTAGATACTAGATAGATAATAGGTGGATGGTTAGATGGATGGATAGATAGGTAAGAACATGTCCTGAATTTGACTCTACAAAGGGTAATTATATTGTTGCCTAGCTAAAACTAGATGATCCCTCTGTATTTTAAAGTTAATCTTAGGAAATACCACCAAAGCAGAGCAAGACATTTTGGAAATCCGTTATTGTGTGTCACGTTCTCAATGTGCGGTTCCTTTTTTCATACATCTTACCTTGTTCTCTTGCTGACTGTTGGCAGACTCAGTCTTTGTGTTATCACAAAGAGCTCATGAAGAGGACTCTAGGGAAACCCACGCATGCCTTCGAGGCTAGGGACTATGTTGTAAGTCTGCCTGTGCTGCAAGTATGCAGTCACAGCCAAACCACTAACCCCTTGGACAGCGCCAAGACTGGGGACCGGTGCAGCTGTAACACGGCCACCCCACCAACCAAAATTCCCAACTGAGAGAACTGCACCCTGGGGCAAGGAGGGGGGTCTTAGGGTATAAATCCAATAGCTGTTTTATCCCCAAAGTTGCATAGAAAGACCCAGGCTCCCTAACGGACATCCAGTGCCCCCGTGACGTCATTGAGTGAGCTCATTGTCAGGGTGCGGCCTTTTTGTCTTAGTTCTGGTAAAATCTTTAAAGAGCCTGCAACTACTACCTGAAATGTCCATGGTGTCCCTTGATATGAGTTTACAGCAGAAATTTACCCATAAAACACAGCTGCAGAATGTAGTCACTGAAAGAGACAGTTTAGGGCATGGCGATGGGACCATGTAGGTATCTCCATCCGTGTTTGCAGCCAGTGGGTCCCTAGGGAGTGATGCCATGAGCCTGGAGAATAAAAACTCAAAGAAGCATGAATAGATAGGGTCCCAGTAGATTTCACCAAAGCGTATGTGCTTAGGCACTTCCTGTCCCCTTTCTTTGCGCTTGAGGTTAGTAGCTGTGACCGTCCAATGACACATGGACGAGCTGGCTCTGTCTCCTTCCGTGTTATTGATGCTCGCTCCTCCCAGAGCCCCTAACTGTCGCCTGAAGCTGATGGTGTTTGGTCCCTCGGTGTCCAGTCACACACCCCGTGAGGCCTTGGCCTTTATTCTCCTTGGAGAAGGCTTGCTTTCTAATCAGAAGTGACCTAATTGGCTGGCTTATGACTTATGACCTGAAAACAATCATGTTTGAAAAAAGAATTCGGCACGGTGGTGGCACCTCCTGCAGGTGATCCGTCACTGCCCATTCCAGAAAATGGAATTTGACAGTTTTGGTGTTTCCAAAAACTGAGTGTGAGAATTTAGTATTTCTAGTTTCTATTGGAACAGATGTTCAATTTTGATCATTTGTTCTTATTTTGAAGTGGTAACCTTCCTATTGATATTACAAATTTGGTTCTAGGATATTTCAATTATAATCTCAAGTCACGAAAGGAGTCCTGTAGAGAGCAAATAGTGAGTCCGGGTCTTGGAATTCGCCTAAGATGGTGTGTGAGGATGTACTAGTGTCCGCCAGTGTGCTTTGTGGGGGCCGTCCTCTGCCCTGCACCATGAGTGTTGTCTGTCTGAACGAGGAACTCAGCTTGGGACGGACAATCTGTGCTTAAGCTCCAGGAGGCTCAGCAAGTTCACGGCCACGGCCTACGCAGACTTGAAAAGCTGTCCAGTCAGTCTCTTCCTTCCACATGGAATGGGTTCTTTAAAAAGCGATTGCCTGTTTACAAAGAAGTGTCAACTTTCTTTTTTTTTTTTTTTGAGACAGGATTTGTGTAGTCCAGGCTGGCCTGGAAGTCAGCTGTGTAGCCCAGGCCTCTGCCTCCTGAGTGTGAGCCACCAAGCTTGGCTAAAAGTATCAGCTTAAGGATGAAAAAGTGTAAAAGTTGGCTGAGAAATTTTAACCCCTCCCTACCCAGCATAAAAATCCAAGTGCGCTTCCTCTGGTATTTTGTTTTCCAGGTGTGCCTGCACCCTCCTATCAGTTACTAGGGCCTTCGGTATTGCTGGAGATGAAGTCAGCGCATGTGCTGAACTCTCCCTAGGCCGACAGTGGGGTCTCACAGAATCTTGTTCTGCTCTGAGTTCTCGAAGCCCTCTTACTGTGGTTGAAGTCCTGCTGTCATGGGACCCTTCCTATCTCCAGGCCCAGCAGTAGTAGAGCTGTTGTGGCCCTATGGAGATCAGGCCACCACCCACAGCAGCACCCGAGAGCCAAGGCAGTGTCTACCCATACCCTGAAGGCAGCTTCCATAAGCAACGTGAGCTTCTGTTCATGGTCACTCTCCATGCTGTGTAGCCCCCATGGACAGGCTTGACGTTCAATAGCAAGCCTCAAGCCACCTGTAGTCACACTGCTCAGGAGCCTCAGGCAGCAGGATCAAGAGTTCAAGGCCAGACTGAGCTACATAGCATGACCCAAAGCTCCCCCAAAAGAAAGCAATTAATTTTGAAAAAGATCGAGCCTTAGAAGTCACCCTCATGGCCCAGGAGCCAGTGCTGGTGTGCAGGTGGGAGGCTGCCTTGCCTGGTCACCTCTGTCCTGCTACCAAGAGGCTATCCGGCTTCTGACCTCCATATACGTGCTGTGGTACACGCACGCGCACGCGCGTGGGCACACACACACACACACCCGATCGGTCGGTCGGTCAGTCAGTCATGCACGCACACACACACACACAATCGATCGATCGATCAGTCAGTCAGTCATGCACACACACACACTCAATCAATCAATAATCAATCAATCAATCAATCAATCAATCGGTCAGTCAGTCAGTCAGTGTAAGGGGTGCTGGAGAGACGACACAGCAGTTAAGAGCACTTGCTACTCTTGTAGAGGACAGTACCTACATGTCAGCTTACAAGTCTGTCACTGTATCACTCCAGCCCAAAGGTTCCATTGCCCTTTTTTGGCTTCTGCAGGCACTATGGCCATGTGCTTGTGTGCGTGCGTGTGTGCATGTGTGTGCACACACACACACATAAGTTTTTTGTTTGTTTTGTTTTGTTGGTGTTTTTTCAAGACAAGGTTTCCCTGTGTAGCACTGGCTGGCCTGGAACTCACTCTGTAGACCAGGCTAGCCTCAAACTCACAGAGATCCACCTGCCTCTGCCTCCCAGGTGCTCGGATTAAAGATATGCACCACCATGCCAGGCAAAATTTTAAAAAATTACTATTAGAAAATAAAAACTCAGGCGGTGGTGGCGCATGACTTTAATACCAGCACTGAGCCAGGTGGATCTCTGTGAGTTCGAGGCCAGCCTGGTCTACAAAGCGAGTTCCAGGAAAGGTGCAAAGCTACACAGAGAAACCCTGTCTCGAAAAACCAAAAAAAAAAAGAAAAGAAAAGAAAAACTAAGCACTCATGTGAGAGGGGGTATGGTGGTGCATGGCTATGACCCCAGCACTCAGGAGGTAGAAGAGAAGGATTATTTCTGAGAATTTGAGGCCATCCCAGCCAGGGCTGGACACTGGGTAACACTGTCTCAAAAATAAAATTTTAAGAAGAATCTACCTAAGATGTCCTGGGAGAGATTTGGTAAACAGAGTGCTGTGCGATTCTTCTTTTAGGGTCATTACATGTCACTTCTGTGCCTAGCAGATTGAAGTCCCTGGGTCTGTCCCCGCATCTCTCCAAATCACCCTCCCCAGCAAGCCGATAGGCATCCAGTGGGAGGAGACAGCGCAGGGTCACGAGGACTCTCCTCTCACACCTCGCAGGGTCACGAGGACTCTCCTCTCACACCTCGCAGGGTCACGAGGACTCTCCTCTCACACCTCGCAGGGTCATGAGGACTCTCCTCTCACACCTCGTCTTGGCTTTGGCAACCAAGGCACCTAAGAAGTTTTTGTTACGACCAACCCCTCCTGTGAACTTTTGCACAGATCTGCCCTGGCCATTTTCACAAGTCGGCAGGCGAGCTGATGTTATGAGTCCAGTGGGACTGGCCACATGGCCCCTCTTCTGACCTGTGTTTTTTTTCTCTCTCTTTCTCTCTTCCCGTTTGTTACCTCTTCAATTTTTCCGTGAAGCTTTCTCTCAAGCTGGTAAGCATAATGTCCCCCATGCATGCCCCTAGTCTAATCGGGTGTCTGGTGTGTGTTATGGATGCTATGCCATGGGCAACCTGCCCCCAGCATTAACTGCTCACTCTTTCCTCCTTCGGGCGCTTTTGTTGGTGTTTATCTGACCTCTGGATGTGTGACTGTCCTATTCACTAAGAAAATTAATGCTTAACATGATTTGGTTTTCCTTACTGTTGGGTCCTTGTGAATATGCCAAGCATTGATCAACTGTTTGTATTCATCTGAATGTAAATGTCAGAAATTAAGGGTGGGGCAGTGTTCCTACTGGATCATTTTGGGTCAAAATAAATTTAAATAGTTGGACGATACTCCTTCCTGGCAGCCACTAAAGGAGACACTCAGGAGGCAGAGGCAAACGGATCTCTGTGAATTCGAGGCCAGCCTGGTCTACATAGTGAGCTCCAGGCCAGCCAGGGCTATTTAGAGAGACACTGTCTCAAAAACAAAACAAAACCAACCAAACAAACAAACAAGCGAAAACCCACCACCACCACAACAAAATGAACAAAAACTTGGAGCCTGAAGGAGACACATGGGTGTGTGTCACACCTGTAGTGACTGCTCAGGTTTTTGGTGGAAAGAGGGGAGCGGGGGGGGGGGGGGGGGGGGGGGCTAGGACCTCCTGGGGACCTGCGCAGCTCTGTGGGTGCCTTGGGTAAAGGTGATTCCAGAGGCCACATGCTCTGATGGATAAAGGGATGCCCCTCATCCATCCTTGCTTAAGATGTCTACCTAATGTCTGTCTGTCTTGCTTTTCCTTCACGGTGTAGCTCTGGTGAACACCCGGAGTAATTGTTAATTTGTTAAAGGAAATCCTAACCAACATAACCCACTATCCTTGGAGAATGGGTGAGGGCTGGGGACGTGTGTCCATTCGGAATACAGATCCTTTCTCATGTGCTTCTATGACATTTCTGTGAAGTCAGTGAAAAAGTGAAACACCGGGGCTGTAGAGTTGGCTCAGTGAGGAGAGCTCTTGCCCTCACAAGCGTGCAGACTCCAGCTTAGACCCCCAGCACCATAGGAAGCCAGGTGTGACTGTGTCCATCTGTAATCCCAGCACTGAGGGCTGGAGAGAGGTGAGTTCCAGAGGAAGTGCACTGGACAGCCAGCCTCGCCAAAGAAAAGCCAGTCTCAAGGCTGTAACGTGGAGAGAGGGTGACATCTGACATCCTGCTGGAGTGACACCTTGAGTATGCACAGCTCTGCATACTCATGTGTCTGTACCACAAACACGCACACAGACATGAAATGTTAGGTAGGAAATGGAATAGCTGTAAAAGCAAATATCTCAAAGACCTGTTTTACCCAGGACTGTGCCCAGGAGCAACGTAGGTTCCATCCTGAGATGAAGAAAGGCTGACTACCGAGCCGTTTAACCTGGGTGTGGGTGACCACGCCTTCCATGGCTGGTTCCACTGTCTGTTCTGCTAACTGGGCCGCTCCAGCCTCGTCAGAGACGTCCCCTCTGACTCAGAGCTGGAAACAAGAGCCCTACTGCCACAAGATGAGTCACATGCCAGAGCTTTGTTTGAGGAAATGTAAACTTCAAAAGCCTAATTGGGTGAGACGCCCTTTCTACCGATCCTAAGTTTATATGAGAGGCTGCTGACCTGAATCTCCATAGCAACCAAGGTTTGAGGCTTTTCCAGTGACTTGTTTTCAAATAACAATGGTAGTTGAAAAGCCAGGGGAGCCATTGAAAGGGACCTGGCCGGTCAGTTAGGTTGACGCTTTATCAGTTGACAAGCGATAGCGGGAGGACAGTTTGTCACGGTGTCACAGGTAACCAGTGCTGTCTATTCCGTGGCTCATCACAAGCCACCAGCCCAGAGTGCCCCTTACAGGTGCCTCTGCCATTCAGATGCCATCCAAGCCTCACACCTGTTCTAAATACATTCAAAAGATTCAGGTCACCACTGAAGCAGCCATGTTCAAGTGCAGGCAGGCAGTCTCCTGAAGCTCCTGTCCCAGACACTGCAGCCACAGAATGTTTCCATCATCACACATGGGTCTAGAGGGCTCTCTAGCCACTGACCGGATTGCCTCACTTCCACAGACCAGTGACTTGTATTGAATTTTGTTACATCCCAGATTTTAAAAAAAAAAATCTCAGAGCTGGGCAGATGGGTCTGAGGGTGAAAGTGTTTGTGAGCCCAAGTGTGAAAGCTTGAGTCTACATTCTCAGACTCGATGTAAAAGCACAATGCCCAGCAGGCATGGCCGTAATACCAGTGCCCTGTGGGGAGATAGAGTATGCAATGGAAAGACAGCCCAGAGACCCTGTCTCAAACAGCGTGGAAGATAGGGACCCCTGGTGTGTGTGTGTGTGTGTGTGTGTGTACACAATCTCAACCTAGGAAACAAGTATCAGGGTCCCCAAGGTGGCTTAGGGCTTGATGACCTTGAGTTCCATTCCAGAGACCCACATGATTGAATGATGGAGCTGACTCCCACAGATGGTATAATAAATAAAAGTTGTAAAGACGGATTTTCCTCCAAGCTCAAAGCTGGAATAGAGTGAATACAGAGGTAGACACAGAAGTTTTCAAATAGTGTGCGTGGGAGAGGAAACTGCCTCAGCCTGTCATGCCGAGGGACCCTCCTGCTGCTGCTTGGCTTCAGGCCCTTGCTTGGCTTGGTGACAGGAACGTCGCCCGCCCACCCTCTCACCCTCGACCGTCACACCCTCAGGGTGTCTCAGGATGGGGCTCCTATCTCCAGGTGGCCTAAGAGGCAAATATTTGCTGACTCATGCACTTCCCAGCCCAGCCATCTTCCTCATAATCGGCCTACAAACTTTGTCACAAGCCCCTGAGTAAGCCGCTTGGCAAATCCAGTGGATTCCAGAATCACATTCCCTGGGCCCCCTTTCTTCTCGCCCCAAGTCAGTCTCACCCTTGTTTGAAAAGAATTGAGGTTTTGAAGTAAAATCTCTCTTGTAAGCTTCCTGGCTTTCGCTGGGCCGGTTGAATACATTTCATTCTTTATGAAAACGGCCTCATTTAAGGAAAAGCTCTTGGCACTACAGTGGAGCCATGGCTGTCCAGCAAGGAGACAGTCTCTGGAGGGAGACCAGCCCCTGATGTCTTCTATTGAAAGCACATGTACAAAGACCAGAGGGCAGTGGGACTTTAAAGAGAGGCCCGCCAGGCGTGGTGGCTCAGATCTGCAGTCCCGGCCCTCGGGAGGCCGAGTCTAAAGGGCTGCCTCAAATTGAAGGCCAACCTGGTCTACACAGCAAGTACCAGGCTAAGCAGGTCCTAAAAATTGCAAGTGGGGAGCAGGGAGAAAATGAGGTGTGGAGAGATGTTCAGCAGTTAGGAGAACGAACTGCCCTTGCAGAGGCCCCGAGTTCCCAGCACCCACATCGTGCAGCTCACAACCTGTACCTTGTTCCAGGGAAATCTGATGCCCTCTCCTGAACTCTGGGGCACCGAACACACATGTGTGCACACACAATTTTGAAATAAAATCTTTCAAATTGGGAGAGGGGACTAGGAGCCAGATGTGGTGGTTCACACCTATAATCCCAGTACCCAGAAAACCAAGGCAGGGAGTTCACTGTGAGTTTGAGACTGCAGCCCAGTGGTAAAATGCTTGCCTAGTACACATAGGCCCCAGGTTCAGCCCTGCAGAAAGGGGGAGGGGTGTTAAAATACATTCCTGACTGTGAAAGCAGAGGAGGTTGGTTTTGTTCACTGGGAAGTAATTTGGGGTCCCAAAGACAGTGAGGAGCCCGTAACACCAGAAGGGGATGACATAGTTTTGTTTTTCGTTTTGTTTTTAAATCATACTTTTCGCTCACATCCTCAAAGCGAAGTGATAGTCCACCTGTCATGATTTCACAGGGGTGGGAACTCCGCCTCAGCCTTGAGAGGGGAGCCGGAAGGAATGCTCCAACCAAGGAAAGGGCAGAGGTTCCCAGCCAGTGTTGGCAAGGCTGGATTACATTACAGAAGCCCAGCCTCCACTTCAGTCATGGGTGGGAACAGTCAGAAAATGCAAACAAAGTAGTCTCTAAATTTTCTGTGGGCTTTCTTCTGAGTCAAACCTATTTCCTGGTCTCTCCTCCCCGGAGTGTGGCTGCTCCTGGCCTTCCTGCAGTGCGCGGGCCCTTGTAGTAACAGGCAGCCATTGGCGGGACCTCTGGGGTTTGCATGGGTTTGGTTTTCACATCTTAGCTGGTGTGGCGGGAAAACCTAGCTGGTTCTGGGGAACCTCTGCAGGTCTGCAGGCTTGGTTTGCCTCCTTCTACCCAGGAGCACCTCAAGGCTTTCTGGCTTCTCACTTACGTTTGTGTCTGCAGGGTGCCACACCAGAAGACTTCAGCAACCTCCCGCCTGAGCAGAGAAGAAAAAAGCTGCAGCAGAAAGTTGATGATCTCAATAAAGAGATCCAAAAGGAGATGGATCAGAGGTAGGATGGGTCAGTGTGCCCTGTCAAACAACCCAAGCTCAGTTTGGAAAGAGGAAATCTGAAAATAGGGGTGTGTGTGTGTGTGTGTGTGTGTGTGTGTGTGTGTGTGTGTGTGTGTGTGCGTGCGCGTGTGCGCGCGCGAGCAGTACCCACAGAGGCCAGAAGAGGGTGTCAGAACTCTTGGAACTGGAGTTATAGGCAGTTGTGAGCTACCAGATACAGGTGTTGGGATCCAAACTTTGGTCCTCATGATAAAGTAGTACATATTCTTAAATGCTGAGCCATCACCTCTCCAGCATCCAAAATGGATAGAAAGGCATTATTTTGGTAGATGATTTTGTCTGTCTTCTCATTGTGTGCTGGGTTTCTCTGTAGAGGTTGTATTTTGAGTCTGGGGAACAAAATGCCGTTGGCTAGGTTTCATGTTTCTCTTGTCCTGTGTGAATGGGTGAGTTTTTGGTTTTCTGCTCCAGTCAATGGGAGGAAGATTAATGGGGTCCCAGGGTCATGGGCTGGATAGGCTACCTCAGCTTCCCTCCACCTTGTACAGATGTTGGTGTGGCTGTACTTCTTACAGCAGGGGTGCAGGCGTCGTAGCTCTCGAAGCAGGGGTGCAGGCGTCCGTAGCTCTCGAAGCAGGGGTGCAGGCGTCCGTAGCTCTCGAAGCAGGGGTGCAGGCGTCCGTAGCTCTCGAAGTAGGGGTGCAGGCGTCCGTAGCTCTCGAAGCAGGTCATCCTCTTGTCTCTGTTGTATTTCTGAGCAAGCTGGCGAAGGGATAGTTCATTTATGCCGTGACGCAGGCACAGCACCAGGTGCAGGGTGGACTCTCTCTGATGTTGTAGTCATACAATACGTAGCCATCCTCCAGCAGCTTGCCTTCCAGTATCGGCCTCTGCTGCTCCAGCAGGCTGCTTTCCTTGTCTGGGATCTCTGTCCTGACATTCTCAAGGTTAGTGTCACTGGGCTCCACCTCAAGGGTGATGGTCTTGCCTGTCAGGGACCTCTTGAGGTTCTGCATATTGGCATCAGCTAGGTCGCCTCGATACAGGCAGAATCTTGGAGTTTTCTCTCAGGGGTCAAAGGGGTTTTTGGTTGTTTGTTTTTGTTTTTGTACAAAGAGTGGAAAATGGCGTGAGTCCCACCTCTCACTCCCACACATCCTGCTTTTGAGTCTAAAATCTGTTTCTTTTTAGTTGAGGCTAATTAAGTTATCAGCCTTCCTGTAGAGTCCACAGGTCTCCTCCCTCCCCTCCCCTTCCTTCTCCTCCCCTCCCCTTCCCTCTCCTCCCCTCCCCTTCCCTCTCCTCCTCTCCCCTTCCCTCTCCTCCCCTTCCCTCTCCTCCACTTCCCTCCCCTCCCCTTCCCTTCCCTCCCAATCCCTTCTTTCATTGGTTTTTTGTTTGTTTTTTGAGACAGGGTCTCCCTATGCAGACCAGGCTGGCCTCAAACTCACAGAGACCTCTGCCTCCTGCTTGCTGGGACTAGAGGTGTGCACCACTGCACCCCCCTTGTTGTTTGGGGGGTTGTTAGCCTTTGAAAGATTCTTACCTGTCCTGGAATTCATTGTATTGCCCATGCTGGCCTTAACTCAGGGTAGCAATCCCCCTGTTGTAGCCTCCCAAGTGCTGGAACACAATGCGTGAATCCCACCCATTTTTCTTTTCACTGACAGTTTTAGTGGTCTGGAAGACAGCTGGTCTCTTTAGTCTGCTCAGGCCCAAGGTACAAGAAGTCTCAGGCTTTTCCCTCAAGGACCAAAGAGGGGTTTTCTGTTTGTTTGCTTGCTTGGTTTTTGTTTTTGTGGTGGGTTTTTGGTTGGTTGGTTGGTTGGTTGGTTGTTACTGTTTTTATTAAAAAGGAGAAAAGACTTATCATCCCTTTGGGACTTGGAGGTTTTGTTTTGTTGTGTGTTGTGCTGGGGTGGAGTGGACCCAGGGCCTCTTCGCGCATGGTAGGCAGTTCTTCCACTACTGAATCACAGTCCACATGGAAATCAGCCAGGCGGCAGTGGCACAGGCCTGTAATCCCAGCACTCAGGAGGCAGAGGCAGACAGATCTCTGTGAGTTCAAGGCCAGCCTGGTCTACAGAGTGAGTTCTAGGACAGCCAGCGCTATACAGAGAAACCTTATTTCAAAAAACCAAAAACCATGGAAATCTTACGTATTAATGCTGTATCTTGAAATTGTGGCAATTGTTTATTTATTTGTTTGTTTGTTTTGAGAGTGTATTTAAAAAACCAAAACATTAAAGCTGTGGTTTTGGAAAGAAATTTATAGCTCTTGATGCATACTGCAAAGAAAGTTAAAAAGCTAAATGTAATGGCACATGTCTGTAATCCCATCACTTAGAAGGCTGAGGTAGAGGGTCACAAGTTCAAGGCCAACCTGAGCTAGTTTTGAGACCCTACCTCAAAACCAATAAAAACAAGCATGGCTCAGCTGTTGAGAGCACTGGCTGCTCTTACAGAGGACTGGGGTTCAGTACCCAGCACACACGTGGCAGCTCACAACCACCTGTAACTCCAGTGCCACGGGATCTGAGGCCTTCTTCTGGCCTCTGTGAGTGCTGCCCACAAGTGGCGCACACCCAGACATTCAGGCACACAATTTTTTTTTAAAGTTTGATTAATTTTTAAATTTAATATTAAAAAAGAAATGGAGTTTGTTCTTTTTGCTTCAACAGGAAGCACCCAAAAGTGAAAAAAAAATTCAAATAAAAGATAGGCCATTGCCACCCCATCACTAACCAACAAGATTGATACTGAGGGATATCACAGAAAACTAACTAATGCTTCCCTCTCTGTAGCGTGCTGTCTTTCTGTCTTACTCTCCCCCGCCAGTCTCTCCTCTCCTCTCTGACCTCTCCCCTCCATCCCTCTCACCCCCTCGTTATAACTTAGGTCTCCTTGACGAACCCCTGAAACCAACGGCTGCTCACCTTCTGACCATCTCAGGGACTCATGTGTGACACTTCTGAAGCTTCCAAGCTGTCCATCCTTTGTGCCCTAGAGATCAGTCTCACAACTATAAACGTAGGAGGGGACACAGTTTCTAGCCAGCCAGGAGGGGTGAGCGCTAGAGAGCAAGAGGCACACAAATTTTTAAAAATAAGTTAAAACAGCCAGGCATGGTGGTGCAATCCCAATACTCAGGAGGCAGAGGCAGGTGGATCTCTGAGTTCGAGCACAACCAGGTCTACAGAGTGAGTCCCAGGACAGCCAAGGCTACACAGATAGACCCTGTCTGGAAAAACAAAACTAAAACCAAGTTGAAACAAACAAACAAAAAAAGCAAAAGCGAATTAACTAAGGCACCTCTTCATGAAATTAGGGAGGAGACGGCTGGTTAAGGTCATCACAGACAGGAGAGAGAAGCCATGTGGTGGGAGTCTGGGGCAGGAAGATTGCTGACCAGTGAGGCCAGCCTGTGCTACAAAGTGAGACCCCACCTCAAAAAAAGGAGCAAGGAATTGGGGCAGGGCTCAGTGGTTAAAGAGTGTGTATTCCTTTTGCAAAGGATATGAATTCTATCTCAGCACCACACCGGGTGACTCACAACTCAGTAACTCCAGCTTCAATAGGGTCCGATGCCTCTGACCTCAGTGGGCACTTGCACTCATGTGCACACTCACCCTCCACACATAACTGAAAATAATAATTTTTAAAGCAAAAGAGAGAGAGAGAGACAGAGAGACAGAGACAGAGAGACAGAGAGAGAGAGAGAGAAAGAAAAGAAAAGACAAAACAAAGCCGGGCAGCAATGGCACATGCCTTTAATCTCAGCGCTTACAGGCAGAGCTGAGTAGATCTTTGAGTTTGAGGCTAGCCTGGTCTACAGAGCAAGTTCCAGGACAGCCAGGGCTACACAGAGAAACCCTGTCTCAAAAACCAAAAGAGAAAATCATGCTGTTTAACAAAGGATTTACAGACATAAAAATTTGGTTCCTTAAAGACTTAAGTAAAATTAGGGCTGGGAGCAGATCAGTGGGAAAGTGCTTCCTGCACACGCACGAAGAACTGAGTTCCAATCTCCAGTGCCCTTGTAAAAGCCAGGCACAGTGGCAGCGGGTCTGTAACCCCACCACTGGCCAGCTGGTGAGAGACCGCGTCTCAAAAACCAAGGGGGTAGCCTGGCAGTGGTGGCGCACGCCTTTAAACCCAGCACTCTGGAGGCGGAGACAGGTGGATCTCTGTGAGTTTGAGGCCAGCCTGGGCTACAGAGTGAGTTCTAGGACAGGCTCCAAAGCTACACAGAGAAACCCTGTCTTAAAAACCAAGGGGAGTGGCCGGAGTGAGGGCTCCATGCTTGTCAGCCCTTGCTGTACAATCGGAGGACTGAGGTCCAGACTCCAGCACCCACAAAACCCGCCCAGTGTCCCATAAACGTCTCTAAGCCAATTTCCCAGGTGGGCAGAGTCGGTGGGATCTCTGGGGCTTGCCTCCAGGGAATAGGTGAAGAGTGAGAAGATACATGACTGTGGTCTCCGTGTACTCACACAGGCACGCTCACCTGCACACTCACACACACAAATAAACAAATACATAAATAAGTAGTTTTTAAAGAAAAGGCATAGGTAGACAAGAGGTAGATGAAGACACCCAATGTGACCTGTGTGTGCACACATACCTGTGCACAAACACAACACACATGAATGTGCACACACACAACACACATGAATGCGCACACACACAACACACACACACACACACACACATACACACACACACATCAGTGAACTTTTAAAGAAATTGATCAAAAGAGACCATGAGAAGAGAGGTGAGCTCACCATGTAGCCCAGGCTAGCCTCCAATTTAAGCTCCTCCTGCCTTGGCCTCCGAGTGCTGGGATCACTAGTATGTGTCACCAAGCCAGAAGGGTAGTATTAACAACTACTTTTAGTTTTTCAGAGAAATGCTGGTAAGAGGTGTGGGAGACCTGTGATGCCCAGGATGGGGTTTTGTTAAGGACAGTAGGCTTTTCACCCAGTCAGAGAAAACCCGCTACTGACCCAGTCCCCATGCTGTTCTTACTCTTTTCTCAGGGACGCCATCACCAAAATGAAAGATGTGTACCTAAAGAACCCTCAGATGGGAGACCCGGCCAGCTTGGACCACAAACTCGCTGAGGCCACCCAGAACATAGAGAAACTGCGGCTGGAGACACATAAGTTTGAGGTGTGGAGGACAGGATTAAGGAAGGAGCAGGAACGGGAAGGCTGCCTCTGGGCAGACCCCTGGGGAACCCCCCCAGCCCTCACCCCCACGTTTCCAGTGGTTGGTGTGATGGTTGTGTTAGGCTATGTCTCTGGAGAGGAAAACCACCCTACTGACATGCCTTGGGCCCTGGGGTTCCCCAGGGTGACCTCAGAGCCACGGGACTGAGTCAGAAGGAAGTATAGGGTAATTCATCTGTGGTTACATGGCTGCCCAAGAGTGTTGCCCAGTGATGCCTGCTTTCTGCCATGTGGGATGATTGGTAAATTTGGTAAACAGGGGCCTCCCTACCCCTTCCTCAACTCTGCAAGAGAAGCAGTTGCCTGTGAGCCCATCTGTATAGCCAGCCAGTGCAGGGCCAAAGACGTCACCCAGGCCTTCCTACGTCAGCTTTAAGTGACTGTCCAACCCTGAGTTAAGGCCTGGCGGCCCATGATTGAGCCTAGGCTAGCCCAGGTCCAAGTCTTCTGTGGCTTTTGCTTCCAGGCCTGGCTGGCTGAGGTGGAGGGCAGACTCCCAGCACGGAGTGAGCAGGCGCGCCGGCAGAGTGGAATGTATGACGGTCAGACACACCAGACAGTCACTAACTGCGCCCAGGACCGGGAAAGGTACAGTCCCTGTGCGGCCCTGCCTCTGGCAGAGGGGCCATCTGGCTTTGTATCTACCTCTAAATTCTGGAATTTCTCATGAACGTAAGGCAAGAGCGTCTGTTTCCATCGTCTCTGGTCCTTCCCACACGAAAATGTTTCAGTTTATCATCCAGTCTGGGCGGGCGACCTGGGGCAGTGTTGCTCCGTGGTGGTGGTGGTGGCGGCGGCGGCGAGGGGACCCACGTCTCCAGGTGGGGCGCTATAGTTGTTTCCTGTCTTCCTCTCTTGAGCAGCCCAGATGGGAGTTACACGGAGGAGCAAAGTCAGGAGAGCGAGCTCAAGGTGCTGGCCGCGGATTTCGATGATGAATTTGATGATGAGGAGCCACTTCCTGCCATAGGGACCTGCAAGGCCCTCTACACATTTGAAGGTACTGCTGCCCAGGGGAGGTCTTCGGCCTTCCCAAACTGACTAGGTGATCCCTCTCTCCTAGGTATCAGAACTCTCTCTCTCTTTCTCTCTTTCTCTTCCTCATACACACAATAAAATTATAGAAAAAAAATATTTATTTTATGTGAATGGGTGTTTCGCCTACATGTGTGTCTGTGAACCATGTTAGTGCCTGGTGCCTGTGGAGGCCAGAAGGCGGCATCGGATCCTCTGCAACCAGAGTTGTAGGTGGTTGTGAGCCACCATGTGGTGCTGGGAACCGAACCCCTGTCCTCTGCAAGAGCAGCCAGTGCTGTTGACTACTGAGCCAGCTCTCCAGCCCCAGTAAAAGAATTTTTAAATAAATAAATAAGATGGAAAAATCAATCAATAATCACCCTGACAGCAACCTCTACCCACCATACACTACACACTCACACACACATTTATATACACACATCACACACTCACAATCTCTCACACACTCTTTTACACACACATGCTCACACAATCTCTCTTTCACACACACACATACACACAGTGGAGTACCTGGGTGAGAAAAAGAAGTGTCAGCTTTTCTTGAGGAGCTGCTGATGGCGTTGACAGGCACACCGTTGCCCCTGTGTGGGATCGGCCAGGAGGCAGGGTCGACCATCAGCCCAGGCCTCGATGCTCTGCACTTGGAAATGCTGCTGCCCAGAGTTACAGAGGACGCTGTGACAGAAGCAGGCAGGGCTCAGGGATGAGTGACAGATGCCATACCCAGAAAATCATCAATGAAGCTCTGCTGTGTCGCCCCGCCCCCAACACCGACAGACAGACAGACAGACAGTCAGACACACACACACACACACACACACACACACACACACACACACACACGTGACCCTGCTGACAGGGCCCTAAACCATTGTCCGCTGCCCTATTTCATTTCTGTTGCTGGGATGAAATATCCTGACGATAATCAACTCAGAGGGGAGAGGAGTTTCTTCTGGCTCACAGTTCCGAGTCCCAGTCCATCCTAGCAGGAGCCAGACAACGGCTGGTCACACCCACCAAGACCAATGCTGTTCTAAGAGCTTCTACTCTTTTCTTGTCTTTTTTTTTTTTTTTTTTTTTTTCTCGAGACAGGGTTTCTCCGTGTAGTTTTGGAGCCTGTCCTAGATCTCACTCTGTAGACCAGGCTGGCCTCGAACTCACAGAGATCCGCCTGCCTCTGCCTCCGGAGTGCTGGGATTAAAGGTGTGCGCCACCACTGCCCAGCTAGCTTCTACTCTTAGACAGCAGTGAACTTTCAGGTGCTGCCCACTTTCAGGCTAGGCCTTCCCACATCAATTATGGTAGTTAAGACAGACTCCCACTATATCCTCCCTATGCTAATTCCCTGCCGGGTTCCACCCTCCTGAATGCTTAAGGGAAGTTCCTTGTCTGTGTATCCTCATAATGGGCATTAACAGCTTAGATGCAAGATTGTAAAACATCAGTAGCAAACTTCTGCCCTCCGGGGTTCTCCCATTGTGCTGTAAGCCTGTATTTAAGACCTCCTCCCTCCTTCAATAAATGGCATTAAAAAAAATAATAAAATAAAATAAAATAAAGACAGACTCCCACAAACCTAGCAGTGGTGATGCATGCCTTTAATCCCAGCACGAAGCAGAGGCAGGCAGATCTTTGAGTTTGAGGCCAACCTGGTCTACAGAGTGAGTTCCAGGATAGTGAAGGCTACGCAGGAAAACCGTGTCTTGGAAGAAGAGAGACAGAGACAGACAGACCTAGCCTTCCATGGACACGCCCACAGGCCAACCTGCTGTCCAGTTCCTCACTGACCTCTTCCTAGGTGGTCTCAGGTTGTGTCACATTGACAGAAATAACCAATGCACATTCCCAAAGCTGGCCGAGGGGGTGGCTGGCTTTTAAATGACCGTAGAGAGCTGTCTGGGAGCCTTGGCTAAGGAGAAGACACATTGTGATTGACAGGGCTGAGCAAAGGGGAGGAGGCCGGAAGGGGAGAGAGATGAGGGCCCGCTAGAAGGTGCTGTGGAAGTTGAGCGAAGACCCCTGCTCCCCCTGCCCCCCTCTGCCCTAGGAGAAACCCTGAGAGGAGAGGCCTAGAGGAGTAGATTCACCAAGGCTTGTGGGGAGCTGTGGGGGTTCCTCAGAGGACCTAAGGAAGGGTCCTGTCTAAGGAGGGGTCCACAGACAGGAGGAGGAACCTGAAGACACTTGAGGAAGGAAAACACCGTGCAGGGACCAGGGGAGCGGGGCGTCCTCTGCACTGATCACCTTGACTCCCACACACCGCTGCACGGGCCCTCCCAGCACTGCCTGAGAGACCTCACAGCTCACTTTCCTTCTTCAGGTCAGAATGAAGGCACCATTTCCGTGGTGGAAGGGGAGATGCTGAGCGTCATCGAGGAGGACAAGGGTGATGGGTGGACTCGCATCCGCAGAAGCGAAGATGAGGAGGGCTACGTCCCTACCTCCTACGTCGAAGTCTATTTAGACAAAAACGCCAAAGGTGCTAAGACTTATATTTAATCCACTTAAGACAAAACAAAAACCTTTAAAAGCATTGGAGTTGTCTCTCCCCACCACTTTGGCTGTTACAGGCCTTCAAGAGGCCGGCACAGAGCAAGTGATGCAGACACTCGGGGAACTGGGGGCATCTCGTGCCTGAGTTTGTCCAACGTGGCCATGTGCAGAGCTGCCACTGGCCTGCTTACAACTGTGTCCTTTGAAATCCGATCAGTGTTTCCATCCTTTCAACAAAATGTGTAGATTTTTTAAATGTATAGTGGTGGTTCGTGCCTATAATCCCAGTGCTCAGGGGGCCGAGTCAGGAGCATCCCATCATGCCTATAATCCCAGTGCTCAGGGGGCCGAGTCAGGAGCATCCCACTGAGTGTCAGGTTAGCCTGGGCTACAGAGTAAGACTCAGTAAATAAATAAATAAATAAATAAATAAATAAATAAATAAATAAATAAATAAATAAATAAATAAATGTTACATTTGTTACTTCATCAGGGGAACTGAGTAACACCTAAAGTCTTTGACTAAAGACTGTAACATTCTCTTGGTGCCCACGCTGAGTGCCCTTACAGTTGCTGCTCAGGTCCCCTGTGTTAGCCTTTAATTGTCTGAGTGTCCCAAACAACCAAGAGATGTCCAGAAATGTGTGCTCCTTGAGTGATTTAACTTTGACTGACATTATCATCTTCTGGGCCTGGGCCAATGGTAGGGTGTCTTCAAGCTGTTGAGACAGGCTTCTGCAGCAGCTAAGTGCCCAACACCCCTGTGGGTGTGATTTTCTATTCCTGTCAGAGGGTTTGCTGTGAGCAGAACCTGGTGTACCAGCCACTGCACAAAATGGCACCTGCATGTCCCTTTTTAAGGGGAAGACTTTCATTTTCTTTTTGATCTATAAGAGCCAATGTTTGAAATACTAGACACTGTTTTTGGGGTTCTGGCACATTTGATCCAGCTAACTACAGCCAGAATAAAATAAATGGTCTCGTGTTTTAAGGGAATCTGGGCCATGTGGGAATTTGCACTTTACAGTCAGTGCTGATATTGGAGGGGAGAGAATGGCATGGGTCATATGCAGAGGTAATCCAGGACTGAATTATGCCAACCATGACCTCAAAGTCACCAAGGAGCCACATCTGTCCTTTTGTTGTTGTTGCTGCTTGAGACAGTGAAACATGATTCTAATTAGTCTTATCAATAAAAACCAAGAGCCAAATATTGGGGTAATAATCTGAAAGATCAGAGAAGCAGAGTGGCAGCCACTAGAGACTTCTTACCGCTACGAATCCTCAGACCAAAAAGGGGGCCAAGATCCTGTCTCCACCCGCCTGTATTCCTGTCTCCACCTCCCCATTGTACTGGGATCAAAGGTGTGAGCCTCCCAAGTGCTGAGATCAAAGGTGTGAGCCACCACCACCTGGCCTCTATGGTTAACTAGTGGCTAGTTCAGCCCTTTGATCTTCAGGTGAGATTTGTCAGAACACAAACAAAATATCATACAAGACAGGGTTTCTCTGTGTAGTCCTGGCTGTTCTGGAACTTGCTCTGTAGACCAGGCTGGCCTCGAACTCACAGAGAGCTGCCTGGCTCTGCCTCTGGAGTGGTGCCACCACCGCCTGGCTCATATCTGGTTCTTTCTATTTGACTTTGGGAATTATTTACATCTTATTTTTAAGCAAGAAAATAGCTCTCTGCCTCTATATTAGGGGCTCATTTTTATAAGCTGTTCTGTTTGTTTGTTTTTAATGTGGTTGGGGATGGAATTGGGCCGCATGCATGCTGGCAGGCTTGTTCCCACGGAGTTGTAGCCCAGCCCCTTCACTGACTCTAAAAGTGACAGCTATACATCAATCTGGGCTCAGGAACCTGAAACAGTTTCAAGATTCTGGCAATGATTTCACCTGAATTTCGCAAGGGCCTGTGAGGTGTCATTGAGCAAGCTTTCCTTACCGACAGCCTGGCTCTTAAAAGACTTTTTTTTTTTTTTTTTTTTTTTTGAGGCAGTGTCTTGATATGTAACCCAGGCTAGCCTTGAACTCGGTTCCCCTGGCTCTTGGCAGTTACAAAGGTGGTACAAAGATGGCCCCATGCCCTCCCCGAGGCTTCAGCAGCCATACTTCACAGTCTAGTACGGTCTCCAAAATAGGAAGCTGACCAGGCCACCTAACTGTTTTTAATGCACATTCATTTTGTAATTCGTATTTTGTTTGAGTAACTTTTGCTGTCATGGTGTATTTAAAGTCAACCATTCTGGGGCCCCTTCAGGTAAACTGCCTTCTGGGTGAAATGGAGAGGTTTCCCTCAGGTTTGTGCAAGTTGGGGTGGGGAAATGTCAGTTTGGACATGCATTTGTGGTCACAGTCTTAAGTGTGTGTTCCTAAATTGAACTTAGCATCCTAACAGATGAATGGGTCCAACACTAACTACACTGAATGATACTTTGTAGTTCCCATCTCCTCCGTGGTGAATAATAGAACTTCCTTCCAATAGTTGGCTGTTAAAAAAGGGAGATTGGAGGTATGGTTAGGAGAAGCTGGCTCAGCAGATACAGGCATTTGCCCCCCAAGCATGATGAATATGAGCGCAATCCCCAGGACTCACGCGGTTGAAGGAAGGACCAATTCTCAAAAGGTGACCTCTAGCTCTCCTATGCCATGGCACATGTGCACACCCACACAAAACACACACAACTCAGTGTAAAAAACCAGAGAGCAGCGCACACCTGGAACCCCAGCCAGCACTTGGGAGCCAGAGGCAGACCGATCTCCGTGAGTCCAGGCCAGCCAGGGCTACAGAGTGAGATCTTGTCTCAAAACAACAGCAAATAAATAAGTAAAGAGAGGGAGAGCTGAGCTGTCCTGTAGCTTTTCCCTGTTATCAGGAAAGTATATCTGAGATTAATGGTCACCTGGGAGCTATCCTCAGCCTGGGGGTGGGGTGCCCTCCCACCTAGCCTCTCCCAAACCCTGCTCTCCTGCCTCCAACCCCTATCGGCCCAGCTGCTGCTGCCCGACTCCCAGGAACTCCAAGTACCTCTTGGATATTGGGGTGGGGGAGGCATTCCAGACAGGGTCTCTCTGTGTAGTACTGGCTGTCCTGAAACTGGCTCTGTACACCGGGATAGCTTCAAACTCAGAGATTCACTTGCTTCCGCCTCCGGGATTAAGGGTGTGCGCCACTACTGCCAGGCTGCACCTTTTGGATTTTTATATCATAACGCCAGAGCGTTCTGTGTGTGTGGTATCTATGACGTACTTAATCATTGCCAAAATACTAGACTACTCTGAGCCTGGTGGGGAATGTTGCTTTTTACATCACTTTCTGTTGAACATGCCCGTAATCCTGCCCCACAGGGTATATTTGTATATATTGCAATTTGAAAACTAAACGGATTCTTTGAATGGTGTTGTTTTAGTGTTTTACCTATCTGTTTTATTTGTTATTCTTCTGCCTAACCACTTTTTGTTTTTATAACTACTGGGGAGGCCCCTGGACTCTTGCACGGTAGCTAGGTCCCCCGGCTGGCTGCTGCGCGCTTGAGTTTATTGTAAACCCCTGGGCTCTGAGTAAGTGTTTGAATATAGCTGTTATGATTGTTTCTCTCTATTCTTCTCTAAGAGCAAAGACTCTGCCTGTCATCCTCCAGTGTGCCCTCGAATCTGCCTCTCTAATAAATGTTACTCTTTTTCTCAGTGCTGTGTATTTTAAGTGATTTTTCTCTTTTCAAGAACATTGTTCTCTGTAATAAGTGTGTAACATCTTCCATTTCATCTCTGGGACTGCGGAATTTTCCAGCCAAATGCTTTTTTTTTTCCCCAAATAATTCTGCCTCCCTGTTCTTACCCCTCCTGTCCTCAGGGCTTGGAGCATCTGCTTTCCCTGTGTATTTCCTCGCCTCTGGCAATGGAGAGCTTTCGCTGCTCAATGAGGCATGGCAGCCTAGGCTGCCTCCTGCCTAAGGGGTCTGTCCTTACTGCAAAGAGGCCCTACAATTGCAACCGGAGAATTTGCCCCTTAGCTTCCTCACGCCGTCCTGGACAAAAAAGAAAAAAAAAGTTCAGTTTGTTAAGAAGATGTCAAGTGATCAACCTTATTGATCTTTTTTTTTTTTTTTTTTGGTCCAGAGATGGGGCCAGCTAAAGATAGAAGTAAAAAGCCAGGCCTGTCATGCCAGAGTGTGGGAAGTAGAAACAGGAAGGCCATGAGTTCAAGGTCATCTTCAGCTGTCTAGAGACTCTGAGGTCACCCTAGGCTACACGAGAGCCTGTCTCAAAACAAGGGATTAAAGCCTCGAAAGCTCTCCATGGCAGAGCTGCTCTGGTGACCAGGCACTCAAACCCTGCCCGCCCCTCTTCCCCAGGCAAGCGCTTTGCCAATGGCAAATGTCTGCCTCTCACCTGTGGCTTTCTCTAACCCAGGGCTTTTTCTTCTTTCTTTTTGTGTTATAGGTTCGTAAAGGCGGTGTACATGGCCAGAGTTCCCCGCGGGCCTCCCCAGGAGTCACCATCAGCCAGTCCTTGTCCCCACGAGCCTCCAGCCCCACCCAGGCTGGCTGGGCATCCTCCAGCCCATCTGCAAGCTGGCTCTCTATATCCCGCACCCTCTTCTCGTCACTGCATGCTCCCGTGGTTCTGCCATCCCCTCTGCCCAGTGTACTGGCAGGGGCATTTCTCTTCCTCAGCCCCACACAGGGGTTGTCCACCTCACTCCAGTCCCCACCCACAGGGGCCACAAAGACAGCTGGACTTGTGCCCGTGGGTCCCTGCTCCTTCTGGGCTCCCAGTCCACCTGCAGATTGCCTGGCCAGTCCTTGCACATTTCACACTGTGCCTTTTGTCAACTGTTACCACTGCTTTCCTGGGTGACAGACAGAATCCAGACAAGGAAGGCCAGTCATGCACTGGGTGGACTGAGCGCCCACCTGTCTCCCTGGGACATCAGCAAATATGTCCTTCTCTCCAGAGGCTGCTGCCGCAGCCCCTCCTGGTCCACCCATCCTCCAACATCTCAGCAGTGACACCTTCCATACTTCATCCCAGTGGGTCTGAGATGGAACTAGGGCATCCAGCCCCCACCCACCCCCACTCTGGTTCTAAACCTTCTACATAGCCCAGGAAGATCCATCTTGAAGTCCCGGCTTCAGCTTGTGGACCAGCCCTGTTGTCTGGCCTGAGTCCTACCTTCTGTGAGCACTGTCCACCTGTTTGTCCACCTGTGACGGGGGGCCTCACACCTGCCGGCACTTCACTGTAAAGTGGACCTGTTGAGTCCCATAAGGAGCATTCGAGGACTCTATGTTCCTCACCAAAGACCTTGTGCCTCTTGTGGTCCCTCTGGTGGCTCTGCAGCCACCGCTTCTGCATTTGATCCTGTGCTCGGGAAGCCCTGTGGAATGGATGGAGTTTGCGTTTGAAGCGGTTTTCCTCCTGAAATGACGGATCTTGGCGGGAGAACCAAAATGGCCATTCGCACCTTAGAGCCTCACAGCTTCTCCCCTTGCCCTGGACAGAAGCACTCAAGACTTGGCCACAAGCCCCTGAGCAGGGCACCCTGTTAGCACGAGCTTGAGAAAGTTGGCATCCTCCTCTGGGCAGCTGGTAGCTTGGTGTCATGTCAGAGGATCAAAGATGTGGGAGTCTTACAAAGACCGCAGAGCCAGGGACGGAAAGGGCAGGTCCACAGGGTCTGGCCTGGGCTTTGCCCAAGTGTGTGGAATTCAGACATTCTCTGCAAACCAGGGCTGGCACACCACCCTGCAGAACAGCACTGCCAACTTTAATAGCAGAGGGAGGGTCCTAGGGCGGGAGCAGCCGGCTAGGGCCTGGCTTTGGGTTGCAAGAGCAAGCAAGGATTAGCTTTCCGGCTTTCTCCACCCTGCCTCCTCCCAGGCAAGGCCAAGCCCAGGGTCCTGCACACTGCCCTCTATGGCCCTGCAAAGCTGTTCCACGAACCACAGCTTCTGTTCCCTATAGCAGATGCACCCTTAGTCACGTGAGGAAGGCTTAGTGAACAAAATGGAAGCCTGGCACCTCAGGGTGACTGTCAGGGCCTCAGCTCTGACACAGTTAACCCAACCTGTGGTCCCTGCAGCCCCACTTCAGCAGGTCACCAGGCATCTATCCCCAGAACCTCGGGTTTTCACCAATTGGTCTGACCGCTGTCCCCTCCGTGAGGAAGCTGAGTGGTTTTTACAGTTCTGTTTGCAGATCTTGGTAATGCATGAAGGATGTGTCTCCCGTCTCCTGGGTCAAGAAAGGCTCTTGTCACAAAGGTAAAGGGATAAGCTGCCAGTCCATGACTGTTAGAGCCTCTGCCTGGTTCCCTTCACCTCTCTTTAACTGCCTGTACTACCTACGTCCAGAAAGTATGGAGGATGAGCGTCTTCCTGTTCTCCGAGATGCACGTTCTGCTGCGGGAATCCTGTGGAATCTTACCGGTGTCGGGGGAGGGGTGCAGGTTTTCCCCGGAAGCTCTCCACTCCCTCTCCCCGGACCCACTGCCTGTCATCCCTAGCTGCTAGAGTGCTGTTACAAGAATGACTCACTGTAAAAGAACCTGCCCTGCCAATGACTTAGAGGCGAAAATAAAAGGAACTTGACATTCACCCAGTTTTTTTTTTTTTTTTTCTTTGCAGGATATGACTGTAATGGCTCCTCCCTCTAGGCTGAGAGGCTCAGCCAGAGGGATCAGCCCAAATACTGCACGGGGGGGCCTCTAATGCCTTCTGGTGACACCTGTAGTATGTAGAACATAGTAGAATGTTCACAGATACACACACACACACACACACACACACACACACACACACACAAACCAAGTTCTGTTCCTACCAGTATTTTTCCAGAAACTGCAGCCTGGTGTTCCCTTTTGATTTTGTGTCCTGTACGTATAACATCTAGAATGTCTCTAATAATGGCCCCAGGTTCTCTTTTAACATGACACTGAGCACCTTTTAAAGTGTGTGTGTGTGTGTGTGTGTGTGTGTGTGTGTGTGTGTGTGTGAGGGCATGGCACTGTTGGGAAGGCCTTCGAAGCTGTCAGGTCTTGGGCTTGCCTGTGTCTCTGGAGGGGGAATTAAAACCAAACAAAGTGCTTTCATTAGAAGGCTACTCTCAACCTTGTAATTAAACGTTAGTCCTTTCAATGTTAAATAAAATATAACTTCTGGCATACAGTTCCTCGGTTCTCTGGTTGCATGAAGAGATGACTTGGGGTTGGGGAGATGGCTAAGTGGGGAGACTGCCTGCTGAGCAGCACAAGGACCCGCGTTCCATCTCCAGCACCCACATACAAAGCTGGGCCCAGCAGTGAGCACCTGTGGCCTCAACACTAAAGGGGGCAAAGGCAGGTGAGACCCAGCCACCAACTGGACAGCTAATCTATGAGACTCCATCTCAAAAATTACAGAGGCACACACCATTAATCCCAGTACTGAGGAGGCAGAGGCACATGGATTTCTGTGAGTTCAAGGCTAGCTTGGTCCTACATACTGAGTTCCAGATCAGTCAAGGTTACACGGGGACCTGTCTCAATCAAATTAAGATATTAAGATAGTGATAAAGGGTGACACCCAATGATGTTGAGCTGGTCTCCTGTACACACACACACACACACACACACACACACACACACACACACACGAGGGAGGGGACTCTAGTCACAGAAGCTCCCAGAGCTGACCTCTGCTCTTCTCCGTCACTGTATAAACTACTCAGGGACAGGCTAGGCACCTACTTAACTAAATGTTACTTCCAGTTCTAAGAAAGGCTGCCACATCACGGTGACATGTTCTATCCAAGAATGGCAGATGTGTGTATGGGGAGGAGGGAGTGTATTGATTGGGGTTGGCTCCTTAGCAAGTGAGGATTTTCCTTTTGTTGTTGTTTTTCAAGACAAGGTTTCACTGTGTAGCCCTGCTGTCCTGGAACTCACTATGTAGACCAGGCTGGTCTCAAACTCAAGAGATTTACCTGCCTCTGCCTCTCAAGTGCTGGGATTAAAGGCGTGCGCTGCCACTGCCCGAATGAGGACTTTACTTCTCCTCCAGCCAGCTGACCTCTGCCCTCAGTGATGCTGATGTGTGTGGGAGTTTGAGCAGGGCAAGGACATGTTCATGGTCCACTAATGGGCCATTGTTCTCCCAATGGCCAGGCTAGAACTGCTACAGGCCAATTCAGCAGCCCTGGATGACTCTAAAGGGCCACCTGCAGGCCCAGAGTGGTGGCACGTACCAGTAATCTCAGCAATGGGAAGGCAGAGAGGCAAGAGGATCTCCGTGAGTTCCAGGCCAGCCTGGTCTACATAATGAGTTTGAGGCCAGCTAGTACTACAAGGTAAGACCCTGCCTCAAAAAGGGTGTGTGCCACATACCTGGTACTCACTGGCTTGCCTATTGTTGGAGGCCATGGCCCATAGCTGGCTTTGAACACTTCACCCTGTCTTCTCAGGGATGGTGTGAACAAACCTCCATTCCCTAAGGGTGTTTAGGAGTGCTTCGGGGAAACAGTTGTCCACACTGAAGAGTTATTCGCAGCCACCGAGTATGGGCAGAGTGGCCCTGCTAACATCATGTCAACACACTCCCCAGGGATCATCAGGGAGAGCCACAGAAACCTCACCCCACAGTGGATGCAGGTGCCTTCCAGGAAAGCTGCAGTACCAGGAGGAGGCTAACGTTAGGACCAAACTTCTAAACAAGTCAAGGTTGAGGCTGGATATGGGGGTACCCAACTGAAATCCTAGCCCTCAGGAGGTGGAGACAAGAGGACCAGTTCAAGGCTGGTCTGGGCTAGTCATCATTCTCCATAGTGACAGTGTTGGAGAGGTGACTGTTGCTAGCAAAAGATTAATTTTGGAAAGCCATTTCCAGAATGTTCTTTGAGGACTTGGTTGTTCCCTCAGAGAAGGAATTTGTGGATCAAAGCCTGGCATCTCCTTGGCTCCTCAGAACCTTCCTTGGCTGGGAACTGTCTGAGCCTCAGGGTTAGACATCTTCACAAAGCAGGCAACATGGCTATGAACCAGGAGGTAGGCTGTGGTTCCTACCCTGGTACTGGGGTTGCAGAGAAGCTCCTGATTCACAGGATCAGGCAGCTACACGCCCTTGGGTTGGGTTTCTCCAGTATTCTGGAAATACCAGCTGGCCCAGGCACCCCAGCAACCAGCTTGCCCCGGCCACACCCAGGCCTCAGGCGCTTTGTTGGTGGGGGAAGTGGTGCCCTCTAGTGGAAGAAGGCAGAACTGGAATAGCATCCCTAACTGCAGCTATGGAGGAAGTCTTAAGAGCCTGAGGATGGGGCGCGGGAGCATCCCTCAGCTCCCCCACTACCTCCAATGTCAGCACCTCGTGCTTGCTTACAGTAAAATTCTAGGATTGTGAGAGCCTCAGGGCAGCCCCCAAGTCACACTCTTAACCACTGCTGCTTCTGCGGCCAGTAGGCTGGCTCGCTGCTGTGCGGGTGACCTGGACCTGGGCTCTATCCCTGCGCTCCCATGTGGTGGAGAGCAAGAACTGACTCTGGAAGGTTATCTCCTGACCTTCACAGGTACACACTAGCATCCCTCCTCCACCACCCAAAAATAAGTGAATTAAAAAACAAATTGCTGTTATCAAAGGCAAGCCCTATGGGTCCTGAGAAAGCGGGCGGTGGCTGGACAGTGAATATGGCATGAGCATGGTGGGGCATAGCTGGAACCCCAGCACTCAGGAGTTCCAGGCCAGCCTGAGCTACATAGCCGAGCCCTGTTTCAGCAAACAATTAAAAAGGCAGGCTGAGCTTGAAGGGGGTTGACATCTTCAGGCTCTGCCATCACTCAGGATGAATCCCCACCTCACAAGTCCCTGTAGTACTTTCCTCTGGTGTCCAAATATGGGATGGTAGCCAGCCAGCACCCAACAGCCCCTCTGTGTCTTGAGTTGCATCAAGTAGGCCCTGACTGAAACACTTGCGGCTCTGTCCAGTAGGTTTTCAGTGACATCAACTGAGGACATCTCAGGGCTACAAGAAGAGAATATAAACAAAGGCTCACACATGCCTCTGTCCTCAGAACTGGGCAGGCAGGAGGCTATCTCCAGTCCTGCAGTGCCCTGCTGGACACAATGCCCCCAAAAGGGACAGCACCTAAGAGTCTGTGCAGCCTGTAACGGTCCAGGCGAGCCCTGCTGGGTCCTGCAGAACCTCCACCCCCAGCTCTCCACATGTGAGGAGCACAGTGGTCCTAGCACACTTACTCAGGTTGGCTGCTCTTTCTCAGGCTCCCTGCAGGTATCCCTGAATCTGTGCTCACTCCCCCTGCTCCATCAAGCCAGCTTGTGGAGACAGGAAGCCTGATGCTAAAAATCTACTTATTTCTGCTTCAAAATTAGGCAGTACAAGATTCAGGGTAGTTAGTGTTCACCCCGGATTTAAAACAGAAAGGGGTGGAAAGTACATTTTGCTGATGTAACCCATGCAATTTCGTGGGCAGAACCACAGACAATTAGGACCTGCATGTGTCCCCAGGTGCCAGCTACCTGCTCTGCAGTGATGGCTACCTGCTCCCACAGAGAGGCACTGTCCTTCCCAGGCTCATCCTCAAAGAATTAGCCCTAGGGACAGAAGTGGCCCCCACTTCACCAGCCCCTGAGAACTTCCTGTATTGCTCAGCAAGGGTACATTGCCTGCCAGATCTAGCTAGGTTCACTGGAGCCTCTTAAGAGATAGGTGTTTATTTCAAGGGAAACGACCAAAGTGTTTTGAGGCAAATCAGGGTCTATTTCTAGCTCATCTTCCCGCAGTACAAGAAGTGAATGTTGCCAAGCCCCTGAAATAACTCCAGACAGAACTTCTCCACCGTAGGAAGCCACCCACATGTGTAACTCTCGGAAGTGAGCACGTCTACAACATTTCTAGAAACACTCCACACACATAGTAACTTGTAAACAGGATCGATGAGGCAGGATACAGGAGCTCATGTAGTCCAGGCAACTCAAGATGTGGCCTCCTGCCTCTACCTGCCACAGGCAGCTTCCATTACAAGCAGGTTCCGCCATGCCTGGAGTTAAGTGGTGGGAACAGAATCCAGGGTTTCATGCATATTAGATAAAACACTCTTCCAACTGTGAGGTACATTCCCAGTCCTACAAGTGTTTTTTGTTTGGTGGATTTTTTGTTTTGAGATGGAGTTCTGTAGCCCAGGCTAGTCTGTAATTTATTATGTAGCTGAGGACAACCCTGATCCTCCTGATTCTCCTGCCTCTGCCTTCCAAATGCTGGACTAGAGCTGTACATCGATACTCCTGGCTTTGGGAAGGCTTTAACCCTTGTTTCTACTCAGTGCACTCCTGAACCATTCAGGTCTGATGGGATGTCAGTGACCAGTCTGCTCTCCTACACAGGACATTAAATCTGGACCCCATACCACGCCTAACCACTGAGCTACACCCAAGTCCCTAGCTCAATGCTTTTAAAGTAATACATACTCTTCAATACTCCCCCAGAAAGCAAAAATAAATGGGACCAGAGCTGTAGGGATGATGCCCAGTGCCGCACCGTCGGTCCAGAGGCCTGAGGTCTTGGGTAAGGCTCTGTGGGTCTGTAGCTACTTTGCGGGCTACTGCTGAGGTAGCAGGGATGACAACACATGGGATATGCTGGCCACTAAACACATCCCTGCTGGGGCCCCTTATGGTTTGGTGGGTTCCAGGAAAGGAAAGACACAGCTGGTATTTCAAGTGTTCCAGCCTCCTCCCCAAGGCTTCCACAGGGCCTCTGGCTTGTGTTCACCACCACTGGAGGCAGACGCCACAGTACAAGCTAGGGGCCGGGGAGGAATGCATATTTATTGTGACATTCTGAACACAAACCAGACTGCATCACAGTAGTGCAAGGAGCCAAGGGCTCTACAGCAGAGACTTCAAGAGATGGCAGCCAACAGGGCAAGTCCCAGTAGCAGCTGGCCAGGGGCTGCATGCCACCTCAGTGGGAAGAAGTAGGTCTAGGGGACGACAAATGCCCAGACCTGGGCTGCTGGCACCCACTTCTGCAGAGCCTGGAGGTCACTGCCCTCTGGAGACCTCTTGGTCCCAGGATCCCTCACCACCCCAGACTTAGGTTTGAAAATCTTGCCCTAAATGTTCTGTCCAGACTTCTCAAGGACCCCAGAAACAGGACAGCCTCTCTAGGCTCAGCGGGTCCCAGTACCTCTGCAGTGGCCTTGCGGGACCCTCTGGGCAAGTGCCTGTGAGTGGCCACAGATCACCTCCCCAGAGGTGGCCCTAGACACCAAGGCTGGGGGAGGTGTGGAGGTTGGGGATCAGGGTCACTCTAGGCTACACAGGAAGCTGAGCGAGCAACCAACAGTGCACTAGTGCATGAGGTATCTGTTTCACCCCACCCCCAGGGGCTCAGGAGCCACCCCCCAGGGGCTCAGGAGCCACCCCCCAGGGGCTCAGGAGCCACCCCCCAGGGCAGATGGCACCCAATCTGCTAGCAGCTCAGCAGACAAGGTGGTAGGTCCTCTCTCTCCAAGTAACAACTGCCCACTCTCCATTCCAACCACGAGTCCTGTTTCTATAGTCAATAACAAACACGGGGCAGCCTGCACCTCCAGGAGACTCTGGTAACCAACATGATGGGAGGGGCTGCTGCCAACATGCAGAGCCCCTCACAACCGTTCTGCCCCCCTGGGCATGGGAATCTACCTCTGTGAGTCCCTAAGGTGTTGGACCAAGTACACAGCAGAAAATACCCCAGAAGTGGCAGCCACTCCCAGCACCCCATCCCTGGGGCCAGCATTGGCTGAGGGGCAGCATGGGGCTCCTGGGACACAAGCTGGGCCCGAGCTAGCAAGAGGGCAGGTTTGGGGACACGGTGATGACAGTCAGAGTCCTCCAAGTCTGAGAGAATATATTTCCCAGCCCAGCATCTCTCATGGCAGACGGACCAGCCGCACTTAGCCTCTGCACCAGGCACACAGCAGCGCAGCTGCAGGGCACAGACACACCCTCGGGGAATGGCAGGTACCAGCCTTCAGGGACAACGGACACTCAGCAGGACGCAGCCTTCAGAGGGACGCAGGGCTGTCTGGAGAGGGAGGAGGGCCAGCCATAGCCACTCAGCCTGGCCCAAGTCACACAGCCCGGGTCTCAGCCTCAATCTTTTGTTCTCCATGCAGGCTCTCTGGGTCTGGGAGCTGGGCTACACTCTGCCGGATGGCGATCTCAGGGCCACCCCCATACAGGCTGTTCAGATAGGTCCAGGTCTCCTCGGAAATCTGCCCATAATCAGCCCCTGTGGAACAGGAGAAGCACACTTACACAGAGTCCACATTGTACACCAGTCCTCAGAGGAAACACCTTCTAGGTAGTGAGGACCCCTGGGATGAGGATGGGACCGTGCCCCAGAAGGGAGGGAGAGTAACCCCAGACCCTCCCAAAAGCTGCTACATGTACAAGTGCCATTCTTCTAGGGCCCCGAGGACAGGTCTCTGACTGTTGTCTCTTTCCCAGGGTTAGCTGACGGAAGAGTCAACCAGGCTAGCCGGAGCAGAAGAGGCGGGGTGCGGTGAGGGCCCGAGGACCTGCACCATGGCCTCTGGGCCTGGACTTGGATAACAGGACTTTGACAGGTGGCAAAGCTTCCTGGAAGGACAGGCCCTCATGTCAACCTGGTGGCATGAAGGTACTAAGGGCAGCCTGGCTGGGCTGGGGTGCTGGGGACTCACCCTGCTTTAGCTGGATATGGCCACTGCCTTTGACCTGAGCAATCCTGCTGTTGTCAATGGGCCCAGGAGGCTCTGCAACAGACAGGGCCGGGTTCAGTGTTCGAGAGAGACAGTGCTACCCTTCAGCAAGGCTTATCACCCAGAGCCCACAGAGACCATCCTGGCCTCAGATCAGAGCCAGGGCTAACAGACACTGGTGCACTGATGCCTTCTCTCCGGATTTCATGCCAGCCTCTTAGTACTCCAGACCCAGAAGAGGTACCTCCAGGGGGCATGGGATTATTTTAGACCAATGTTTCAGTGACGAGCATTGGTGGTAGCTGCCACCAGCTGAGTGTCCTTTCCTGGTCCTCTACCATCTCATCTAACCCTCAGCAATGATGGGAAGTGAGGACTGTTTACACAGGACAGAGGTTTGGCCAGCTGGAGAGACCAGCCCAGCTCAGAGCTGGAGGAAGGCAAGGCCAGAAGCCACATGGACAGAACCCCGGGCTATGGTCCTGACCACAGCCACCTGACTGCTTCAGCCAGAAAGGATGGGGCTGGGAAAAGGGATCCAACACCCTCTCCAGAACTGGCTGTTCGTGCTCTGAGAAGCAGGCAAATGCCTAGCACATGACATGCATGGGCTCTGCCAACCTGCCAGGCCTAGCCTGAGAGCCTGAGTGGCTGGGAAGGTGGCTCAGATCCATGGGCTGCTCTTTGCTGGTAACTTTCAGGATCCTGATAGCTCACTTATTACACGGCTGTCTTCATTTCTGCAAATCGGAGCGGTCAGACAAGTACCCCAGGCTTCCTAAAGGTCTAGAGCTAGCTACCCAGGAGGTGAGAACCCAAGGACACGGCCTTGCAGGAGGAGGGGCAGCTGCCCAGGGTCAGCAGGAGTGGACGGAGGATGGGGGGTGGGAACGCTGCTCTGCCATAGTGGCTGGAGAGCAGTGCCAGCCAGGCCTGAGGAACACGGCCCTCTGAATCCCAGGATGGAGCACCAACGACCCGCAGGCGGTCTCCCCAGGCCCTCCCACTCACCGCTGTCCTTCCCCTTGACGAAAGCCTCCCACTCTCGGAACCAGTGCATGCTGATGCAGTAGATGACTCCGGGAGACTCCTCTGCTTGGAATGCCTTGTTCAGCTGGGGGAGAAGGCAGGCTGGGGGGGGTCAGTCTGGTGCCTGTTCCTCATGACTTCCCAAAGTCCCAGCCCAGCCCCTGACCCTCACAGACACTGGATGCCCCAGGCAGAAGATCAATGACTCCTTGACATGTTCAAGAAAAGAGAAAATTCAAAGGGCAGAGAGACAGCTCAGGGGTTAAGAGCACTCACTGCTCTTGCAGAGGACTCGGTTCAATTCCCAGCACCCACATGGTGGCTCACAGCCATCCATAACTCCAACTCCAATGTTCTTCTCGGACCTCTGAGGGCACCAGGCACGCACATGGTGCCCATACATACATATATATATATATATATATATATATATATATATATATATATATGCAGGCAAAACATTCAAACACATAAAATAAATCTTAAAAAAGAAAGGCCAGTTTCCATACTGACCAGCTAGGTCACAACAGATAATGCCTGTAGCACTTTCCCAAAGGACGAGCACACAGAAGATGCTATTTTCTCCACTCACTAGACCTAACAGCAGCTCACGCGGTTCACTGTTCTAACAGCTCTAATGCTGGTGCTGGAGACGATGCCCAGGGCATCCCAGGTGCGGAGCCACACCTAGAGGCCCTCACTGGCACTTCTCTGTGGCTACAAGGCAGATGCCTTACGTACTTCTACCCACTATTTTAAATGCTCGAGGTCTCATATGCCCTGTTGTAAGCACCATGAGGGGAGCGGCCCCACCCACAGCAGTCCCGGTCCCAGCAGCCCCTCTTCTGATGGGCACCACACTCCTCACACTTTCTGTGAGTCTCAGGCACCTTCCACATGAGGGTGCAGAGCCCAGCAGTCCTCAGCTAGGAGTGCTCCATCCCCCAGGGACAGCAGTGCTCCTGTGGGGCACAGGATGGTAACCACTGTCAAGAGGCACTCAGCCTGGACCACTGAGACCGGCGCAGGCAGAGCAGGCCGGCCTCTCACTAACGCCAGAGGCTCTTCTCTCCATTCCCTACCCTCTGCTGCTCTGCAGAGCACTGCCTTTGGTCCCCAGGTCCCAACTCCCCAAATGCACCTTGATGAAAGTGTCAATCTCCACTCTCCTGCGCTTGGCCAGGGCCTCGATCTCCACCTGGCAGATGGAGCACACGTACAGATGATTCACAGCAGGGCCGCCCCCAAACCTGCTCGGGAAAGGAGGAAGAGCCAGCATCAGGCAGGGGAGGTGCCCCCGCCCCGTGCCCTCAGCCACACTCAGCGCAAAGGCAGTCAAGGGTCCTCTGGGCCTGCTTCTCTGTAAAAGGTGCCTGGAGCCCTGCTTCCTCCCGGGTGGGCCACCGAGCTCAGTGTGTGAGGCCTCAGTGCAGGGAGGCTGTGGCGGGAGACAGTGGCCCGGCCCCGGGGCCTTCCAGGATCAAGGGCTGTTCCCCACCACCCACTGGTAGCTGGCAGGAGAGCCCCTCCTTTGCAGGGGCAGACCCCACATATCCAGCTCCACAGGGGCCTGGGACTGGGCTAGGCTGCCGTGGGAGGGCTCTTGGGGTCACCGCACTTAACCCCAGAAGCCCCCAGTCCTGGCCCCACACCAGAAAGCCTGTGCTGAGTGGAGGTCAGAGGCCTAAGGCTACCCCCACCTCAGCCCTGAAGGCAATAGCCAAGGGCTTTCTTTCCATGGCAGAGCCGACAGGCTGGCCATGTGTCAGGCTGGATTCCCAGCAGCCACTGTGTCACCTTCGCTGGAACTGTACTGCCCAGGGAACCAGGGCAGTGGGGTCAGTCACCACTCCAGCCCGCTCCCAGCACTCACCTGCCATACAGGTGCTCCCAGACGCTCTGTGGCAGAATGACCACCAGGTCATCGATGTAGTGGTATTTGTTGGGTGGGATACCTGTGAAGGGAGGTACAGGAGGGAGAGCTGGGGCTTGGGCCCAGCCGGGCACCCCCAACACACCACCTCTCCCAGGGGAGACCTCACCTCCGTGCGAACACAGGAAGGTGTGGTTGGTGATAGGCCCTGGCTCTGCAAAGGTGTTGAACTTGTTCAGCCATTCTCGAGACACGTAGAACCGCAGCAGGCTGGGCTCCCGCATGGCAGCCAGGGACACCACCTGCTGCCGCTCCCGCATGGCCTCCTCGCTGCTCTTCCTGAGAATGGGGAGGCGGGGATGAGCCAATAGACCTGGGCCCAGGTTGTGCATAGACACCAAGCCATGCCAAGCCATGCCAAGTATGCACGCTGGGGTGTGGCCTGACCTCTCACAGGGCCACCACAGAAAAGCTCAGGAAAGCTAGCTTACAGAAACTGCAGACACAGACAGACACGTGGAGTGGGCTCCCCACCAGACCTACCTGTAGAAGAGCACATAGGCCTCCACATTCTGCACCACTGTCTCATGGACCTCGGTGACATACTGGTCATCGAATTCATACCACTGCCCATTGATCACATTCTGACAATAGGCAATGTAGTGCCCACCTGGCAGACAAGGACAGGTTATGGAGACCACAGGGCACGGACAGTGAAGGAGGGCTGGTTGGAGTGTGGGGCATACTCACTGCCTGCTGTGCCATGGTGACAAATGACAGAGAGGAGGTCATATGTGGTGACCTGAGACGTGCATTCCTTGGCCAGAAAAGGGCGTAGGTCGAGTCCCTCGAGGGGGAAGGAGACATGGCTGCTGACTTTGAAGGAGTACATCACCTCATGCCGGAAGCGCTTCAGGTGGACACACAGAATCTGAGGGGAGAGGGCAGACGCCAGTCACCCTGGCCATCTAGGGGAGATGACAGGGAAGCTCACAGATAGGACCCCCACACGGGAGCGAACAGCCCACTTTCCCTCACGAGGACTGGCGGCCTATGGTGTGGCTGCTAGGGAGGCGAGCTGGGCTGGTCCCTGAGGAAGCCGACTCTGCCCCCCGCTCGCCATGTTTACTTTCCAAGAATTCTGACACTGGTTTGGGGACTTTGAGGAGCCTCCCCAGGACACCATGCAGCCGCAGCCTGAGCCTTGTCTCTGCTCCAACTACAGAAGACTGTGCCAACCACAGCGACACTGCTCTCCTGGGGACCTCAGCAAGCCCCCGAGAGAAGAGGGAACTGAAGTCCAGAGGACACCTGTTACGATGGGACCCTGTCAGCACTCCCTGGGTGTCTCACCCCAAGCCCTTCTGTGTTTGTGCAGGGACAGGTCAGTCTTCACACGGCCCACAGGCCATGCCAACGTCCTGTCCACACGGACCCCAGCCTAACAGCCAAGGTGGTTCACTCACCTCAGGCAGACACAGGACTTTACAGTACTTCACACCATTCCGAAGCCTGCAGAGGAGGACACAGAGCCACGGTCAGTGTCCTGTAGGGAAGGAGTCAGTAGAGGGACCAGGGTACAGTCCCCTCCAGATCCTTGTCATCCTGGAGGTTAGCACAGGACTATCCGAGGGAACCCCTGGGGAAGTGTAAGCAGGAGGACTCTGGGGACAGGGAGCTGGGGACAGGCCCCCAGGGCACAACTTACTTCTTACACCGCTCACAGCTGTACATGTTGTCACCTAGTGCAAAGGAGCAAAGGTCAGAGGTCAGCAGGGACAGAAAATGGGGACAGAGAGGGCAAATAGGAATTATGTTTAAGGGGGAAATGGCAGGAAGTGACGGGACTCCAGAGACAGAACAAGAAACAAAAAGGTTTATTTGACAGTAACAAAAACAAAGGCACAGGCAGGCAGGGGGCAGAAGAGGAGGGGGCAGAAGAGGAGGGGGCAGAAGAGGAGGGGGAAGAAGAGGAGGGGGCAGAAGAGGAGGGGGCAGAAGAGGAGGGAAGCCAAGGCTGGAGGAGGCAGGGGATGGAACCTGGATGGAACCTGATTGCCATCGCCGGCCTCCGAGAGAGAGAGAGAGAGAGAGAGAGAGAGAGAGAGAGAGAGAGAGAGAGAGAGAGAGAGAGAGAGAGAGAGAGAGAGAGAGAGACACACACAGAGACACACACACACAGAAAGAGAGGGAGGGAGGGAGGGAGGGAGGGAGGGAGGGAGGGACAGAGACAGAGAGACACACACACACAGAGACAGAGATAGAGAGAGAGAGCTCAGCCGAGCTTTACGACCCGAGTTCCTCCCTGGGACTTACCTGGTGAAAGCAGAGAGCCAACTCAAGCTGTCCTCTGACTTCCACAAATGCAATGTGACATGTGACCACACGCAGAACAATACAAATATGCTTCAAATGTAAAACTCCATCAGTGGTAATAGTGCACACCTTTAATCCCAGCACTCGGGAGGCAGAGGCAGGCGGATCTCTAAGAGTTCAAGGCCAGCCTGGGCTACAGAGTGAGTGCCAGGACAGCTAGGATTCCACAGAGAAACCATATCCTAACAACTAATTAATTAAACTAAAAAATTAAAAATTAAAATTTTTTAAAAACTTCAAAAATCTAAGAAAACGTGGGTGTTTAGATTATAACATTCCAGGTGTGCAGTCTGTGCAGCCCTGGTGACTGAGCCCAGGGCCTGGTGCGACTAGACAAGCAGTCTGCCACCTGAGCCATACCCGCAGCCCGCTTCAAATTCTGTACCTGAGAAGGGTGCACAGAAAGACCTCCTAAAAACTCAACAGCCAAGTGACCTGCTATCAGAACAGACAGAGACTAACATGTATGTGTATGCACCTGCATTGTGGCTGCACATCTGAGCACTCGCCTGTGTGCGCATGTGCAGAGGCTAGCATTCACTATCGGGTCATCTTCCTCTATTGCTCTCTACCTTGTCTATTGAGACAGGGTCTCCCACCACACCCCTGGAGTTCATCAGTTCATCTAGACTGGCTGGTCAGTGAGGCCTGGGGTCCTCCTGGCTCTGCCCACCCCGATTATGGGGTTATAGACACACGCCACCATCCCTGGCTGCTGGGGGTCTGAACTCAGCAAACACTACTCACTCGATCGTCTCCCATCCCCACAAACAAACAGGAGGTTTTTAAAATAGATTATGATTTATTTTCTGGGTACGGGTATGTGCCATGTATGTCTACACACCATGCATGTGTGCAGTGCCCGAGAGATCAGAAGAAGGCATTGGTTACCCTGAAACTGGTCACTCGAGTTGGTTGTGAGCTGGTTGTGAGCTGCCATGGGGTGCGGGGAACTGAACAGCAACTGCTCGGACCTGCTGGGCCGTCTCACCAGCCCCCTTAGCTCCCCATGAAATATATTTAAGGTGCTCAGCATCACTAATCATTAGAGGATACAGATCAAAACCACAGTGGCACCACCGCACGCCCAGGAAGCTTGCAACTGCTCCGGAAAAAAAAAAAAAAAAAAAAACAGCAATGAGCTGGAACATGGGGAAACCCGAACCACGTGGAACTCTTCCATGATGGAGGTGTAAACTGCCGTTCCCACAGATCTAGCAAGAGTACTCCTAAGCGTACACAGACAGCATTATGTTCACGTTACGTCAGATCACGGATGTCCGCAGTAGTGACATCACAGCAGCTGATGGAGTCACAGAGGCGGGGTCCATCCGTAGACAGATAAAAATGGGAGAAAATTCTGAACCTTGTTTCCACAAGGGGGAAGAGGTCTGCCAGCTGGGAGGAGTCAGTCTCACACATTCAGAAGGAAGAAGAGCTGGGTGGGGCTCAGGGGTCAAGCACAACCCTAGCCAAGGCAAGGCTCTGAATTCAACCCCCAGCCCCACAAAAAGGACATTGTGGGGCTGGCACACAACAACGTAGAACGGTGACTATCAGGGACAGGAGAGGGACAGAGCCGTTTAATGGACACAGTTTTAGTTTGGCAAGATGAAATATTCTGGAATTGGAGGTGGTGGCTACAGTGATATTAAAATACACAACACTACTGAACTGTACATCTGAAGTCAAAAAACAATTAAAATGGTTAGGGTAGCAAAATTGGTGTTATTTGTATTTTACAATTGGAAAAGAAAGCAAAAAAAAAATTTTTTTTTTTTTTTGGTTTTTCGAGACAGGGTTTCTCTGTGTAGCTTTGTACCTTTCCTGGATCTCACTCTGTAGACCAGGCTGGCTTGAACTCACAGAGATCTGCCTGCTTCTGCCTCCCGAGAGCTGGGATTAAAGGCGTGCACCACCACTTCCCGGATGCAATTTTTTTTTTTAAATCATGAAATCAGTGTTATGGATCAGCAGGTAAAATGCTTGCCATCAAGCCTCACAGCCTGAGTTCGATCCCAAGACCCACATGCTGCAAGGACAGATTCAAGCCCAGGTGTCTCCTTGCTCCATACTAGGACAGTAGTGTGTACACATTAAGTAAATAGGTAAATATTTTAAATTACATTTAAGCACTCAAATTGGACATTGGTGGTGACATCTACAATCTCAGCTGGAGAAGTGGAGGCTAGAGGAACAGTGGTTTAAGGCCAGCCTGGGCTACACAATGAATCTGAGGCCAGCCTGGGCTGCACCAAGACCTTGCCTCAAAACAAAACAAACCACTTCTTTAATAACCAAGGAAGCATAAGGCTAAAGTGGAGTATCCCTTCTACCCACTGACCTAGTAGAAAATAACAATAGGTCAACAGCCAAGAGTCACAGGCAACAGTTTGGGAGGACAGGTGTCCAAGCCTTCCCTGGTGAGTAGCAGGTGAACATCTATCTCCTTTGTTTGGAACAGTCTCATGTAGCCCAGGCTGGTCTTGAACTCACTATGTAGCCCAGGATGCCCCTAAACCCTAATCTCTTGCCTCCACTCCTGGAGGGCTGGGGTCACAGGTGTGCACCTCCTGTAGGCTGGCAGTGGACTCTAACAGGTCAGTTTGTAAAACACTGTGGCCATGAGTCCATTAGCCCTGGGCTGTAGGTTAGCTGAGGCACAGCCATGATGGATGGGCTCTTTGCAACACCCCACTCCCTGTGGTCCCATTCTGGTAGTAGGCCACTCACCCTTCAGCTCATCAGCAGCAAAGAAAGCAGCCAGGCAGTCCTCCAGTGTGACGACAGGCCCCCAAAACCAGCTGGGGGTACAGGATACCACGAACCTGGACAGGAAGGGGGTGATAGGTGCTGTAGGGCCTGGGTATGGGGGTGTGGCCGAGGTCTGTTCGGGCCTGACTGGCAGCTTGACACAGCTGGAGACTAGGCCTTGAGCTGGACATTTTGTGTCCATAGGCTATGCAGGGGCCCAGATTACGTGCCCTTCCGTGAGGCCAGCTGCCTCGGGGATTAAGGAAGCTGCCCGCGATTCTCAGGTCACGCATGGGCCCAGATGCTGCCTCACTTTTATTTGTGGCTTGGCCACCCTCTGGGTTGTCACTTACCCTCTACCTTCAAGGAGCATGTAGTCAAGGCTATCCCGAAATGACCAAGACCCTGAACCCAGTTATTCATCTGCATCTTTGGCCTCCAGCTCCCCCGATCCATGGACTCTCCCTGGCCCCAAGAATGCTTGTTCCTGCATTTCTGGGTAGACCCAGGAAAGCAGGCCAGGCTGGAAGCCCCAGCTAGCAGGATGGCGTACCGTCGGATGTACTCCACGATGAAGGCCAGCCAGCCCTGGGAGGAGTAGCTGTCCCCACAGGCTCCCGGCTTGGCTGGTACATTCTGGTAGATGGCAGAGTGGAGTTTGGCTAGGTCTTCCTTGCCAGGGATGGGCAATGACAGGTCCTGGAATGTCTCCACCGTGGTAGACACCTATGGGGTGAAAACCAGCCTGGTGCCCACCTCTGCCAGTGTCTGTTGCCCCAGCAGGTGAAGCAGACGGCTTGCTCCTGGGGTAGGAATGCTAAGGGGAAGTCCACCCTGCCCTAGGTAGTAAACAATGCCAGACTGCCCTGGACACCCACCCGGTCACAGGTGAGACACTGCACCAGGCTGAGGACAGAGCCATTGAAGACATCTGAGATGACACTGCGGTAGCTCTGCTCCTTCCGCCTCCGGCCACCAGTACTGGGCACCTGGGCTGGGAACACAGCACAGGACTAGGCCAGCCTCCCCCGCATGGCAGGCACAGGCACAGACAAGAGGCACCTCAGCCACACTGTGCAGCCCTCACTGTGGATCACATGATTGGTTATATACGTCACCCCTTGGCATCTTAGCACCACCGTTTGTAAAATGGGGCTCCCTCTCATATCCCAAGGCTGCAACAAAGGTTTAAAGGCTCAAGTGAGCAGCACACAGACTGGACCAAGGTTGTAAGTGCCCCAAACTGGCCACCATGACATCCCCAGCTGAGCTCATCACTGCCCCCGAACCTTTCTTGAGCACGTACGATGGCCCCATCCTCACAGGGCTTGCACGAGGAGGGCTGCTGGACAGCTTGGTATGGCCCTCGTGGTGGTGGACAGGGCTGCAGGGGCGAGAGGAGCTGCGGATGTGAGCTTCGTTGTCTGGCTCTGGGGACAGCAAGGAGGAAGTACTGGGCCAGGGCGGCCACGCTAGTGCCCTCCATGCCAGCTCTGGGGCCAGAGCAAGAGAACCTGCCAGCATCTCCTCCCACACCTTCCTCTATGTCCATCCCCAACCCCATCAAATACACCGGGACATAGCAATCCAGTCTGTTTCCAACTAAGGCTCAAGACTAGGCAGGGCTGTGGCTCTGAAAGCCCAGTGAACCTGGTACTGAGGCGGTTCCCCGCCTGTGAGCAGGGCCCAGGGGCAGAGTCTCCCCCACCCCATGGCTGCTGCATGCTAGTGCTAGGCAGGCAGCAAGCACAGGGCTTACAGGCGGTGACTTCCCCGTGGCCCAAACAGTGACCTGGTTGACTGATACCTGGGGTCCGGCAGGGGCTGGTGGACCTTGGTGATGGTGGCTGGGTCTCGATGGGTTGGTTGTCAAGGGAGGCCATGGCCGTGTCCACATCAGCATCCTCATCCACTTGCTCTGAGTTGGTGCGCTGCTGGCCCCAGGAGAACTTGCGGTCCTTCATGCGCTCCTTCTCAGAGATGGCTCGGCCCGCCTCATCTGGGATCAGCAGCTCCATCTCAGCCTTCGAGTTACCTCCACCACGCCCTTGCCCATCACCCTCCCCCCTGTCACTGCTCGAGTCACAGGACAGAAACTCGTCCTCTGACGGGCTCCGGTCTCCATCACGCCTCTCCTCTGTGTCACTGGAATCTGAGTCCCGGGCATCAGTGAGTGCTGTCACAGCAGCTACCATGGGCTCCTTGAGCTCCTCGTGAAGCTGGTCCATCAGGCAGCGTAGGAACTCCTGGGTGTCCTGCAACCAGGGCCATGTCACCAGGGCTTTCCAGGGATATTAGAGCCACCATGGGCACTGCTGCTTCTGCCCACAAGGCCGCCAGCCACCTCCAGCAGGTCCTGGTAGGCACCCATGTAGACAAGTGGCTTAGCCCCCATGGCAGTCTCCACCATAGTTCTGTGCTAAGCCCCACCTCCAACCGGGGCTCAGAGAGACTATGGGACTCCTCCCAGGTCACACAGCACACGAAGAGCCAGGGGACACAGAACCAGTTTCAACTCTGATTCTGCACGAACAGCCACACCCAGCCACTGACATCTCCTTGCTCCCTGAGCAGAGGTCAGCAGGGTGGCAGGGACCCGGGAAGGGTGAAAGTATAGGATGCTGCAAGCCAGACCTGTCAAGAATACTGCGCTGAACAGCGCTACCCAACAAGCCAGGCAGCCAAGCTGATCCCTTCTCTACGGTTGCATCTTCCTGCTTCCCCACACGGTGCCACCATGTGTGTGACACTGGGGCAAGGAGAGAGGCCCTGGAAGTAGACTCCCATTCTCCTGGCTCACATGGGCAGGACAAAGATCAAGTTGCTTCCCCCAAAGGATGATGTCATTTTGGGATCCAGTACCTAATCCAGCCCTGCAGGAAGCTGGGAGGTGACCTACTTAGAGGCAGAGCTACTCTAAGGTGGTGATGGCAGATGACCTCAAGGGCTGAGAGCATTGGAAGACATGGGCTCCAAGGCCAGCAGCAGCCTGACGAACCCTGAGCCACTCCTGGACCACACGAGGGAAGTAGCTCATAGGCATCCAGAGGCAACTGAGGTTCTACCTTGGATGGAAGTCCCCAGGAGAGGTCAGTGGGACCCACAACTGGCCTCTGTCCATCAGGAGGGCAGGAGTAAGAATGACCACCTATTGCTCCTTCCTTTTACAAGATTAGGGGGATGGTTTGCTCAATGTGCCAAGCATAAGACCTGACTTCAAGCACCAGAATCCACATTAAAAACAAAATCAGATGTGGTGACATGCACTGGAGTCCCAGCACTGGGGGTGCAGAGACAGACAGATCCCCGGGCTAACTGGTCAGCCAGGCTCAACCAATAATCAGTGAGCTCCATACCAGTAAGAGATGCTGTGTCAAAGGGGGTGGTCCCTGAGGTCACCTTCCAACCTCTCTGCAAGTGCAGATGCATGTACACGTACACACACACACACACACACACACACACACACACACACACACAATCTTTTTAAAAAGAAAAAAAATTTTTTTTTTAGATTTATTTGTTTATTATGTATACAGTGTTCTGCCTACATGTGTCCCTACAGTCCAGAAGAGGGTACCAGGTCTCATTACAGGTGGTTGTGAGCCACCATGTGGTTGCTGGGAATTGAACTTAGGACCTCTAGAAGAGCAGCCAGTGCTCTTAACCACCGAGCCATCTCTCCAGCTCCAAAAAGAAAATTTTCTAGCCAGGTGGTGGTGGTGGTGCACACCTTTAGTCCCAGTACTTGTGAGGCAGAGGCCAGGCCAGCCTAGTCTATAGGATACAGAGAAACCCTGTCTCAAAAAACCAATAAATAAATAAGACTTAGAAATGTCTGCAGAAGTACAAGGACCAGGGAAAGCAGCTTCTGCTGGGGTCTAGATGGATGTCACAGCACAGCCAAGTGGCACCACTGGATGGTGTCCACTTGGTGGTAAGGGACAGGCTCGGTTGTACATCTTCTGAGCCTTGCTCCCCTGGGACATGGGGAGCAACATGCCCCCTTTGCAGTAGACAATGAGCCCAGGCCACTGGGGTCCCCACTTCCCAGAACAGGCAGTAGAGAGGCAGTGTAGACTTTCTCAGGCAGACAGCCCGGTACCCACTCCAAGGACCTGAGCACATGCTCCAGGGCCCCCAGCCTGGACTGGGTGGCAGACAAGAGTGTGAAGGCACCTCTAGTGTCCACCACTGCATCTGAGAGACCAGCATATAGGCAGCGGAAGATGTGGCCCAGACAGGTCCAGCTCTGACTGCAGGTTTAGCTAGGAATCCCTACCATACAACAGGCCATGTGGGCCCAGCATGGGCTGAGGACTCATACGGCACATTCTAGATTTCATGATTTCCTTTCTTGGCTGCCCTGGAACTCACTGTGTAGACCAGCCTGGCCTCAGACTCACAGCAATCCACCTGACTCTGCCTTCCTGAATGCTGGGACCAAAGGTGTATGTCACCACGCTTGGCTTGTGATTTTCTAAAAATCACAAAGGTCTCAACGGTGCTCTCTGAGTTAAGTTTTTCTTGCTAGGGATGGTAGAGCATACCTGTGATCTTTGATTTCAGCACTCAGCACTCAAGAGGTAGGGGCAGGTGAACTCTGAGTTCAAGACCAGCCTGGTCTATACAGTGAGTTCCAGGATACCCAGATTTACATAGCAAGAACCACAAAAAGGAAAAAAAAAGCAACAAAGCCGGGCGGTGGTGGAGTACCGCCTTTAATCCCAGCACTTGGGAGGCAGAGCCAGGGCGGATCTCTGTGAGTTCGAGGCCAGCCTGGTCTACAAAGCGAGTTCCAGGACAGGCTCCAAAGCTACACAGAGAAACCCTGTCTCGAAAAAACAAAAAACAAAAAACAAAAAACAAAAAACCCAAACCAAAACCAAACAAATCTCCCCTCCCCCCCAGAAAAAGAAAAAGCAGGGCTCTCTGTGCAGAGAGCTTGCAGTGGGAGCCTGCAGCCCCCAGCCTGGTCTCCAGATCCACATCAATTGGGGCCTAGTGGTACACCTATAATCCCAGAGCTAGGGAGGCAAAGACAGCAGGGTCTGGGGTTTGTCAGGTCAGTAAGTCTACCCTAACTGTGAGTTCCAGGCTGTTACGTGATCCTGTCTCAAAACAATAAGGTGGGGAGTGACTAACGAAGAATATCCAACACCAACCTCTGTCCTCCACACACGTGTACATGCTCATGTGCGTGCACCACACACACACACACATACACACACACACACACACACACACACACACACACACACACACACACACACATAAGTAAACAATAAGAATTAGTAAGAAAAGACTCCGAGGAGGCTGAGGGGCAGGGCTGCTGCAGGCAGGTGTCTGGGCGTCCTCTCCACTGCTTCTCTCCTGTGTGGCTGGCTTGGGGGACTTGGTCCCTTAACCCTCAGTTCCTTGTCTGCAAGGCAGCACTAAAGGGTAGCAGGTCACTGGAGACCTCATTTCCGTTAGTAAAAGGGCTCTGACAGCAGCCTTTCTGCCTACTGTGAGGTCTGTTCTGGCTGGGCCAGTGTCCCAAGCAGCTCGACAGCTTACCTGCTGGGCATAGCCTCGGAACATCGGGTTGACCAACTTGATCCCATGGGACAGGCTGGTGGGGACCACATAGCTTGGCCTGTGGGGAGACCAAACCTGCTAGCACAGGTGGCCAGCCTGGAGCTACGCCATGAAAGGCAAGAGGACAAGGCAGATCAGACCCCACAGGGGCTGTTCCCACCACCCCCACTGGCCCCGCTGGCCAGGAGACAAGCCCACAGGGTCCATTGCTAAAAAACCTAAAACTTCACAGAAGTACAATGAAATACTATCACCAATGTGTCCCCACCAAAGAGGACACATCAAGACCCTAGTGGTCCCTAGAAGAGCAGGCTACAGTGCACCCAGGAACCCCAACAGCAACTCTGACCTCTGACCTGTGGAACAGTATAAGCAGTTTCTTTTCCTTCTTTTCTCTCTCTCTCCTTTCTTCTTTTTTTCCCCCCTCCGAGACAGGGTTTCTCTGTGTAGCCCTGGCTTCCTGGATCTCACTCTGTAGACCAGGCTGGCCTTGAACTCACAGAGATCCGCCCGCCTCTGTCTCCCGAGTGCTGGGACTAAAAGTGTGCACCACCACCACCCGGCTGTACTGTTAGTTTCTTAATCCATTTCCACACCTACTGTGTGTGGTGTGGGCACGTTCAAGTTCTCCCTACTTCACTTTCCTTTCTTTATTCTTACATTTGTTCTTTTGTTTGCTTGCTTTTGTAAGCTTGAGGACTATTTTGTTACAGTTTGAGAGCAGAACAGGGCAGGCATGCTGTAAACCTTGCAGTTTCAGGGAGAAGGGGAAGATCTAGGAGAAGGGAGAGTCGGCCACCCCCCCCACCCCCCCACCCCCCACCCCCTGTGAGCTAGGGACTCTCAGCGAGCAGGCGGTCGGTCAGCAAGCAGCTGATGGGAGGCCCTTCAGGAAAGGGTGAGAAGCCCCAAGGGCCAGAACAAGCAGGGTGAGGGTTTCGGCCAGGATGTGACGCAGGGACAGAGGGAATTTAGTGAGGGTCTGTAAGCAACTGCCTCCCCTTCCACTTGCCCAGAGACCATGCTTCTCATCTTTACATGCCATTTACTCTGCCACAACCCTGGCCTGGCCAGCACCCAACACTCCTGGGCAAGCACCCCACCCCCGACTACAGCCTCAACTGAGACCCGACACTGGCAGGATGGTCTGCAGCTCTCTGCACAGACATCTGTCAAAACAGCTGTCGCCCAGACTTGATGTGAGTTCAGACCCTAGTTCATGGTCACAGGCTCTGTGGCTGCAAACAAGAATCACGCCTCCAGCTCTGTACCTGTCTCCCCACTCATCAGACAGAACTAGATCAAACCAGACACGCGGTGCAGGATTGCTGTGAGCATTCGAGTGCTCTGGAGAATCCAGAGGATGCGCTCCATCAAGACAGCAAGGCTGTCCTGCCCCACAGATCTAGTCAAGGTCAGACTCAGACACTCACCGTCTCTTGTGCCAGACCTCAGAGATCAACTTCTGGTAACTTTTGCACAAGGCTGGCTTCTTGTCCGTGCGCACCAGGCCACCACACTCCAGGAAGAACTGGGTGAGTGGAGGGCTGGGTTGTGGGTGGAGAGCCAGGACAGAAAAGAAATGGGAGGAACACAGTGTTATTCAGAAGGACTAGGTGAGGGCTGAGAGATGGCTCAGTGAGTCACTGAGCCTGGTGAGCCGAGTTCAGTCCTGGACCTGATTGGTGAAGGAACAGCCAACTCCTATGGCTGCCCACGACTCCATCCATGCTCACACACACATTCACAATAAATAAATAAATACCCTTTTTTAAGGAGCAAAGTGAGCAACAAAAGACCAAAATGGCCATGGAAGATGAGGCCCCCACACCCAGAACTCCCTGCAGATGACTAAAAGGACCCCACCTAGACCAAAACTCCCCAAATTCATGTTAAAGTCCTGACCCCTCATGTCTCAGTATGTGACTCCACAAGAGACAGGACCTTTAAGTAGTAGTCAGATCACTATGGAGTGCTGGATAGGCCCCAGGCCAGTCCCAGTGTCCTGACAGAGGAATTTTGGGGTGTACAGAGGCAAAGACCTCAATGGAATGTGACTACCTACTGGAGGAGAAGGGCCTGGGGAGAAACTGCTGACAGTGGGTCTCCAGGATTGAGAGCCAGGAAGGCCTTGTCAACTGCAGCAAACAAATATCCCTTTCTCCTGAGTCAGATGGGGGCTCCCTGCCACAGGTCCTGAGGCCGTGACTCTGTACGAACAGAGGTGGAGCGCCCCCTGTCCCCCAGAGCCTACACTGCAGGACTTGTCAGGTGGGAGGGCACCTCAATTCCCTTTCCACATGTTTTAGAAGTTATCACACTGCAGGAAACCACATATTCGCATGTGTGAGCATGCACACACTGGTGCATGTACACACATATGTCAAACATATGCAAACAATGTCAATTGACCATATAGCCATGAGACAGCCACCGTGAACCTTTGGGGGCTGTCCTTCCAGACTTTTCTAGGTGTTCTTATCTGTTCCCTTTCCCCCTCCTCCCCTCCCTTCTGTATGTATATTGGCTGTTAACATACAAACTATATATACATAGGGAAAAGGGGAAGGCTGCTGGGTTTGCCCTATCATCACTGGGTCAGCTGTGTGTGTGTGTGTGTGTGTGTGTGTGTGTAAATGATGAACACACATACTCTCAATCACAACTGTTTAGAGACCCCCACTAAACAGGCCTGCACCACACCTGGCAACCTCCCTTCTACCTGCCAGGTTCTGCACCCCTCCAGTAAATGTTGGCCTACACTCCCCGAAGGACTGCAATACAATAAACTTATTCTCTTGCAGACAGGCCACATGTACACAGTATCAGGGTGGAACCCAGGGACTCGCACATGCTGGGTCAACCCTCCCCAATCACTGGTGCTGGGCACCCCTGTGCCTGTCATGGCTCCTCCTCTCTGTCATGTGAGGGCTGGCATGAGACTAAAAGGGATGGCAGTCACTGGGCATGCCTGGTTCTAGGGGTTTTGAAGTCTATCTTATCCCATGTCCACGGCCAATGTGCAACACACAGAGTGGAGATGGCTGCTCTTTCTAGGGTTTTGCCAGGGACATCTCCTGCCCTTCCCTTAGGAGAGGACAACCTACCAATTGGACAAGGCCTGCAGGGCAGCGTTCATGTAACAGGAGTTCCCCAGGTTCTTCATGCCTGTAAGGCCTAAAAACAACATGGAGAAGGACTGAAAACCCTGTCCAGAAGGACCCTCACAAGCCTCCTCCACTGAGGAGCTCCACCCAGGCCCTGCTGGAGCATAACTGTATTCCACCCAGAGATCTCTCAGAACACCTAAGCAGGGCTGGGTGTGCCAAACAAAAGGGCCCTTAGCTACTCTGCCCAGCTCAGGCTCCCAACCACATGGGTAAGGAAGCCACACACACAGGGCCTATGACCAACACTTCGTGCAGCTGAGAAAGCAATGACCGAGTCACTAGGACGGCACACCCTGTGCACATGCCACCCTGCCCACTGCACCATGGCAGCTGGAGCCAGCAGGGACAAGCCCCTGGTACTCTCCATGCCCAGCCTGGCCCAGCGGCTCTCCTGTTGTCAGCCATTACCTCGAGGCTTCAGGTCATCGTCCTCAGACTCAGATTCTCCTTCATCAGCCACAGCAATGGGGACGGCTTTCAGAGGGTGGGAGGGGGGTGGGGAGTCCTGTGTTAAAGACCCAAGTGAGGAAACTGGGGTGAAGGGGGGGACCTGATGCACTCACCTCCTCCCAAGGGAAGCATGTGCAGCCCCTCGGCATCTAGCTAGCCCTGAGTGACCCAACAAAGTGAAGGATATCATGCAAAAAGGGAGGTTGGGGACCTTGCCCTGGGAACTCCCAGACTTGTGTTTAATTTGTAAGAACTGCTGTTTCCTTTAGAAGACATTGGAAGCAGAGGAGGAGCAAGAAAAACCACACAATCCCAGTTTCTCCAGCAAGCACTGCTAACTACTGTCCACATCTGGACATGTTTACCACTTGACACACAACAACGGATATTATACACTGTCATAGGCCGAAAAACTTAAGGGTTGGGGAGGCATCTCAGTGGGTAGGAGAGCACACTGCTTTTGCAGAGGACCCACATCAGGGAGCTCACAAGAGCCTATCCCAGCTCCAGGGCATCTGATAATTCCCTCTTGCTTCCTCAGCTCCTAAACTCATGTGCACAAACACATGCACACATACAGAAGAAAAATACAATCTTCCCCCCTCCCCTTTTTAAAAATTAAAAATAAAAACTTCTGCAAACATCTCCCGGTCACACTGTATTCAATAAATGCTTTTAGCTATGATATGCTGTCTCAGCAAGAAGCCAACAGAGAAACATGCACACACACCCCCCACCTGCACATATCCAAACCCTCCTGCACCTACCCACATACCCACACACATCTCTGCCCACAATACCCTGGCCTTCCAGGGTTGCTAGTCTAGCCTGACGGATGAGTTTGCTGGCCCCTACCAAGCACCAGCCAGGCAAGGGTGGATGGAGCCTGCCATCCTGAGGAGTGCCCAGTGCCCTGCTGCCAAAGGGACAGTTCTCTCACAGGGGTTTCCACAAAGGAGTATGCCACAGTAACTACTCTTGGGTTCCTCAGGATATACTTTAGGTGTGGGACTGCCAGGGACTACCTGTGACTTTGCTGAGTCCTCCTATAGCCATGAATGGACCCCTGCACCTACCCAACCCACCCTGCCCCTGCTCATCTGTCCCCTCACAGCCTTACATGGGTCCTGTCACAACTGGGCTCAGCGAGCACTGAGCTCCTTGTCACATACTTCCTCTGGACTCCCTGGCTCAGGTCACACTGCTCCATCTGGACACTGTTGTCCACAACCAGCCTGAGCTCTGCGCCCCTACCTGCTCTGAGAGCTTGGCTGAGGAGCTGGGCAGGTGGACTGCCAGGCGCTGCTCCAGGAAGACTTCGCGCTCACAGGCATAGCACCACACCCGGAACGTGGTCAGGTTCACAGTCAGGTTGTGCTTTTTCACCTGGAGGGGGAGACCCCAAAGAAGGCTGAAGACAACATGGCCGAGCAGATGCCCTGACCCAGCAAGTCCCCCCCCAACCCCCTGCACCACAGGGAAGAGGCAGCCTGGTCAGTGTCCAGGAGCTGAGGCTAGCTCCTCCTCCGCCAGGGCAGCATCCACCAGACAGGGCTAGTGTGGGAGGCTATGCCTGCTTCCCGACTGCTCTGCTTTCTAGGCCCAGTCACCAGCACCTAGGGCCGGTGGAGCTAGGAGGCTGCTGGCAAGGGCTGGGCCCTGGGCTCCCCCCCCCCCCGCCACACCCACCTGTGCGTGAATGGTGCTGTGGTCAGCAAAGGACTCTCCACAGCCAACATAGGGACAGGTGACCTGGGGAGAGACATGAGAGTGGCCTGGAACCCGCAGCAGAGATAGTAAGTCCCTAACTGTACCCCAAGGCAGTATGACTTGGAGCTATCCAACACATGACTGAGGGGCTCCCACCCTAAAATAACAAAGGCCTATGCCACCAAAGATGAGGGTGGCCACCAAAAAAAAAAAAAAAAAAGTGGCCCTGCACTGAGTGAAGGAGATGCTGCGCCCAGATGCTGGGGCCAGTGCCTGTCCCTTTACTTCATGGGCCAGGAACAAGGGACACTAAAAGGCCTGTGGGTGCTCAAAAATAACAGTGTCAGCAGCCAGAGCCCAACACTATCCCAACATCCCATAATCGGGTCTGCTCACCTCTGACCCCTGCCTTTGGCCTCACATTTGTCTCTCCCAGCTCTGCCTCCCCGCAAACCCAGTTTCAGAGTCTCTTCCACGGGCCTTTACCCCACTGTGGGAGACAGCAGACACCAGTCCCCCTTCTCCAGGAGGGCCTGGTGCCACGGACAGTCTCGGGAAGACCACTGCCTGTGACCCTAAATCCGTGCTCAAAGCATACCATTCCTGGTGTCAGGCTCCCACATCTGGCCTCTGGAGAACCTGGGGTTCCAGTGAAGCGGGACTAGGTCCCTGGAAGCCCTTCCGGCTGTCTCCTGAGTACCTGGTGTGCTACAATCCTCACTCTGAGTGACAGGTCAGAGTACCTCTGGGGTCCTCTAACTTCTGCAAAGATTGACTTGGTGTTTTCCTCACTTAACATCTTGCTGGAGACTGACTCTTTAAGACCAAGTATGCCAGGTAACCCAGGCTGGCTGTGTAGACCAGGCTGAGTGCAAACTGTGACCATCTTCCTGCTTCTGCCCCTCACACATTAGGAGTACAGTTTGCATCAGCACACCCAGCCTGCTAGAGTTTATTTTTTAATAGTTTTTCCCTGAGCATGGTGGCATATGCTTTTAGTCCCTTCAGGAGGCAGAGGCAGATGGATCTCTATGAGTTCAAGGCCAGCCTGATCTACACAGTAATTTTCAGGACAGTCACGACTACGTAGAGAGATCCTGATTATAAATAAATAAATAAATAAATAAATAAATAAATAAATAAATAAATAAATAAATAAATAAATAAATGAATGAAAATTTTGGGGGCTGGGTCACATGCCTTTAATTCCAGCATTTGGGAGGCAGAGGCAGGTGGTTCTCTGATTTCGAGGCCAGCCTGGTCTACAAAGGAGTTCCAGCACAGCCAGGAACTATACAGAGAAATCCTATCTCAAAAAAAAAAAAAAAAAAAAAAGGATTTGTTTTAAACAAACAAACAGGGCCTCTCTGTGTAGCCCTGGCTGTCCTAGAGTTCACTGTGTAGACCAGGTTGGTCTTGAACTCACAGAAATCTTCCTGTCTCTGCCTTCTTCTGAGTGGTGAGATTAAAGATGTGTACTACCATACTTTTTTGTTTTTGGGTTTTGGTTTTTTTTTTTTTTTTTTTTGGTTTTTTAGAGACAGGGTTTCTCTGTGTAGTTTTGGTGCCTGTCCTGGAACTCACTCTGTAGACCAGGCTGGCCTCGAACTCACAGAGATCCGCCTGCCTCTGTTTCCCGAGTGCTGGGACTAAAGGCGTGTGTCACCACCGCCCGGCCCATACATGGACTTTTAAAAAGAAATTTTAAATAACATTTTTGAGAGTCATTATAAAATTTACCACGTATTTATAGGAAATTTGAATACTACTTGTAATTCTACACCCCAGAGAAAAGTGGCACATCTTGATACATCTACCTTCATTCTTTCTTTTTTCTTTGACACTGAGTCCATGTAGTCCAGGCTATCCTGAAATTTGCTATGTAGACCAGGCTATGCCACCACACCTCTCCACTTCCATTCTTTCTGATGACGGCATTCATGGCACTAAGGGACGCCCTGGATGCTAGTGAGGGCTGCATACCACCTTAACCCTTGACAACCCTTCACAGCATCTGGTTATTCCACGCTGTCCCCACTGGAGGGCCTGCAGACAGCGTGACTGCCCGTAGTTCACACACAGGGAGGGAAGTGAGGCCCTGGAGACACTGCTCCTGCCAGGAGGCTCAGGCCCCAGCCAAGACTCCACACAGGCAGAGTTTGCAGAGACAGGCCCACCTGGCTCAGAGTCTTCCCCACTTTCTTTCCTCACTCTTCAAGGCTGCCTGAGTAGCCATCCCAGGGACTACCCCTGGGGCCTGAACCTGCAGTAGTACCCACTGGGGCTAGGTACTCCCAGGCCAGAGTCCAGACTGAGCCCACCCGTGGACCATGAGGGTTCTTTACCTGGAGGCAGGCCCATAGGTTAGGTCCAGCAACACCACAGGACTGGCAGGTTCCCTGAGGGAGGGAGGGAGGAGAGAAAGGTGTAAGTGGCTGAGGCCGTGAAGCACAGGGCATCCTCTCCATCGGCTGCCACTCACACAGCCCAAAGGCCTTGGCTTCAGAGCCCTTTCTCAACCTACCATCATACAGGGGCCTGTGGGCACTGTGTCTGAGCGAGTTTTTTAAATCACATGTTTGTAAAGGTATTTCAAGTCAAGTCAGTTAAACCTTAAGTGGCCAGCAGACTCCTCACACTGACCCCCACCCCAAGTTCTTCTGTGACGTCAGCTGAGGGGCGGGACTCCAGCCCTGCCTGAAGGCAGTCTCGGTTTCCATTAGCAGCATTCCAGCAGGCCAGCTCAGCAGTCCCTGGATGTCTGCACTGGACTCACTGTCAGTGCCCTCTTTCGTCCTTGTCCCTCAGAGGCTTTTAACGCTACTGGCTTATTCTGGAATTTTCTGATATCCAGAGAGACGCTCAAGACGGCTTGGTCTTTCTGCCAGACCCAGCCAATCCTCTCCCACTCCTCTTCTTCCTCCCTATACTAACTTCTGCCTCCTTTGAAGAAAACCTTGTGGTCTGCTCACTTTTTTTGTTTTGTTTTGAGACAAGGTCTCACTATGTAGCTGTGGCTGGCCTGGAACTCAGAGATCCATCTGCCTCTGCTTCCCCAGTGCTAGGGTTAAAGTCGTGCCACCAAACCTAACAACCCAGGGCCTTGCTTGCACTCCAGCATGGGGCCACATCCTCAGTCCTTGCAGGCTTTTTACAGAATTTCACTTCAACACCTAGAAGACAATGACTCCCTGTCACTCAGGGAGGAAGCTCCTCTTCCTCCTGCTGGCATCCCAAGCAAGCTAGGGGCTACATCTGTAAGAAGGGATGGGAGGCTAGGGTGTGGCTCAGCAGTTCTGTACTTGCCCAGAGTGCAGAAGAAAAACAAGAACCACCTCTGTACGCTCATGCCTGCCTTATGAAGGCTGTGCACCCAGCCAGTGGAAATGGATGGAGCCATTAGTGACTCTCAGGGGGTTGATCTAAACTGATTAATGGCAACAGGACCCAGCGCCGGAAGAAAGCTCCCAAGCAGATGCCAGCAGGGCCATTAGACACAGAAGGCTTTGCAGAGCTGGGGGCAGGGCAACACTGCCCTGCCTCACAAAGGTCCCCCCAAGCATATGGCAGCCCAAGGCTGGGCCCCAGTTCCTGAGGACTGTTCCTCTACCTTAGACTTAAACAGCAAGTCCTCTTTGGTCACCTCCCCTATGGAGTCCAGGTGAGGGCAGATGTCTCTGGCGTCTCCCATTCTGACCCAGGCTTCCCTGTAAGGAGATACAGCAGGTTAGCAGCAGCCCCTGTTGACGATACCACAGGGAATGAGAGGATTGAGCATCCCAGCTCAATCTCATACCAGCCGGTAAGCCAGCAGGCTGCTTCGCCTCCCTGGGCCTCCCTCTCCTAGTCTGAGAAGAGGGCAGCTGTCTCACTAGGTTGGTATGAGGGTCCACAGAGCTAGTGTCAGAGTAGGGCTGGCACATGGCTTGACAGACAGCATTTTGGACAATGCTCACTGGTGGGGAGACACCAGAGTCCTGCCGATCCCCCAGGAACTGCACACTACCCTGTCCAGACCCATAGGAGCTGTAGGTGATTTAGGAAGAGGTCACATTCATGTCCGTGATCTCCTGCACCAAGTGGGCAGGCAGAGGAATGGCTGCTTTCAGAACTGCCTTCTCTGACCAGGCAGGGCCGTCCTCTAAGGAGCCCAGGGGAGGCTGAGTGCCTGAAGTGGCAGTCTCTGTGGAGAAGCTCAATTGGAGGTCACATCAGAGGCAGACAAGTGGCCCTGCCTTCAGGAGCACCCGAGGACAGGGAGAGTGGCTGAGCACTGGCAGAAGACTCACCAGGAAGCAGGATGGAAGAGGTCGCCAAAGCGTCAACAGCAGCGTATCTGGGTGACAGATGTCATGGAGTAGAAAAGTTAGCTTTGCTGCTGTGGTAAGTGACACACTCACAGGAAAAGCAAACTCAGACACTAAAAGTACTAGGGCAGAATAGCTAGGTCCCTTCATTCGTGACAGACATCCCTCCTGATGTTCATCTGAAAACCACTCCTCTTTAATCAGAAAAAGAAAAAGGAAATCTGTCTGGAAAAACCAATGCTTTCCTACCAGATGGGGGCACACTCTGACCATCCAGGCTATAGTCTGGTCACAAGGCAGAGGAGCTACACTAGGCAGGCTGGGGGAGGGCACATAGGATATCCTGGCATGCTTTTGCAAAATCCTGGTAATCCGATCATTTTAAAAGGAGACACCAGGTCTGTAGTGGTCATGTCTATAATCTCAGCACCTGAGAGGTAGCAGGACAATCACAAGTTAAAGGCTGGGGCTGGAGAGACGGCTCAGCAGTTAAGAGCACTGGCTGCTCTTCCTGAGGACCTGGGTTTGCTTTCCAGCAACCACATGGTCTGTGGCTCACAACCATCTTTAACTCCAGAGGGTCAGACACCCTTTTCTGCCCACTGCAGGAACAAGGAGAGCAAATGGTGCATACACATATATGCTGACAACACAATCACACACACACGCACGCACGCACGCACGCACGCACGCACGCACGAACGCACGCACGCACGCAAAATAAAATAACTAAAAAAAAAAGTTCAATATCACCCTCTGCTACACAGAAAGTTGGAGACTAGCCTTGGGTATATGAGATCTTTAAAAAGATCTTTAAAAAAAATCAAAACAAAGCCAGGCTTAGTGGCATGCCTTTAATCCCAACACTCCGGAGGCAGAGGCTCATCTCTGTGAGGTGAGGACTAGCCTGGTCTACATACTGAGTTCCAGGACAGCCAGGGCTACATGGAGAGACCCTGTCTCAAAAGAGAGAGAGAGAGAGAGAGAGAGAGAGAGAGAGAGAGAGAGAGGAAAGGGAGAAAGAATTCAAAATAAATAACAATTAAAAAAGAAAAAACAAAAAACCCGCTTTAGGGTCAGGCAGTGGAGGTGCACAACTTTAACCCCAGCACTCAGGAGGCAGAGGCAGGTGGATCTCTGTGAGTTCGAGGCCAGTCTGGGCTACAGTTCAAGTTCCAAGACAGGCTCCAAAGCTACACAGAGAAACCCTGTCTCGAAAAAACAAACAATAAAAAAGCCTGTTTCCATGCTTTAATACTTCAGTAGGATCAGTCTAGGAGCCTGACAGCTGATTCTGGCTCAACTACTATCAGGAAAGGTTCAAGCCGGGCGGTGGTGGCGCACGCCTTTAATCCCAGCACTAGGGAGGCAGAGGCAGGCGGATCTCTGAGTTTGAGACCAGCCTGGGCTACAGAGTGAGTTCCAGGAAAGGCACAAAGCCATACACAGAGAAACTCTGTCTCAAAAAACAAAACAAAACAAAAGAAAGGTTCAAATCAACCACAGGTGTGGGTAGAGTGTGGCGTGCCCTTATCAACAGCCAGGGCTGCACTCTCCCAAAGCCAAAGGTAGACACAGTGCATTCCCTCTCCACCCCAGGGTCAGGTCAGCCAGGCAGAACATGAGACACTGTGCTGACAGTGCCGGCCACTCGGCTGGACACAGTCCTGTACCAGCCCAAAAAAGCCTCCCTGTTGTTTCCGTGGCTGTCACGGCCCCGGTAGCACAGACCAGGATAGTTCCTTCCCATCTCACATCTCACCGAGGGCCATCCCAGAGCAAGGGCCAAAAGGTGGTCAATAGGCTTCAGGCCTCTCTCACTCGCTCACTTGTGAGTGCTCTCTTTCTCTCTAAAATGTGTTAGCCTGGTCTATAGAGCGAGATCCAGGATGGGCACCAAAACTACACAGAGAAACCCTGTCTCGAAAAACCAAAATAAATACATACATACATACATACATAAAATAAAATGTGTTAATTTTTATTTATGTGTGTGTGTCCAACAGCATGTGTGTGGAGGTCAGAGGACAACTATGGGAGTCAGTTCTCTCCTTGCACTATGTGGGTCCCCAGGGTTGGCACTCAGATTGGGAGCCTTTGGACGCAAGCACCTTGACCTTCAGAACCATCTTGCTGGCCCTTGTTCTCTAAATTAAAAACAAACAAAAAAATCAAATAAAGGCGAAGCTTTGCCATGCATTCCACACTCCCCACTTCACTTTTATCCTGAGCATCCTGGGACTGGTGTGACTTCATCCCGCATCTGCCTCAAAGGCAAATGCCCAGCGCAAGAGCCATGTATCAGCAAAAGCGACATGTGAGTATAATCCCATGGTCTTCTAGGACAGCCAGCTCCCCTGTCAGTATTTGAGGGGTACACCTTAGAGGAGGAGGTGGGACCTACCTGAGTCAAAGGCACATGCAGGAGGAGGCCAGCATGCACATTCTCTGTTGACAGTGACCGGCTGCTGAGGAGGTGTGCACCTGGGGGTAAACAAAACAGAATCTACTTTAAAATTTCTCTTAGTTGGGCTGGAGAAATGGCTCAGTGATTAAGAGCATTGGCTGTTCTTCCAGAGGTCCTGAGTTCAATTCCCAGCAACCACATGGTGGCTCACAACCATCTGTAATGAGATGTCATTCCCTCTTCTGGTGTGCATGAAGACAGGTCACTCATATACAAAAAATAAATATCTTAAAATTTTTCTCTTGGTTGAAAACATCCCACACCGCCTGGGGGAGGCCACACACAGTGGGCTGTCTGGGGCTTCCACAGGCTTTGCGTTCCTCATGGACGGTGACAGCCTGCTTCCAGGATGGGCATAGAACTGGCAGGAGCTCTGGACAACAAGGCCTGGCCCCTCCACCCATGCCACCGAGTCCCTCACATCACCTTTTGAGCCTTTCCAAAGCCCTGAGCTGCTCTGAACCCCCAAGTCTTCAGCCACCGGGGGCTACACCACCACTAGGTTGATCAGAGTTGCCGCAGCCCCTGCTTCCTAAGTGGGCGCAGTCTCCCGGATGTGGAGTTCAAAGAGGGAGGGGCAGTTAGAAGGTAACTTCTCAAATGGCCACATGACAACAACAGGGTTCAAAGTTCTAAATTCCAAACCTACTTGCAGCCAGGTTGGGTGATCTGTTCAGAGGCCGAGTGCCTGCTGGCACAGGCCCAGAGCTATTTGGGGCAGAGGTGGGGTTTTAGTGTCTCTGTCACATGTGCCAGCATTCCAGAGGGATGTGCTGAGGAAGAAGGAGTCTAGTTATGATCTTGGTGCCCACAACAGAATGACAATGACAGGCCCATTTTTCCCCCCACACAAAGTCTCACTATATAGCCCAGGCTGGCCTAGATTTCACTGTATAGCCCAGGCTGGCTTCAGACTGGTGATATTCCTGCCCTTGGGCCTGGGACTGCAGACAAGCATCCACACACCCAGTGTCAGGCATACTTTTAATTCACAAGAGCAAATGGAGTCCAGTTCCCACAACTTGAGAAAAAAAAAAAAAAAAAAAAAAAAAAAAGCCCCACGGCTAAAGTCTCAGAATCGTCAAAACCTAATCCTCCCAGGAGGAAACAGGCGGTGTGCCATTGAGTTTGTCCATGGTCAAGCACCTGGCTGGTTGGATGGCAGTCAGCTTTGCAAACAACTGGTATTGGTCCACACAGAACCTGATTTTAAATCTTTCCAAATGAGCAGACATAAATAGCTGGACTTTCTGGGTCACATCGAGGTTTCTTAGGACCCCACAAGACAACCCTGGCTCACTGCATCAGTTGCTAGTGCCTGTTGTATGTTGCTATGGTATTTGGTTCTGAAGCATGAGCATACCATCCACAGTTTCACACAAGGCAGTTTAAATGAGAGTGCAACCCCACGTGTAATGGCACACACTTATCACCTCAGCACTCAGGCTGCTGGGGCGGGAGGATTTTGAGTTCCAGATTTGCCTGGGCTACAGAGAAGGGCCTTTTCTAAAACAACAAACCCAACTAAGAGGGCTGGGGACATGGCTTAGTTGGCACAGTGCTTGCCTGGCACGTATAAAGCCCTGGGTTTGAGTCTCAGCACTGCGTAAACTGGGCACAGTTGGCGCATCCCTTTAATCCCAGCCCTTGGGAAGCAGAGGCAGGTGGATCTCTGTAAATTCAAGGCTAGCCTGGTCTACAGAGCAAGTTCCAGGCCAGCCAAGGATACACAGCAAGACCCTGTTTGTTTCAAAAATAAATAAATAAATTAAAACAAAAGAAAAAGAGAGGGGGAGCTGAAGATATGGCTCAGCCATTAAGAAGAACACTTACTTTTTCAGAGGGCCTCAGTTCAGTTTCCAACACTCACAATGGCGGTTCACAGCCACCCATTCATTACTCTAGCTCCAGGGAAATACCACACCTACTTCTCCAAGAGTGTCCACACCAGACATGTGCGCACATGCACACACACAAATGAATAAATAAATAAAAACAAAAACAATAAGCCAGGTGCAGTGGCACATGCCTTTAATCCCTCAGGGTGGGGGCGGACAGAGGTAGGTGAAATCTCTCAACTGAAGGCCAGTTTGGTCTACAGAAATGAATTCTAGCCAGTCAGGATACATAGTGAGACCTTGTCTCCAAACAAAAAACTAATCAAAAGAAACCTTTTTAAAACACTTTAATTCCAGCACTCAGAGGCAGAGGCAGGCGAATCTGAGTTTGAGACCAGCCTGGTCTACAGAGTGAGTTTCAGGACAGCCAGTGCTACACAGGGAAACCCTGTCTCAAAAAAACCAAGCCGGGCGGTGGTGGCGCACGCCTTTAATCCCAGCACTCGGGAGGTAGAGCCAGGTGGATCTCTGTGAGTTCCAGGCCAGCCTGGACTACCAAGTGAGTCCCAGGAAAGAAAGGCACAAAGCTACACAGAGAAACCCTGTCTCGAGAAAGAAAAAAAAAAAAAAAAAAAAAAAGAACGAAAAAGCCACAGAGAAAGGGGACGGGAAACTGAGGAAGGGAGGGAAAGGGTGGCCCTCTTCTCTTTAAATTAAGGGTGGTGGTGGTGGTGGTGGTGGAATTACTGAACAGTTAGCAAGCTAGCATACGGACTAGACATTAGACAATAGTATTTTTAAGAATTTACCTGGGAGTGTGGGTGAGGGTGCACATTGTGCTTGTGTGTGTGGAAGCCAGTGACCAAGCTTGGGTGTCCCCTTCTCTGGAGCTGTCCACCTTGTTTCTTGAGACAGGGTCCCTCACAGAACCTGCAGCTCATTGATTAAGCTAGACTAGCTGGCCACTGAACCCCACAGATCTCCTCATCTTTTCCCTCCAGTGCCGGGATTACAGACATATACCACATACCCAGATTTTTCACATGATGACTGAACTCAGGTCCTCATGCTGGCTAGGAAAGCACTATGCTGACTGAGCACCTCCCCACCACTGATAACCACTGAACTGTCCCACCCCACCCCAAAATTCCTACATGTATTTGGAGGTAAGGACTTGGGAGAAATAAGTGAAAATCAGGTCTCTGTGGTGGCCCTGACGGGACTCAAGCACAAAGAAGCAATGGAGGCCGTCACACAGAAGGCCAAAGAGTCCAATGAGAAGGTGCTGTCTGAAACCTAAACCCGTCCAGAACTTGAGACCACTAATTGGTATTGCTTAAGCAGCCCCTCCTGTGGCCCGTTGTCACAGCATCCTTGGAGAATGGTTGTTATAAAGGTTTTCCAGAACATCGTTCTCTGGCTGTGCACGATGATAACCTCCCTTATTCTCTGACGACTGCTTGAGATACGTGGGCACAAAAGGCCAGACTGCCTGGGCTTACTTTCCCATGAATCAGCAACAGTGACATTATGAAACGCAGATATGGAAAATAAAGGGGAAAGCCAGTAATCGGTGACGGCAGAATGAGGCTGATCGGACTACTCAAGCAACCCTCTCTGGCAGGAATGGCAGCTTCGCTTCCGACAGAAGAGCAAAGCCTGAGGTCACACAGTGAGGAATGGACACAGCCGGAAGGGTGTGCCAGCAGGCCCCTAATAAAGGCTGAAAGGGAAGACCTGTTAAAGCCCACGGTGCTGGGTACGGGTCCCCTGAAGAGCAGCTGGTCCTACTGGGCAACCGTCCTCAGGGACCCACTAGACTACACCCCCATGTCTTGGAGCTGGAGAGTAAGGACGGAGGCAAAGAGCCCACCTCTCCTGCCCTGTGAGACCTGAGACCTTAAGAGTCTGCACCTGCAAGGACAGCCTCTGGCACCTTCCCAGGGAGCTGGCAATGGAGGAAGCCCCACCCTCAGGGGCCGGGTGGAGGCGGGGCCTAGAAGAGGCAGCGCGACTGCGCACTCCCTCCGAAGGCCTGGCAGCTTCAGGTGCCCGTTACTCATCACTTTCCCCAGAGCTTCTGGTAATATTCCTCCAACTCCCAGGGAGTCGCTGGTCCTTTGGGATCTGAAGGTGGCACTGCCGGGCCTCCGCCCACACAGGTTCCTACAACTATCACATAGATCCTCTCACTAGCCAACCACAGCCCCTTCCCCGCACACCACACTCCTCGCGGACACATGCACCTTCCTTTTCCAGACACTGCCCACCTCCCCACCCCAGTCTTACTTCCCTAAGTCCCCCATCCCTTTGACTCTTCACCTAGAGCCATGTGGCACCCCACCCCCTGCCTGGAACTAGGCCAGCTTCTCTCACCTCAGGGTCTCCCTGCCCACCACGGACCGACCCTACCTTAGGAGCTCTGCTAACAGCTGCAAGTCTTGAACTTTCCCAAGAATAACTTCGCAGGACCCTCACACTGCCCAGGGAGGCCAGGATGCAACCCACCCATCACCAAAGGTGGGGAATGTGAGCCTTGGAGTACAGGAATAACTGGCTGAGCCCCAGAGCTCCGGAGCCCCAGAGGCAGGACCCAAACCTGGGGGACCTGCCCTGCAGCCAGTGCTCTAAATGAACTGTGGCTTCCAACATCCCCAGTGTACCAGCCAGCAGGGCACAGGGACAAATTTCACCTCCAAGCTCCAGCTACGACTACACAGCAAGGCCTTGTTTTGTTTTTAGAGAAAAAGAAAAAATCGTGCCAGCCTGGGAAAGCCCCAAACCTACGCCTTTCCTTTTCATTGACTCCTAAAAGCTGCCAGCAGAGGGGTGCAGGTTCAGGCCCTGATCTACACTTCTTGAAGCTGTGTGGAGCAGTGAACTGCTCTCTGGAGGATGGCTCAGGAGAGGGTGGGAAGGAAGGCTTCCGTTGGAGCTAGGAGGTAGCCTGGCTAGCCTGAAACTTACATGGTAGACCAGGCTGGCCTCAAACTCAGAGACCCACCTGCCTCTGCCTCCCAAGTGCTAGGATTAAAAACCTGCCCCATCATGCCTGGATTTTTTTTTTTTTAATGATTTTTTAATGGTGAGATAGTCAAATTTAGCCTAGACTCAGGCTGGCTAGTCTAAAATTCTCTATATAGCTGAGTATGACCCTGAACTTCTGACCCTACCAAGGGTTGGGCCTACAGGCATGAAACCGTATGCCAGGTTCACGCAATGCTGGAGATTGAACCCAAGGTTCATCATGCATGCTAGGCAAGAACTCTACCAGCTGAGCCACATACTCTGTCCTTCAAACAAGAATTATTTTTCTTTTTTTCTCTCTCTCTCTCTCTCTCTCTCTCTCTCTCTCTCTCTCTCTCTCTCTCTCTCTCTTCTCAAGACAGAACTTCTCTGTGCAGCCCTGGCTGTCCTAGAACTTGCTCTGTAGACCAGGCTGGCCTCAAATTCACTCTGCCTGCCTCTACCTCCTGAGCACTGAGATTAAAAGTGTATGCCACTGCTGCCTCCACCACCTGGCTCAAATAAGCATTTCTTGCATGCTTACAATGGCAGGGGCAATCCAGATGTGAATGCTCCTTGGGCATCCATCTAGCTTTAGAGAAACCAGCACCTATTCCCAACTCCCAAGCCAAACTAAAACCAGAGACTCATCTTGGAACTAGAAGAGGAAAACCCCTTACTTTCCTAAAGGATCCCTCTGTGAAGCAGTCTCACTTTCAAGAACCTGACTCAGGGGCTGCTGTCTCTCCACCCAAGCACCTTAGGTCAAATTCCCGGCTGTCAGGCTCTAATCAGTACTTGTGTTACAAGAATCAACTCCATCTGCCACAGCCCAGGAAGTGGATGCCACCTGGCATTCTGGCTTCAAGAAGGAGGGTAGGAGAGGGGCAACAGCTTTGCATCTAATGTCTCTCTCTGTATTGTCAAATGAGGACTGTCTGGAAATGTTCCTGACTTTGACTCTTTCCTTGAAGGTACCAGAGTGGCCCAGTACCCTAGGGGCTATAGGGCAGGGCACGCATGGCCAGGCAGGGGAATCAAGAACCACCTCTGAGCCTCGAGAGTTGTACACACAAGTCCCTGGGTTCCTGCAGCAGTTCCCAAGGAGTCTCTTTTTCAGCCAACAAAGACAATCCAATGAGTGCCACATACATCTGAGGATGGCTGAAACAGTCTGGCGGGCGGTGTCAAGACTCTGACACTTAATGCCTTTTCGATCAAAGCCAAAAGGCTGTTTCAAGACATCCCAGTCTTTTCTTTGTCCTAGTGTAAAGAGAATGGCAACCTTTGAGAAAATTGTTCTGGGGAAAAGCCAAGGCATGGCAGACTTGCCTCCCTGCTTTAGAATAGTCTTCCAGAAAAAGTCTCCATCAGCCCCTCCCCCAGCCCATGAGCTGGACCGCCAGATGCCATAGCAGCAGCAAAGACCCATGGAGGCCCGCTGTCCCTGATGCAATTCGCGCAGCCGACACCACTATGCCCCCGCCCCATTTCCCAGCTGTGTAACTTGAAGCACCGGTTACTTGTGTAAGCCTCAGCCTTTTCTAACTTCCTCAGTTGGAAGGCAGACTCAACTGCGTTTACTTCGTAGGGTTAGACGGGAGACTTCTCGGGGAGAATGCTTAGCCCAGTGCCTGCCACAGTTAAGTATCCAGTAAAAAGTGCTTTGCTCCAGAGGAAACCAGTAATTAGGGAGTCCCTAAAAGTCCCAGGTGAGCCATTACGCATGCATTTATCTATCTCTTAAGTGTTTATGGACACCTTTGAAAGCTAACTACCCTCGCAACATCTTGGGGGTGGAAGGTGTGTAGGGTAGAGCGGCAGTCCTCCAGGCCAAAGGAGACACCCCAAGCTCTCGAAGGGCAGTCCCCGGCCTCACACCCTTGGAGCGGCCTCCGAACGTCAGTGGCACCCCTCCTAGGGACCAGTGGCTGCAGCCCACCCTGGTACTGGCAGTTGGCACCGGGACTGATAATCACCCCCGCCCAGCGCTCAGTGTTTCTCCGTGAGGAATAAATTTGCACGTCTGGGCCCGGAGCCCGAGTGGCCTCGCGCTGGCCTTCGGAGCGACATGCGGCCTGCTTGGGAGAAGGGCCGTGGGGTCTTGGCGCGGACACAGAAGCCGGTCGATGGGATGGTGGGCGGCGGGGACCTCTCCCCATGTCGCGGCTGCCCCGCAAATCTAGGCCTCCCCCGTTCGCAGCGGCGGCGCGATCGTCCCTGCTCTAGCGGCCCAGCCCACGACATCAGGCAGCAGCCGTCCGGAACTCACCTGCCGTCGCAACCGCGCCGCCTGTCAGTCAAGCGCGCCCACCGCGACGCCGCGCAGAGTCTTGTGGCTCTGCCTGCCGCGCCCCGCCTCCTCACTGTCAGCCGTCCAATCGGAAGAGCCTATGCCATGGAAGGGGGCGGGGTCACACGGCGCTGCCTACTAGGAGGCGGGCCCGTGCGTGCTGGGGGCGTGGCCGTATGAGTGTTGAGTGCCCATGCATGCCGGGAGTAGGGGGAGTGGCCGTGCTGCTGGGGCGTGGCCATATGGTTCGAAGGCTGTCATGCTGGTGGTGAGCGTGGTTACATCGCTGGGGCGTGGCCGAGGGTGTGGCTACGCGGCCGTACCTGCCTTTGCTTTTCCGAGCTGGGATCTGGGGGCCGTGCTGCTGGGGCGGGGCCCGGCAAGCCGGAGGCGGGCCTGCAGGCAGCCGGCGGTCTGACGACACTTTTGCGCGCCGGAAGTGAAAGAGGTTCCCTGTACTACGCGGCTGGTAACATAGCTCCGAAAGTCTGGCGCCGCTATGCGGATCACCGGGAAGACTTTCCGCCGCCGGCGGGCTGACTCGGAGTCGGAGGAAGATGAGCAGGAATCAGAGGAGGTTCGGTACGTGTGTGGCAGGGCCTCCACGGTCCAGGAAGAGGGAGACAGGCTTGGGGCTGGCTACCGGCTGGCACCGCGCTGACACCGTTGACCGGGAGCCAGGGTTGTCTTTCAGAGGCTCCTGGGGATAAGGCCACATTTTCCCGGCTGCGAAGCTGGGAGAGGTGTTGCGGGGTCGTACGGGTCTGACTGACGGTGATCTACCGTGCCAGGGACTCGGCCAAGGGAGACGGATGTCCTTGGAACTGAGTTAGTGTGGGAGTCCCTGAACCTATGTCCCTATTCAGGGTACCATCTGTGGGAGGCCAGTGCCCACCTTTTAAAGGGTTCCTATGAGGAGGAGAGAGGAATAAGAAACTTTTAGATAGAAAGATAGCAGAGAGGAGACAGACAGAAACACAGGATAGCTTCGGGAAGACCTTATCAAAATCCACTGGCCCCTTCTGGCTCTTCAAAAGGGCTTTTTATAACAATGCCAACGTGTGGACGAAAGACCTCCCCCTTAATAGATCAAAGCACATCGTGCAACCAAATGCAGACCCTTCCAAACGCCTGGTAACCAGGCCTGTGGTCCAGTCATCCCCTTGTGCAGCCCTGCTGGGTAAAACAAGCTCAGATCTCACTAGGAAACCTCTGTGGGTCTCCTTGAATTTCGCAGAGCATCTCTCAGCCTGTACATTACTGTTTATTCATTTTCTCCCAGGTTAAAACTTGAAGAAACCCGAGAGGTGCAGAACTTAAGGAAGAGGCCAAACGGGGTGAGGTGGGTACCACGGGGGTGGGGACGGCATCAGTGAGACACAGACACTTCCCAGCTAGGGTCTCAGTTACAAATCTCTCCTCCTTCAACATAGTTATTTCTCTAGACATGCACCTTCCACTGCTCACAGAGGGGATCAACGTTCTTTACAAATGTTTAACTTGCCACATGCCCTGAGCCTGGTGGTCTCAGAATCTGCTTCAGGTAACTAACTCGAGTTTTTTTGTGGGTTTTTTTTTTTTTTTAAGATTTATTTATTTATTATGTATACAGTGTTCTGTCTGCACGTATCCCTGCAGGCCAGAAGAGGGCACCAGATCTCATTACAGATGGTTGTGAGCCACCATGTTGCTGGGAATTGAACTCACGACCTTTGAAAGAACAGCCAGTGCTCTTAACTGCTGAGCCATCTCTCCAGCCTTTTTTTTTTTTTTTTTCTAACTCGAGTTTTTAATTACACTGATGAACTGTGACTGACAACATGTTGACAGATAAGAGTTTGGAAAACTTAGAGAAGTATAATCAAGAAATAAGCCAGGCGGTGGCGGTGCACTCCTTTAATTCCAGCACTTGGGAGGCAGAAGCAGGTGGTTCTCTGAGTTTGAGGCCAGCCTGGTCTACAGAATGAGTTCTAGGACAGCCAGGACTGTTACATGGAGAAACCCTGTCTCAAAGAACCAAAAAATAAAAAATAAAATAAACAATACCTGGTGTGGTAGTTGATGTAGCAACCTGGGCTACATAGCAAGACCCTTTATTAAAAAACCTGGTGGGCTGGAGAGATGGCACAGCAGTTAAGAGCACTGGCTGCTCTCCCAGAGGACCCAGGTTCACTTCCCAGCACCCACATGGCAGCTCACAACCATCTACGATGGGATCTGATGCCCTCTTCTGGCCTGCAGGCGTACATGCAGACAGAACACTCATCAAAACAAACAACGCTGAGGTAGAGAGATAGACAGCATTCATAATCTTTCCATGCATTGGTAACCATTGTTAGCATCTAAAGTTCTTTCCCACCTGTTTCTTTTTTATTTTTGAAGATTTTAATCAATTTTATATCTACTTTTTTCCCATGCTTTTTAAAAATCGACTCATTGTGATGTTGTGAGCTTCTGCCCATATTGTGTGTTTTTCAGAAAATCTTTTCAGAAGACTGTACAATGCTGTACCCCAGGAGTATGTACTGTAATTTGTTAGTCGACTGCCTCGGTGGGTGGAGTGACTCACACCTATACTTCCAGACTTGAGAGACTGAAATACTGGGAGTGCCATGAGTTTGATGCCAGCCCAGGCTACAGAGTGAAACCTCCTCTCAGCAACAACACAGCCAGTCCTAGTGGCCCAAACCCGTCGGCCCAGCTACCTGGGAGGCTGAAGTGGGACAGTCACAAGTTTAAGGCCTGCTGGGCAACTTAATGAGACCATATCTCAAAAATCAAAGAAACAACAAGTGTCGGGGATAGCTCAGTGATAGTCTGAGGGCCGAGCCTCTGTGAGGCCCTGACTTCAACCTCTGTAGGTCATTTTGTAAATTTTCACCATCAGCTATAAATACGTGGTGCATATTCTCTGGCATTTGTCTTCTGTTACAGTTTCCTTGACTGGCAGAATCTTATGCTGGGATTTCCAGACCACAGTGATATCAAATGGTCATGCAAGAATGTGCACTAGGTGCCTCCCTTGCCTCTCCCTCCCACTCAGGTGTGCCGAGCACTGTGTCCTCCTCAGTCACGGTGTGCCGAGCACTGTGTCCCCCCACTCACGGTGTGCCGAGCACTGTGTCCTCCTCAGTAACGGTGTGCCGAGCACTGTGTCCTCCTCCCACTCACGGTGTGCCGAGCACTGTGTCCCCCCACTCACGGTGTGCCGACCACTGTGCTCTCCCTCCCACTCACGGTGTGCCGAGCACCGTGTCCTCCTCCCACTCATGGTGTGCCGAGCACTGTGTTCTTCTTTGGCTTTTGCAGCTACCTTCCTACCTACCCTCAGTACTCCAGCCTGCAAACCTGATTGTCCCAGTTAGCCTCCTGTTGCTGTGACCATGACCAGAAACAACGTGCAGAGGAAAGGTTTATTTGGTGTACATATTTTGATCGCATTCAGTTATTGGGGGTAGTCATGGCAGGAACCTGAGGCAGGAACTGAAGCAGAGACCGTGGAGGAACACTGCTTATTGCTTGCTTCCCAGGTTTACATTCAGCTACCTTATACAACACGGGACCACATACCCAGGGGAGGGAGCCCTGCACACACTAATCATAAGAAACTGCTCTACAGGCTTGCCTACAGGCCAGTGTGATGGAGGCATTTTCTCAGTTGAAGTTTCCTCTTCCCAGATGACTCTAGCTTGTGTCAGTTGACAAAATAACTAGCCAGCACATTGATTTCCTCCTTGTCTCTGTGTCATTTCTCTTTGTGTCTTTGTTTTCTTTTGCTCAGTGCTGCCGCCCTGCTGGTGGGAGAGAAGGTTCAAGAGGAAACTACTCTGGTGGTGAGTATGGGCTCCTCTCTGGGGCTGCTCTTCTGTGTGTCTTCCTAAGGTATAACCATGGTGCCAGAGAGATGGCTCAGTCAGAGTCCTTGCTGTGCAAGCACAAGGGTCCAAGCTTGGATCCCTGGCGCCCACATGAACAGCTGAGAGAGGTGGCACACACCTGTAATCCGAGCCCTGGGGAGGCAGAGGCAGGACGAGGTGCTGAGTAAGCAAGCTAAGAGACCCTGCCTCAAAGCCTGTAAGTCAAAGGATTGGGGGAACGGCTCTGTGGGTAAAGTGCTGAAGTTGTTGCTGCTGAAGTATGGGGACCTGACTCAGGCCCCTAGTACCAACACAAAAGCTGTACATGATGGCATACATCTATAGCCCCAGCGGGTTGGAGTGGAGACAGTGGAGCTCTAGAGCTGACTGGCCAGCAGTCTACCCAAAGCAGTAACCTCTGTCTGAGATACTTAAGCTGGAAAGTGATTGAGGCAGATGCCTGACTTTGATCTCTTGTCTCCACAACCACACATTTGTACACACAAATGTGCATATACACTCCACACACAAAACTAACATGCATGGTCACATATATCTTAAGCCCCCGGGTATCTGCCCCATGGGGTTTTCTTCCCAGAGTTCAGGGGAAGATGCTTTAAGTAGCTGGGATCTAATCTGAGGGATATTAAATGAATCTACACACACTGAACTCTTTCAGTCCATTCACTTATTCTTCTAAGTCAATTCTACAAGTGCCGTGGGGGTACCAGTTTATATGCACTTACAAGCAGTAATTCTTTGGCAATGCAATGCAAAGCTTAAAGTTTTCAGGTCATAGAGAGAGGTGATAAGATCCACACATAGAGCAGTAATTATCGGCTTTCATTTACAACCCCAAAGGGGAGTGACTAGTGGATAGAGTCAACTAAGGGCTAAAATCAATTAGGGGATCTAAAGAGGAATGTTATGTGCTCAGACTCTGTTCTTAGAAGTGGCTAGGTAAAAGGTTAGGTGTCTACGTGTCAGTATAAGTCATGAGTAAAATAACACTGGCTTTTCTCCTTTGGCACCGCTCCTGACTAAGCTTATCCCCCATCAGCACCACTTTCTGCATCACAACATGCAGCATTTGGTTTATAAAAGCACTTTCACTCTGAGTCAGTTGCTAAAGGGAAGAATCTTTAGAACTAAGGATAACCACTGGGCTATGGGACAAAAGAGGAGCACTTAAGCTTAATTTGCACAAGAAACGAAGCTTGGCACCTATCATCCGACTGGCCTTAGTGGTTGTCTCATAGGGTCAGTGGAAATATTTACCTTATCTTAGTAACTAGAAGATGGCCGAACACCATCCTGGTAATTTTGCAGGCAGTAATCTCTTAAATTAGGGTCTTGTGTTAATAAACGGGGTGAAGGTGAGGATTTAAGGTTAGCGAGGTTAGCTTTTCTTGTAGGCAAGATGAGCTCAGAGCACACTAGTGCTCATGTGTCTGCAGTCTGTCCTTGGATGTATGAGAAGTGTCTCCAGGTGTCTCTTTATCCAGAGATGGCCCTGGCTAGATGTCTGCTAATGAAGGTAATTCCAGAAAGGCAGACTCTAAGTCTATGCTAGACTAAGAGGAACAAAGGCCTGATTATGGGAAGGGGTCTTGACTGTGTGACTGTTTCCAAACACAGCTGGGGGATGTTATCCACATACCTCAAAATGTATAGGGGAAGTAGTGCCCAGTGAATGATCAGTCACAGTGTTAGAAGTTCCTGGGAAAAGACTGGAATAGCACACAAGAAATCACTGCAGGAAACAGCTAACACATTAAAAAGCTAATATCACCCAAACTCCTTGAGTTTTGGCTTCCCTCTGGCAGAGCCCTTGGCTATGCCAGGTTTTTTTTAGTCAGTGTCAGCTGAATTCCTACTTCATATTTCTGCAGCTCACAGCACACATACACATACAAAGTAAGGAAAGCTGGGTGGTGGTGGTGGAACATACCTTTAATCTCAGCACTTGGGAAGCAGAGGCAGGTGGATCTCTGAGTTTGAGGCCAGCCTGGTCTACAGAGTGAGTTCAGGACAGCTTGGCTGTGCTATCTCAAAAAACAAAAATAAAGAAGAAAAATAAGGTGGAGAATGATTGAGGACACACAACATTGACCTCTGACCTTCATGGGTATGTACATGTATGTGTACGTGCACCTGCACACTCACAGATCACTAACTCAGCTGCGGCTATTCTAGATGCTTCCTCTAAGCTGTGTGCTTTCTGCAGGATGACCCTTTCCAAATGACGACAGGTGGCATGGTGGACATGAAGAAGCTGAAGGAGAGAGGCAAAGATAAGTAAGTGGAGGGAACTAGGGCAAACGCACTGTCGCCTGGGCCTGAGCAGGCAGGGAGGGCGAGGGCTGCTGAGACATCCTGCACAGAGCTACATACAGCCTCTGTGCTGTGCCGGGGTGTGCTAATTAGAAACAACCCCAGTGGAAGGCTCAGAGCCAAGAGAGAAGAATGCTTTTGTAAGGGGCCTTGTTCATTATTTCAAACACGGGGAAGCTTTGTATGAAAACCTAGTTACAAAAATTACCAGAGTCCAGCTCCAGCGGGATTCTGAGCTGCAGGACGGAGGTGTGGAGTCGGTGAAAATGAAGAGGCTGGCCACTGGTTGTCTTTCAAACAGATGCCCTGAGTAACTCTAGCCACTGTTTTTATATGAGTTCTAGTGCATCCAGGCACGAGCAGTTTCAATACATGTCTCTTTAATCGTTTTCCAAGAATCATTACCATTTTCCCAATTTAGTTTCTTTTCCTCTTCCTCACTCCCTTGACGTCATTGACCTTTTCCTCATCTCATTAATTTTTATATTGCAAGCCAAATGGTTATATCTAGCCAGGAACATCTTATCCATGCTGTGCCCTAGCCAGCAGCAAACATGCGGTTATTAAAAAAAGAGATTCAAGTCTTATGATTAGTCCTTAACAGTGTAATATTTTATATTTTTGTAATCAGCCATACCTAGGATATTATTTTCAAGTGTAAGTCAATTTCTAAATAATCTGTATATCACTTTATGTGGACAACAGTTGTAATCCTATTTATAAATTCTCAAAATGGTAGTGATTACCTAATTCTCTAACTTTTGGGGCCAAGTTTATATTCTTCCTGGCAGTTTCTACGTGTACTTTTACTTCCAAGGGAACTGGGAGTTTTAACTGAAAAAACATCTAACCGTTCATGTCCTGGCACCAGAGAGATGTCTGACCTTTCATGTCCTTTGCCTTTTCCTTATATGTTCCTGTAAGTTTTTAATGTCATCTTTTCAGAAACCATCTCCCAATATAGTTATTTCTTTTTTAGGATAGTTAAGTAAGCAAGAATCATTAACCTTCGTGAGTTCCTCCTGCTTACTGAGAATGACTGCAAAGGCAGCCAGGGGTGACCGGAGGAACTGGTTTCTGTGAATGATTGCAGAGAGGTTCATTTCCTTGGAGAGACTTTTAGAAAAAAGTATCAGCTTTTCTTTCCAGTAAACTCAACTACAATCACAATTGGCAAAGAAAATCTAAGAATTACCATGAGAATGAGCATGGCCACAGTTAGAGAGGCCTGAAGCCTCCCTAGGACCAGCCCAGGGGTCTGCAGCACCTGAGCTCCCTGGGATCAGCACAGGGGTCTGCAGCACCTGAGCTCCCTGGGATCAGCACAGGGGTCTGCAGCACCTGAGCTCCCTGGGATCAGCACAGGGGTCTGCAGCACCTGAGCTCCCTGGGATCAGCACAGGGGTCTGCAGCATCCCTTCCACAGGTCCTTCCAGGTGGATGGGATTCTCCAAAGGGCCTTGCCTTATAGAGTTCCATTCGCAAAACATTTATGCACCATTCCCAGGGGTGACAGCATGGCTTCCAACAAAAAAATAATGCACTGAAAACCCCAGCACTCAGGAAACGAAAGCAGGAGGATTGGGAGTTCAAGGCCAGATTAGACTGCATGAGACCCTCTTTAAAAAAAAAGTAAATGTATTTAAGGAACTAGGGAGATGGTATAGTGAGTAAAGTGAAGGGCCTGGGTTGAGATGCCTGACACACATAAAATCCAAGTGTGGCAGCATGTGTCTGTAACCCCTGCATTAGGGAGTGCAGGCAGTGGATCCTGGGGACTTGGTAGCCAACCTGTCTATCCAAAATAATGAGCTGTGGACTAGTAAAAGTTCATCTTAAAAGACAAAGGGGAGGAGCCAACGGGAGGAGGGGCACTCTGACACAACCTCTGACCTCCACGTGTGCATGCAGGGTCACACATGCATACACAGGAACTACCTATTATACACACTTGCAAAAGAAAGTATGCACTCATTCTCTAAGTCTAAAAGCTGCTGCCGCCTATTGCTTGCATGTGTCTAGGGTTTTTTCTCTTTATATACCATACTGTGTCATAGATTTTCATGTATTTTCTGTTGTATCAGAGCTGTCTGATGTAACTTGGCCTCAATGAATGTGACCTTCTTCCTACTCTCAGGGTCAGTGAAGAGGAGGACCTGCACCTGGGGACATCCTTTTCTGCAGAAACTAACCGGAGGGATGAGGATGCAGACATGTAGGTACCAGTGTGTCTCAGTGTCTGTAACACTGGAGTCGGCCCCAGCCAGACTGTCACAAATGTCTAGTCACAGATAGTGCCTCTCGGGTTTCCTTAGCCATGCCCTCCCAACTTCTCAGGCTTGAGATCTTTGAAAGCCTCTTAAAAGTCCTTTCACAGGGTGGGTCTTATATTTGCACTTACATTTCTGTCCCTCCCTCCTCCCCTCTCCTTCCTTCCTTTCTCTGGAGGGATAGATACCAGACAGTACATTCTCAGCCCTTGGATGTTTTGACTAGTGATATTTCCCCCAAACACAAGGACTGTCGCCACTTCCACCAAGGCCTTCAAAATGTTCCAGAGTCCCTCCCTAGAACCCTACCCACTCTTCCTCTCTTTTCCTTTATCTTGATAAATCCAGTTCATTCTGCTGGGGGGGGGGGGGGGAGAAGAGAAACATAATGCCACCTTCTGTCTTAAAGAGCCTTGGATATGATCACATCTGGAGATTGGGTGTTGTAGTCTCCAGTACACATTGATGTTTTCAGTTGAAATTTTCAAAATTTGAATGAACTCAAGTCAGGTATGGTGGCACACACCTGTAATTCTAACATCAAGGAGGCTGAGGCAGGAGGATCTCAAACTTGAAACCATCTAGGTCACACAGTGTGAGACTGTCAAAAGTAGCCTCCAGGTATTTTTATTTTTCTTAATTTCTCCATGAACTGATAATTTCCTCATTGGAGACAGGTGTGTTGACACTTGAATTTAATCCCAACACTTGAGAAATAGAGGCAGGTAGGTCTCTGAGTTCAAGGCCAGCCTGGTCTGTATAAAGAAGGCTAGCCAGGGCTTCATAATGAGAACCTGTCTTCAAAACAATTGTCCTGTATTGATAGGTGAGATGGCTCAATGGGTAGAGACCTCTGCCACCAGCCTTAGGACTGTACTCAGTCTCCAGGACCCGCGTGTGGGAGATGTCAGCTCCCACATGTGTGTCGTCGTGTACATGCTGTGCACATACTTGGTACATGAGGTAAAAGGTGAAAAGGATTTCATTAAAATGCTAATTAGCAGGTGCCTGTGGTGGCCTCTCCGGCCCCCTGAGCCTGTCGTCCCTTCTCAGGATGAAGTACATTGAGACGGAGCTGAAGAAGAGGAAGGGGATTGTGGAGCAAGAGGAACAGAAGGCCAAGCCCAAGAATGCCGAGGACTGCCTCTATGAACTGCCAGAGAACATCCGCGTCTCATCCGCCAAGAAGACGGAGGAGATGCTGTCCAACCAGATGCTGAGCGGCATCCCCGAGGTGGACCTGGGGATAGAGTATGTCTCCCAGCCCTGGCTGTGCCCCTGCCCTTGGGAAGAGCCACCAACCATCCAGTTAGCGGTTACAGAGAGCACAGAGCCTAGAGCACAGAGCATTTGCCTAGCATTCCTACGAGTTCCGGGAAGCTGGGGAGCTGGCTCAGGTAGTTAAGTACTTGTCATTGTAGGCATGAGGACTTCAGTTTGATCCCAGAACCCATGTCAGAAAAGCCGGGTAGAGAGGGCACACTGGGCAGGTGGAGGTCAGAGAGCTGTTTGGGCCCCTTGGCCGGCCAGCCAAGCCTCCTTAGTGAGCTCCAGGCCAGTGAGACACCCTGCCTCAGACAAGGTGGGTGGCTTCGTATCTGAGGTGGTCCTCTGGCCTTCCCATGCACGCGCATCCGCATGCACACACACATGCATGTGCACACACGCACAGAAGCACAGGTGCTCACAAAAGTTATGGAGGTCCTTCTCAGTCTCCTTGGGAACCTGCAGACAAGTTCTCTCAGGCAAGTTGTCTCCAGAAGTTTCTTGTTATACCTGGTCTCCGTGGCTGAAGAGACTTGAGGGCCCCTGACCTCTGGAAGCAAAAGTGTCTCTGTTTATTTCCATCAAGGGCCGTGTAAAAGGCTGGTCCGTGCCTCCTCCGTGAACCGTTTCTCACCTGCAGGGAAACAAGTACAGTGAGTGGTCAGCAGCTTCATTGCTTAGAGTAAAGTGTTAGGAGGTAGCGTGTGGATTCTGGTCTTTTTCTGGCCTGGCAGGGTTTGAACCTTAGGCAGCCTGCTTCATTTTTGTGGAACATGATTTCTTGTGTGTGTGCATATGTGTGTTTCTGGGGATTTGAACCAGGACCTCACTCATGCTAGGTAAGTACTCTGCCACAAAGCTGCATCCCAGCCTAAGATTTCCTTTTTGTTTTGTTGTTTGTTTGTTTGTTTGAGACAGGGTTTCTCTGTGTAGCTGTGTAGCCCTGGCTGTCCTGGAACTCACCATAGAGCAGGCTGGCCTCAAACTCAGAGATCCTCCTGCCTGTCCTCTGAGTGATGTGGTTAAAGGTGTGCGCCACCACTGCCAGGCTCCAAGATTTCCTCTTTGTCAAAGAGAACACATCTGTTCTCCAATGGCTCTGAGTTCTCCATACCGATGTGATGACAGGGTCAGGCCAGGTAGGGTGGCACACATTGGTATCTGAACCCTGGGGAGGCTGAGGCAAGAGGAGATGAATCTTGAGTTCCAGGCCAACTGGGGCTTCGTAGAAAGCCTTGTCCTAAAAACAAAAAGAAGCCATGTGGTAATGGCACATACCTTTAATCCCAGCACTCGGGAGGCAGAAGCAGGTGGATCTCTGTGAATTCATGGCCAGCCTGGTCGACAGAGTAAGTTCCAGGACAGCCAGGGCTACACAGGACTACCCTGTCTTGAAAAACAAAACCCAAAAGGAAAGAAGGAAAGGCATGAAGCAGCCTGGTACACTGTAGAGCTCGGTGCTCTGGGACAAAAACTTTTCCTTGTGCAGTAGGAGTGGCCAGCCTCACTGGTTAATTCCAAAGGTGTGCTGATCTCATATGAGGTGTGCCTCTTTCTCTTTCCATAGTGCTAAAATAAAAAATATCATTTCCACGGAGGATGCCAAGGCCCGGCTGCTGGCAGAGCAGCAGAACAAGAAGAAGGACAGTGAGACTTCATTTGTGCCCACCAACATGGCTGTGAACTATGTCCAGCACAACCGCTGTGAGTGCCCTGCCTGCCCCCACACCCCATGAGTCTAAAAGCCCCACCTCCTGCCTCATGGTCCCTTGTTCTTTCTCTGCTCAGTTTATCACGAAGAGCTCAATGCACCCATCCGAAGAAACAAAGAAGAGCCCAAAGCCCGGCCCTTGCGAGTGGGTGACACAGAGAAGCCGGAGCCTGAACGTGAGTACAGCCCTGGGTGGCACTTAAGTGGCCTGTGTAGTAGTGTGCCTGCTGGGCAGGGCAGTGCTGAAGCCCTAAGGGACGAAGGCATCTGACCCAGACTCCTGCTGAGGACCATGGCCATGTGCCTTCCCCTATCCAAGCTGGGGGCTCCTCCTTGGTAAAATGAAGAGAGGTGTAGGGGCAGCCCGTTGGTTGCTTGGGGGACCCCAAGCTGTCAAGCTAGTAGAGACTGAGTTTGAAAGTTTCGGAAAGGGAAAAGCAAAACACCAGGAAATAACAGCCACATGGCAAGGTCCACCTGAGCCTCGGTGCTGGGCTGCTGTCGTGGACAACTCCAACCAGATCCTCACTTTGGAACAGTGGTCTCTGCTGGTTCCACCATGACAGGCAGCCTCTGTTCTCCTCAGGGTCCCCTCCCAACCGCAAGCGTCCTGCTAACGAGAAGGCCACAGATGACTACCACTACGAGAAGTTCAAGAAGATGAACAGGCGCTACTGAGGGGCTGGATAGCGCGTACACACACCATGAGAAGTTTGAGGAGATGAGTGGGGAAGGAGGGGAAGAAAGCACACATGCACACACACACACTCACACATGTCCAAGTACAAACAATGCCCTGCGTAGAACCCGCTTCTTAGTTGTTGGGGTTCTCTATCAGATGGCGCTTCTGCTTACCTGCTAAATTTCTGTTCTGGTTTTGGGTTGGAGACTGCGCCACCTCTCTGTGTATCCCAGGCTGGCCTTGAACTCCCTCTTCTTCCCTACTGGGATTTTAGAGGCCCCACCACACCTGACTGGCATTTTCAAGCACTGACTTTGTAGTTTTCAAAGTAAAACAATGTATCTATGTCTATGTTGTTTCCTACCTGGGGCAAACCTTCTCAAGAGTGTTATTAAATTGTTTGTAAATATGTTGCCTTTGCCTTAATGTTGTTCCAGCTCAGGAAGACCTAGGTGTGTTCATTGTGGGTTTGTTTGTTTTGGTTTTGGTTTTTCGAGACAGGGTTTCTCCATGTAATTTTGGAGCCTGTCCTGGATCTCACTCTGTAGGCCAGGCTGGCCTCGAACTCACAGAGATCCACCTGGCTCTGCCTCCCAAGTGCTGGGATTAAAGGCGTGCGCCACCACTCCTTGTTTATTTACGATTTATTTATGTATATGGGTGTTTTGTCTTCACGTATGTCTGTGTACCCTGTGTGTACACACAGTGCCTATGGAGGCCAGAGGAGGGTGTCAGTTATCCTGGAACTGGAGTTACCCATGGTTGTGAGCCGCCATGTCCATGCTAGGAATCGAACCCGGGTCCTCAGGAAGAGCAGCCTGTGCTCTTAACCATTGAGCCATCTTCTCTAGTCTATTTACATTGTGTTTTGTGGTTATATACATAACCATGGTTTCCATCACTGTTTGAAATGGGCTTGAAAAATACATCTGTCCTGCTGGGTGTGGTGGCACATGCCTTTAATCCCCACACTCAGGAGGGAGAGGCAAGGAGATCTCTGTGAGTTTGAGATCTACCTGGTCTACATAGTGAGTTTCAGGACAACCAGGAGAGACTATATCTCGAAAAGAAAAGAAAGAAAAATACATCTGTCCAGTTCACAGCAGAAAAATGGAGGATGGTTCAGATACACTGTCATTCCCTGACTCTTACAGAGCTACAAGTTCTTTTGATTAAGAAGGAAAAGCAGAGGCAGGCAGATCTCTGTGAGTTTGAGGCCAGCCTAGTCTACAGAGCGAGTTCCAGGACACCAAAGTTACACAGAAAAACACTGTTTTGTTTCCCCTCTTTGGTCCTAGATTGGTCTTGATCTTAATATAGAGCTAAGAGTGACCTTGGCTTCTTTTCCTCCTACCTTTACCTCCTGGAATTAGTTTAGCACCACAGTTCCTGGCACAGGATTTCTGTAGACATTTTGCCCTCAACAAGGTTGAGCATTACTCTCCACTGCCTTAAGTGTGGGCCTTGCACACTGACTTCCAAAGAGGAGAGAGGTCCACAGGGAACCTCACAGTGGAAAACACGTAGATGCAGCCTTGTGCTGATTCATTTCTGTCAGTGACACAAACCTAGACGTACATGGGAAGAGGAAACCTCACCTGAGAAATTTCCTCCCTCAGATTAGGCTGGGGGGCTTTTTCTTAATTACTAATGGATGTAGGAGGACCCAGGCTGCTGTGGGTGGTGCCATCTCTAGGCATGTAGACCTGTAGCTGAGGGGCTGGAGAGATGGCTCAGTGTTTAAGAGCACTGACTGCCCTGCTAGAGGACCTGCGTTCAATTCCCAGCACTGACATGGTAGCTCACGGCTGTCTAACTCCAGTTCCAGTGGATTCGACACCCTCACAGACAGACATGCAGTCAAAAAAAAATGCACATAAAAATAAATAATAAAAGAAAAAGCAAGCCAGAGGGAACATGCTAGTATGTAATTCCACGGGCTAGTAATTCCACGGACTCTTCAGTTTAGGCCCTCAGGTTCCTACCTTGAGTTCCTGCCTTGGCCTCTCTTCATGGAATATACCTGGAAGATGAAATAAACCCTTTCCTCCCATAAGTGGCTTTTGGTCATAGTGTTTATCATAGTAATTGAAAGCAAAGTAGTACCGTCAGAGGCTGGAGAGATGCTAACAAGTTAAGGGTGTCATTCTTGTACAAACCTGAGTTCAATTCCTGGCACCCACTTTGTTCACCACACCCCAAAGAAATTTTAAAATGAAACAAGAAACAAGGTCTGAGGTATGCCTCCACGATAGCATTTGCCTACAGTGCATGAGGCCCTGGTCTAGGCAGACTTTCCTGTCCCAACAGCCCACTACCAAATAACCACAGACTTATTAATTATAGGTGCTTGGCTGATTTAGGCTTGCTACTAACTAGCTCTTTCAACTTAAATTAATCCGTATTTCTTATCTATGTTCTATCCTGTGGTCCTAACTTTTTTCAGCACGACATGTTCATCTCCTGCTTCCTCTGCATCTAGATGGCGACTCTGCTCTCCTTCCCAGTGTTCTCTCAGTCTGGCTCTCCCGCCTAACCTCTTCCTGCCTAGCTATTGGCCAATTGGCTCTTTATTAAAACTAATGAGAGTACGCCTTTAATCCCAGCACTCGGGAGGCAGAGCCAGGCGGATCTCTGTGAGTTCGAGGCCAGCCTGGGCTACCAAGTGAGCTCCAGGAAAGGCGCAAAGCTATACAGAGAAACCCTGTCTCAAAAAAAAAAAAAAAAAAAAACCTAAAAAAAAAAAAAAAAAAACTAATGAGAGTAATACATATTCACAGTGTACATAAGGATTACTCCACAGCCACCTCGGATTCATCTTAGTGCCCCCCAAGTGTCTATCTAGTATTCCTCAGAACTCCCAAGTCATTTAAAAAACAAGGCGCGTGTCAGATGCATCCAAGAGGAGTTGGGGGGTCAACACTGTGGGGAGCTGGATGGGTTCCCTAAGTAAGAAACTGGATGAACTATGGGCTTTAGTTAATATAGTGGTTCATAGATTTTAACAAGTATAATATAAAGATGTCAATTTTTAAAATTTCTTTAGACATGGGAGTCTCATTGTGTAGCCCTGGCTGCCCCTATAATTTGCTGTGTAGGCCAGGGTGGCTCCAATTTACAGAGATCCACCTACCTTGGCCTCCAAGAGTGCTAGGATTAAAGGTGTGTGCCACACTACCCAGCTCTCAAATGTCAGATTTACTTACTTTTTATTTTTTTGAGGCAGGGTCCACTATGTATTTTTGATGTGCCTCAAACTTGTACAGATCTGCCTGCCTCAGTTTCTTGAGTGCTGGGATTAAAGGCGCACACCACCCACCGCACCTTGACCCAACGTCAGATTTTAATAATAGGGAACCAGAGGTGGCGGGTGTCATATGGGAACTCACTATAGCCTCACATTTCTTATTCATTTATTATTATGTGTATACCGACATGAGTTTATGTGCAGCTGATGCATATAGATGCCTGCGTCATTTTTTAAAAACTGTTCTAAAACATTGTTATTTGATGAGGGTGGGGGGCATGTAATTACCACCTGATTCCTATCAAGGTTCAGAAGCAGAAAGGGCTTTGCCCTTAACAAAGATGGCAGCTATTAGCGTCGGGGGACGGCCTGCCTGAGACAAAGAGGGCGGCCCGGCAGACAGGAAGCGGAAGTTCGTGTCCGGCGGTGCGCAGGGTACGGTGGGCGCTGGGACGCGCAAGCGGCGCGGGTCCGGGCATGAAGCTGGGCCGGGCCGCCCTGGCCCTGCTGCTGCTGGCGCCGTGCGTGGTTCGTGCGGTGGAGCCCATCAGCCTGGGCCTGGCCCTGGCCGGCGTACTGACTGGCTACATCTCCTACCCGCGCCTCTACTGCCTCTTTGCCGAGTGCTGCGGTCAGAAGCGGAGCCTCAGCCGGGAGGGTAGGCGGGCACCAGGGACGGGCGGCAGGCGGCCGGGGCGCTGCGGCAGGGGGATGCTCCGCGGCCAGGCCAAACTTTGGCCCGAGGCCTGAGAGATGAGTTGCCGGGCGGGGAGCTAGGGTGTCAGCCCTGCGCGGAGTTCACCGGGGTGGCCTCCCCGCGTCTCTTCCGCTTGGCTTTGGGGAACATCCCCAAGCCCAGGCCTTAGGAAGGGCAGAGTTCGCGGCACCAGGGTCCTTCAGCGCTGTCTAGACCGGGCTCTGCGGGCTCTGATAGCCTGGACATGAGGCTGCATTCTGCCTGCTTGCTTCTCTCCTGACCAGAGTGATCTTTCCATTCCCAGCGCTGCAGAAGGATCTGGATAACAAGCTCTTTGGACAGCATCTTGCGAAGAAAGTCATCTTAAACGCCGTGTCTGGTTTCCTAAGCAATCCGAAGCCCAAGAAGCCCCTTACCCTCTCCCTGCATGGGTGGACAGGCACCGGCAAAAACTTCGCCAGCAAGATCATCGCAGAGAATATTTACGAGGGTGGGCTCAACAGTGACTATGTGCACCTGTTTGTGGCCACGCTGCATTTCCCCCACGCCTCTAACATCACCCTGTATAAGGCAAGAGCATTAATTGGCCGCCATCGTGGATGACCTGGATTTGGGGTTTCTCTGTTGTGGGATGAGATGTGGGAATTCCACGTCAGTGAGTGAGCCTCAGTATGGCTCTTTGTATGTCAGTTCCTCTTTAAAAGCTGTGGGCATAGCTGGCTGTGGGCATGTCTGCTATTCTGAGGGCAGAGAGAGGCTGGAGGAACTACTAGAGTTGAGGATAGCCTGTGCAGTGCGGCTCGGGAGCGTGTTTCAAAGGAAAACAGTGAGGGCTCGGGTCGCCCGGGGTAGAGCACTTGCCCACACCCTGGCCCTGCCCGCCGGGCCCCAGCGGGAGTGGTAGTGGATATGTACGTTACAGAGGGTTTGTGATACATAGAGCAATTAGACCACCAAAGTTTTATGGGTGACCTCTAGGCTCGGTAACACATGGCAGTGGACAAGTGGGGACATAATCAAATCCAGTTTCACGGTCTTCAGGTCCCACCCGCATTGTGAAAAGGAAACATGGAGGTCTAAGTTTGCTTTGACTCGGCTGTTGCAACCCGCTTTTGGAGAATTATTCTGGTTAACAGCGCACACCTGAATCAGGTCCTAATGCTCCCTCCCTCCAGCTGTGCAGCGTGGGGACTGTCTGCTAACCTTTCTGAGAGGCACGCTCTTTGATACAGAATGGTGCTTTGCCCTCACTTGTGCGAAGCGCCCCACCACCACCGCTTTCTGTTAAACATCCGGTCACCATAACTGTGTGGCTTTGGGCAGGTTGTTTAATCTCTGTGCCTGTGATCAGCTGGGTGTTTTCTACACAGCTGTATTCTCAGCAGGGTGAGGCAGGAGGATCACATGTTTGAGGCTAGTCTGGGCTACATAGTGAGCCTCTGTTTGAAAACAGAGAAGGAGAGGAGGACAAATGGAGGGAGAAAGAAAAAAAAAAATAAGGGCCCAATAGTATTTCCTCAGTGGCTTAAAATGTTCAGGGACCAGTGCTTAGAACAGTGTCTTATGTAGTGGCCTGCACAGTCTGTTGTTCTGGTAGGAGACTGGGCAAACCTTGTCTGTTGGGTTTGAACAGTTGAGTGAGCTCTGTGTAAATGGTCAATTGCCTCATGGTGTTAGCAGGCCACTTCGGGTCTCTGAAGGTTCCTCTAAGGCAGTGGTTCTCAACCTTCCTAATGCTGCGACCTTTTTCTTTTTTTTGGTTTTTCGAGACAGGGTTTCTCTGTGTAGTCTTGGCTGTCCTGGATCTCACTCTGTAGACCAGGCTGGCCTCAAACTCACAGAGATCCGCCTCGCTCTGCCTCCCAAGTGCTGGGATTAAAGGAGCATGCTACCACTGACCTGGTGCGACCTTTTAATACAGTTCCTCATGTTGTGGTAATCCCCAACCATAAAATTATTTCGTTGCTACTTCCTAACTGTAATTTTGCTACTGTTAGGAATCATAAATATCTGATATGTAGTCTCTGTGAAAGGGTCATTTGACCCCAAAGGGGTTGAGCCCCACAGGTTGAGAACCACTGCTGTTAGGGGAAGGCGGTCCATACCTGCAGATTTGCTGTTTCCATTAGATACAAATGGGACACTGTAACCTTGGCCACAGGAGCCAAGGGAAGAACCCCAAACAGATGTACAATGTAACTGCTAGTGTGTTCTTCAGGAAAATGCATAGCTGATTTCTTCACCTCACTTCAGGAGGGTGGAAATACCTACAGACTGTGGAGAATTTGGCTGTTTTTATGAGGATAATGCTTGAAGAGGTCTGTGTGTCTCATCTTAGTGTGTAACTGGGCTAGCGTGAGAGAGACTCTGATGTCATTTTAAGATTTTGTTTGGAGCCAGCTGCTCACGCGCTCATTATTGTAGCCTGGGCTGGCCCTGAACTCGGCTTTATTGTATTATTAGTTTAGTTTTTAAATTCTGTGTGTCTGTGTACTTGTGAGCATGTGTGTGCATAGGGGCCACAGGTCTATCTCTAGTGCTGTTCCTCAGAATCTGTCCACTTTTTTTGAGACAGGGTCTCTCGTTGAGACCTGGGGCTGCCAGTTAGGCAAGCCCCAAAGATCCTGCATTTGCCACACCTGGCTTCCTCATAAGGGTGCTTGTAAGGCAGGCGCTTTACCCAGTAAGCTTTCCTCCCACCCCTGGCCTGGAACTCTTGCTCTGTCTCAGCTGGGGTCACAGATGCATGTCACCAAGTCCCTCTCCAAATGTGTTCTTCTGGCCAGGCGATGGATTTCTGAGAGCCTCCTCCTACCCTCCCGGAGTGCGGAGTGCTCAAGTTCAGACTCCCTAAGGGAGCCCTGTGCGCGGTTTCCCACCTGGGAGTCAGTGCTTCTCCAGGCTGGACTGCGGAGCGAGGGATGAGATGATAGTAGCTTTCTGTCTCTTACCGAGAGAGAGAGAGATCGTCATCCACAGGACATACGTGACATTGCCGTTGAGGACAGAGCTGATGCCTGGCTGACAGCGGCATCGGTGTGGTCACAGTGTCACAAACCTGGAGCTTTGCCATAGGGCAGGGCTGGATTGAGATCCCAGTTTGCTCCAGCTTAATTATCTTGTCTTAGACAAGCTGCTGAAGTGCTCTGTCCCTCGGTGTCCTCACCTGTGGCCTGGCATGGGTGTGATGCGTGATTGTGAGGGAAAGGTGTATGTGTGTAATGCTCACAGCCTGGTGCTCCAGAAGTGCAGCCATCAGCCTGGTGCTCCAGAAGTGCAGCCATCGACCTTAGCGGGTAACGCTGTCCTGAAGGCCTGGGTGTGGCTCCGGTAGAGGGCTGCTTAGCCCTAGTGAGGCTCTGGGTAGAGCTGCACGAAAACAAAGAAACCTAAGCTGAGAGCATTGCCCCCACTAGAGCTCTGAATCGGGCCCTCTTGTCTCCAGGACCAATTACAGATGTGGATTCGAGGCAACGTGAGCGCCTGTGCTCGGTCCGTCTTCATCTTTGACGAGATGGACAAGATGCACGCAGGCCTCATCGATGCCATCAAGCCTTTCCTAGACTATTACGATGTGGTAGATGAGGTCTCCTATCAGAAGGCCATCTTCATCTTCCTCAGGTGAGCTGTGGCTGGGATGTGGTGGGAGACCCTTGCTCCTGGACCTGGGGGTTTGGGGGGAAGTGCAGCTCCTCCTCCCTGCAATTATTTCTGCAGCAATGCGGGGGCAGAAAGGATCACAGACGTGGCTTTGGATTTCTGGAAGAGTGGGAAGCAGAGGGAAGAAATCCAGCTCCGAGACATGGAGCATGCCCTGGCCGTGTCGGTCTTCAATAACAAGAACAGTGAGTATGGCCGTCCTTCATGAAACCAACCTCCTAGCCCCGCACCGTCAGTTCTGTCAGCCTAGGAACCATACTTCATGCAGTCTTGGTGCTTCCCTGGCCCAGCCGAATCCCTGAGTGAAATCTGCTAACGAGCCACAGGCTATTTTATAAACGCTGAAGTTGGGCTGCACCACTGGTCATTCCTTGTAGAGGAACAGCGGGTAGTTGAACCGGGAGAAGGCCACTTGTGACTGCAGGGAGGTTGGTAACTGGGTAAGTGCCCTGGGACTCTGCAGCCATGCCTGGGCCTTCCCACTCTACTGGACATGCAGACGTTTGACCTGCTTGTTTGATTCAGTCGACCCTGTTCCCTTGTAGAGAAGACAGGTGCCTGTTGTCCCGTCTTTACAGAGGACACCCAGGCTCAGTGCAGGAGCTCGTGCAGCACCACACAGCCTGGGTGACACCTCCATCCTGCACTCAGAGCTTTGACCTCTCAGCTCAGCTGCTTCTCCAGCCACTGTCCTGCAACCTTTGACCTTGAACCTCAGGAGGCAGCCAGCCATGAGGGTGACTCACTGGTCATCTCACCAGGTCTTTGGTTGTTGAGGTGACAAAACAGAGGGCCATAGGTCTCATTGGAAACATGCTCACCAAGAGATCTCTACTGAAGTGAGGTGACCAGCACAGTGTGGTGTTATCCTGTGCCAAGGGGATACTGCCGAGGAAAGACGAACATGGTTAAATGTTAAAGTCTTTGTGCTAAAAAGGATGCCGACACACAACAGGAAGTACAGATTGATTGGCAGCAGTACATCAGAACACTGTGTGCTGAAGGTAGCCAAGACCTCCTGCAGGGCTGTAGATGGAGAAGAGACAGTCAAGACATCTGGCTTGGGTGGCGGGATGCTGACAGCAGGGCTGGGGTGGACAGTGAAGAGCGTCCTAGGAGGAGGAGACATGTGCCTGAGTCATCCTGGTAGGAGAGGAGCTGGAAGGAGACATTTGACTGGGGACCCACATCTGAGATGGCAGTAGATGAGTGGTGTTACTTTCATGTTCAGACGCAAACCCAGGGCCTTACACATGCCAGCTATGTGCCTCCCACTAAGCTAACCCCAGCCCCGCTGGTGTTTAAGGCCATGTCACCATGTCATCTACTGGTTCTGCTTAGCACTTGCTGGGTCAAGTGGTTGGGTCCTCCTCATTCAGGCTGTGCTGGGGGGTTTCCTCCCCAGCCAGGCCAGATGCCCCCAGCCATGATCCCCAGGGCTCCATGTACACCTGGCACAGAGTAGGTCTTCAAGACAGCAGTCACTGGTGGCTGTTCATAGTTTTGGTCTTTGCTGTGGCCACAGGCCCTCACTGAGTACCGTCAGAGTGCAGGGCTCCATTGGGAACTGGGCTCTTGGCACAGCTTGCACGGGAAGCCAGAATGCAAAGATGAATGAGTTAGGCAGGATGTGAAGACATGTCAGAAGCTCCCAGGCATCCAGCAGGAGCTGAGTCAAGTGTTCTCAGTACTGGGAGGCTGAGCCATGCAGAGCTCGGCTTCTGCAGCGAAGCACTTGTCAGAGTCAGACCCTTGAGGTGCACAGCCTTGTCTGCACATTACCACCCGGGGGAGTCTAGGCAGCAGCAGTGGGTTTTCCAGACGGTAGTTTCCTAGATGGAAACTGACTGGTGGAGTCTGTCTCTGGGGGTACCCCTCCCTTCTCTTTGCACCTCTTCCAACCTGTCCCTCAGCTTCTGGCCACCCTGCCTGGATCTCACATGGCACACAGTATGGTGCATGTGGCCCTCTATCCCATCTCCCACCTCTAAGGTACCCTGGAGGGGCCTTTCCAAGCCCACAGCACTAAAGTGTCCCTTTTCAAACTTTTTTTGTTTTCATTTTTGTGTATGTGTGTATGTGCATCCGGTTGTCCAGAGAGGGTGTTGCATCCACTGGACCCAGAGTTACATGTGGTGTAAGGAGCAACAAGCCTCTTTAACTGCTGAGCCCTCTCTCCAGCCCAAAGGTGTCCCTTTATGTCCCCCTGCCCTTGCTGTCAGAGCAGCAGCACAAGGCAGTGTTTGTAGGCTGTCCCCACTCCTGTCTCTCCCTCACTGTTTGGAGACGGGGTGGTATTGGGGGTGGTCTCCAATGGACACTTAGTTATACTTGGACAGATGAAGAGTGAGTGGCACATTTTTGTCTTTTTCTCAGGTGGCTTCTGGCACAGCAGCCTCATTGACCGGAACCTCATTGATTATTTTGTCCCCTTCCTGCCCCTGGAGTATAAGCACCTGAAAATGTGCATCAGAGTTGAGATGCAGTCCCGTGGCTATGAAGTAGATGAGGACATTGTAAGCAAGGTGGCTGAAGAGATGACGTTCTTTCCCAAGGAGGAGAGAGTCTTCTCAGACAAGGGCTGCAAGACTGTGTTCACCAAGCTGGACTACTACCTGGATGACTGAGTCGGCTGTAGACAGCCAGGCCACTCCTCTCCCAGGAGGCGGGCGGCTCAGGACACTTTTCTGCCGAGGTTACCAGGTACTGCCTTGGGGACTGTTTCTGCTCCTCAGAGCCTGCAGGTGGCCATGCTGTAGGGACCACAGACACAACATGGACCCAAAGCTTCCTGGAGCCTCCAGGAGATGAAACCTCCCAGCCTGCCCCTTCCCGGGCTCATGATTTTTTTTTAAATTATGTTTTAATTTCAGGTGTTTCTGTTTTGAGGCAGAACAAGTAAGTTTTACTGCAAATGTGATAACTTTATTTTAAATGGTTTTTAATGTATGAGAAGCCTTTCAGCTGTTGGCTTTGTGTGTCTTTTGAAACTCTCAGGCTGACATCACCAGGGTTTCTACTGCAGAAGCCCAAGCATGGGCATCTGCTGGATAACATCCCGGGAACAAGGGACTGACCCTAGGGGACTGAAGCCAGCCCTGCCAGGGGCCATGCAGTGGTTGGCTAAGACTGGAACACTGTCACAAATGCACCCGTGTGCTCTTCCCTGGACTCAGTAGTATGGGAACAGTTTAGTGGCACTGTGATTGTCAGGTCCACTCCAGATGTCCAGCAGGCAGAGCTCCAGATGGGCTTGTTTTATGCACACACAATGCCTGCCAGTGGGTAGGGCTCCTGTAGGTGTGGCTGCCGTTTAGGTCACTCACGGGGCTGGACTTAGCAAGGAGAAAAGGGCCTGAAGGTTCAACAAGTCAAATACTAGGTCAGTGGCTGGCAGAACCACCCCTCTACCAGCCTGGGCGGGGCTCCCAATGATGGTCCCGAGTCCCCAGGATCATGTCAGGTCTGACCACTCACCCAAGGCTGGAGCCCAAGCACTGAGCCCCAACTGAGGGGCCGAGTCCTCTGTTCGTAGATATGACAGAGTGGGTACTGTGTTAGGCTCCTAGATGTTCCACTAAGAAAGGGAGCAGCAGGGTGACAGTGAAGAGGACTTCCTTTCTAGACTTGTGACAGAGCCATATTATCAGTGCTGCCTGAGAAGCCAGCTTAGTCATGCTGAGATCTGGCCCACGAACAGACTAGAATCAGGTTCTTTACCAGTCCTGGGCCTGAAGAGCCAGCAGCCGGGTCTCCTCTCTCGAGCTAGGATGAAGACAGCTATGGCCAGGTGGATAGATCACCAATAGGGGGAGGTCATGTGGTAGAAAAGCCCGTCTCTGGCAGCCCCCCGGGGCCCGCTGCCTCTGAACTCCAGAGCCTGTCTCAGGAAGATAGAAAACTGAGAAATGTGCCCAACTTTGGCCTCTGTGCGTGCATGCATGGGATTGCCTACCCCTCACATGTGCAAACATACCACACAGAAAAGCCAAGAGCGAACATTGATTTTGTGGTTCGGCCAACCTGTGCATCCAGGTGTGGAAAGGTAAGGCATACATGGGCAGCTCCAGAGCCTTCATTCTGAGCTCTGTGCTACCACACCAATGAGGGAAACTTAGTGAAAGTGACATGTCACAGTGTACCACACTGGCTTTATTAGTCTGCCTTCATGCCTTCCTACAGGCAGGCTGGGGCAGCCAGCCCAGGCCTTTCTAAGTTACAGATCAGTAAGAGCAGTCCAAAGGTGGCCAACACGTGTCCACATATTGCACCATTGTAAACAGAAAAGCTTGTTTCTTCTTGATTAGGCACCCAACCGGTTATAAATGGTAACTTGGCTCCAACCCAAGAATATGGCATGAAACTCCGCCTCACCTTGGCAGGCTTCTGTTTGCTTTCTACTTTGAGACAGGGTCTCTGTATGTAGCTCGGCTGACTTTAAACTCATCTTCCTAAGTGCTAAGATTACAGGTGTGTACACCACTGGCCCACTGTTCACTTGTGTAGCCTAGGCTGGCCTCAAAGTTGACAGGTACTGGGATTGAAGGTGTGCACCACCACACCCATTTTTAAAAGACTAAATGTGAGTCTCTAGAAGGCATTTCCATGTTATAAAAATAGCCATTCTTCCACATTCCATAGAAATACGGCACAGTGTTCTCATGTCTGCAACTGCAGTGCAGCTGAGGGACAGAGAGGTTCACGAGGCCAGAATCGCAGGCTTACTTCCTACAGTCAGAGCAGCCCAGCCCAGGACCGCCACACGGCATCACCCTGAGATTACACCCAGGATCCACCATAAATTGAGGACTGGGGGGTCTAAAACTGTGCCCATATAGTTCTCTACACATAGACATTGACAATAAAACCTTTTTTTTTTTCCTTTAAGAGTTTCATGTAGCTGAGGCTAGCCTCAAACTCACAACTGGCAGAGGAACCCTGATCTTCCTGCTAGGATCATGCACATTGTGCCCCCACACCCAGCAATAATACAACCTGAGACTAGGAATACTTATTCTATGTCCTTCCTAGGTTTTTGTTGTTTTTTGAAACAGCATTTCTCTGTGTAGCCCTGGCTGTCCTGGAACTCACTTTGTAGACCAGGCTGGCCTTGAACTCAGAGATCCCTCTCGTCTGCCTGGCCTCCCAAGTGCTGGATTACAGGCGTGCGCCGCCACCACCACCACTGGGTGCTTCCTAGGTTTTAAAATACATGGCATCTTATACTTTTATTACCTAAGGTTTAGAAATAAAAGACATGTTTTTTTTTTAAAAGGCATCTCTGGTGTGTGGCAGGTCCACTCCTTCAACCCGGCGGTCTGGCCTAGAGCTTGCTCTTCCTCTGCATGTGACTGGTGCCCTAGGACTGACGTGACCTTCAGAGCAAGTGTAACAGGCCAACTCCAAAGACCTCCAACACTGACAACCCATTCTGACATGACCGGGGATGAGGCTAGGGTGAATCTAACAGTCCGAGGCAGGCTGCAGCCCCTACACAGTGGGACACAGTCCACAGCCAGGGCTGTGAGCAGCAGCTAAGGTCCAGCCTCCAAGGCTGTGTGCCAGTGTGTGACGGGCCTCAGAGGGAGTCCTCACTGCTCACAATGACAGTTCAGCCGAGGTCAGGCCCACATGCTCCCCTCAGACTGACCAGCTTTTGATGCACCAGATTTCAACTGACAGTGCCAGTCAGGGCAAAACCAAAAAACCTCGGGTGCTTCCCCAAGGCTGCAGCACCCTGCTGTAGCCTATTGGTGGCGTCTGAGGCATGGGTACCATTGGCCTCCTGTGTTCAGATGTTTCGAGGCACTTGATTCACAGTAACAGTGTAAGGGTTCTAAACATTCGGCTGCTGCCGTGCAGCATCGGCAGCATCCCCAGAGTCCACAGGTGCAAATGTGCAAAGCCCCAAGGGGTCTTCAAAGTACTTGGGCAAGGCAAGGCCGTGGAGGTGGTGGGAGGCTCCCCTGAATCTCCCACCCCATGGGGTGAAGAGCTCAGTGGAAATCCAGCCGTGACTGCACAGTCTTGCAGCCCTTGTCCGAGTAGATCTTCTCGTCCTTGGGGAAAAAGGTCATTTCATCTGCCACCCTAGTGACGATGTCTTCATCGACGGCAGCCCCTCGTGCCCGCATCTCTGCCCGCACACACATCTTCACGTGTCTGTACTCCAAGGGCAGGAAGGGGATAAAGTAGTCGATGAGGTTTTTGTCTATCAGCCCACTGTGCCACAGACCACCTGCAGAACAAGACAGAGGGTCCTGTCACTGCCACCTGGCCACACCGTATCTGATCCCAGTCCATCCTTCACGTCTTTACCCTTTCAGAGACCGTCAAGTGACATACGCCCTCTAACACTCCGAGGAAACTCCCTATGGCAGCAAAGCCACAGGCAGGAGTGACGCCGGCTTCCGGAGCGCCGCTGAGAAGCGGCAGCTCGATGCCGGCAGAGCCCGGGTGCCCCAGCTCCGTAACGGACTCACTGTGTTTGTTGTTGAAGACACCCACAGACAGCACGGGCTCCAGGTCCTTCAGCTGGATCTCTTCCCTCTTCCTTCCTGCCCGCCAGAAGTCCAGCGTCGTCTTAGTTATCAGGTCTCCGCCTGCATTACTGAGTTGGCCAGAGACGCAACACTTCAGTTATCCCATCTCTTTGCCAAATACATTCACCCAAGGCTCAGTTCCTTTTCAAATGCTAGAACTGACCCCGGGGTCACGGGCATGCTGAGTAGGTGTCACAACAGCATCATACGACACCCCACTTCCAGGTGTGGGCCACTTCTAATGCTCCAAAGCCTTTTTGGTTTTTTGAGAAAGGATTTTTCTATGTAGCCCTGGCTGCCCTGGAACTCACTCTGTAGACCAGGTCGGCCTCGAACTTAACAGAGATCCGCCTGCCTCTGCCTCCTGAGTACTGGGATTAAAGGTGTGCACCACCGGGCTAGCGCTCCAAAGCTTTAATCCAGGACGTTTGGAACATGCTACCAGACAAGAACAAAACTGCCTGCAAGGAATGTAAATGCTGTGTTTAGATTTTAAACACGGGCTGGCAGGAGCACCACGTGCCTCACTGAGGGATCACTGGCTCATCCTCAAGCCAGTTTCTATGCCAGACTGACTGGGAAGTGAGAATGGCACATGAGCCATGGCTTTGCCAAGCCGGCAGCTCTGTCCTGGATGGCCAGGGGAACCTCGTTCTAGCACTTGTAGTCCCTGAGAAGCCTCCTTGGCTGACCTGAGGAAGATGAAGATGGCTTTGCGGTAGGAAATCCCATCCACCTGCTCATAGTAGTCTAGGAAGGGCTTGATTGCATCAATGATGCCGGGATGCAACTTATCCATCTCGTCAAAGATGAAGACGGAGCTGCCACACGCGCTCACATTGCCTCGGATCCACTTCTGGAGCTGGTCCTAGACCAACCGTAAAGAGAGGCACAGCTCAGAGGATGTTCCAGAGGATGAGGGGGGAGAGCCCCCTGGGCTTTGAGGAGCCATCACCTGCATACTTGCCCCACACAACAGAGCTAGACACTTTCCAGAGGTCACCACAAGCAGAAAGGCACTAGCCATCTAAGCCTGGCCACCTGAGCTCAATCCCTGGGACCCACATGGTGGAAGGAGAGAACCGACTTCCGAAAGCCATGTGCTGACCTCCACATACGTTCCCACACTGTGCCAATGCATGCGTCTGTAACAGCCCTCCGCCACAAAATGGGAAGTAGACAATCAGGCAGAAGCTGGTTGGTCAGCTCACCCACAGCAGCCTCAGAGAAGGAAGGAAAGAAGCCTGGAGGTGCTTCTGCCAGGCTATTCATCACAGCAACAGGAAGACACCAAGACACCAGGCACACAGAAATGACAACCAGATTCAGACCTTCACCATGCAGGGGACCGAGGCTTTGGATTGATGCGGTGAGTACAGGTGCTGACCTGGCTGGCGGGAAAAGCACTGAGCTACATCTCTAGCTTTCTTCAAACACCCAAGCAACAGCCTCTCATTCCCTAAACAGGGGGGGCCACAACCATGAACTACCCCTTGCAAATACTGTATTTTGAGAGCTATAATCCAATTTGGAAAACATGAACATTACCTTGTGGTAGGCACTGTAGCCTGGTAGAGATAGCATTTCCTCAGCATGAGCAAAACACAATGGTTTCTATCCCCAGCACCTTAAAATAAAACCATCTCTTCCCTTTGGCACTCCGCCCTGCCTCATGTGAAGACAACAAATATTCACTTTCACTTCCTTCCTCGCTTGGGTTTCGCTTTGCTGTCCCAGTCCTTGAAGGACTAGCACCCTAAGTAAGACAATTATTTAAGTCGGAATCAGCCAAGGAAATGTGCAGAGATCTCACAAAGTCTGGAGGTTTGGTTCTTTGAGACATGAGGGGTGGGAGGAGGCAATGGGAATCAAAACTGGTAAGAGGAAATCTTCTCTGCACCCTGCAAAACACGGGGCAAAGCCCAGGCTGCAGCACTGATGGAGAGCTTTAGATGAGGCCATGCCCAAGTCAACTAAGGCTGCCCCACCTAACACCCTAGGCCCTGCTGGGCAGGCTAATCACTTTATGGGTGCCGGGGACATACGCTAGAGACAGATGGGAGGTGACGAGTACAGGCTGTAAGAATAAGTCACCTTGCCTCTCTTGCCCATCTTTTCTCGTTCCTGCCCCCTTCTCCCTCCCCAAATTCCAGGGATTGAACCTATGGTCTCACACACAATAGTTGGCTCCATCATTTTTTTTTCATTTTTTTCTTTTTTTTTTAAAATATATATTTTTTAAGATTTATTTATTATGTATACAGCATTCTGCCTGCATGTGTCCCTGCAGGCCAGAAGAGGGCACCAGATCTCACTACAGGTGGTTGTGAGCCACCATGTGGTTGCTGGGAATTGAACTCAGGATCTCTGGAAGAACAGTCAGAGCTCTTAACCACTGAGCCATCTCTCCAGCCCCTCCTTTTTTTTTTTTTTTCAAGACAGGGTTTATCTATGTTTAACCCTGGCTGTCCTGGAACTCACTCTGTAGACCAGGCCTCAAACTCAGAAATCCACCTGCCTCTGCCTTCCAAGTTCTGGGATTAAAGGCGTGCACCACCACGCCCAGCTGCTGGCTCCTTCTTTCAACGTTCATAGCATCCCTACCTCACTGGATTGTGGGAGTCTGTTGGAGTCCAGCTCTGACCTGTTGAGGAGTTCCTGGGGGGAGGAGAGGAATGAGGAAATGATAGAAAGACAGGAGACACAGGAGAGCTTCGGGAGAGCCCTGGGTCAATACCCAGCTGCCCAGTCGTTTACTCAAAAGGGCTTTTTTGTAAAACACCAAGGGGAGAGGCAGAAGACTTCCCCTTGCTAGATCAAAGCACACCGTACAGTCAAGTGTAGACCCTTCCAAACACTGGGTAAACACACCTGTGGCCAAGTCATCCATTTATGCAGCCCTGCTGGGTAAAGCAAGCTCAGAGTCTCTGACCCAGAGTAAAGCCTTAATAGGGAGCCTCTGTGGGCCCCCACACTGGATTATTTTGGAAGAGCAATTTTAAAAAAAGAGAGAAGGCTGGATATGGTGAGGCACACCTATAATCCCAACACTTAGAAGGTGAAGGTAGGAGAATCAGAAGTTCAAAACCAGCCTCAGCTATATAGTGAATTTGATACCAACCTGGGCTACATGAGACTATCTAAGACCCCCCCCACACACACACATATACACACAAACACGTACCATAAGATGGGCAAAGTGGTGGATGCCTGTTAATCTCAGTCCTCAGAAAGCTGGGGCAGTAGGGTCCCTAACATCAAGGCCAGCCTGAACTACATAATGAGACCTTAACTCAAAAAGTATAAATAGCTACAGGCTAGGCATGGAGGCTCACACCTTTAATCCCAGCACCAGGGAGGAAGGGAGGGGCAGGTGGATCTCTGAGTTCTGAGGCCTGCCAGAGCTAGAGTGAAACTGTAAACAAATAACAGAAAGGAAGAAGCGTAGGGGAGAGGCCAGATGGAACCATTGCAAGGCAGAGTGAAGCAGAGGCCAGAGCTGCTGAGCGGGTAGCAATAGGTTTCCTTGCCTGGTACAGTTTTGTCTTCTGCTCATGAGGGAAGTGCAGAGTAGAGACGAAGAGGTGGACAAAGTTGCTCTTCAGGCCTTTGGGGTAAAGGTTCTCAGCCACAATCTGGCTGACAAAATTCTTGCCCGTGCCAGCCCAGCCGTGTAAGGACAGAGTCAGTGGTTTCTTGGGATTTTTATTGTTCCTGAAGCCGGTCAGTGCCTTGAGAATCACTTCGGTGGCAAGATGCTGTCCAAACAGCTTCTCCTCCAGGTCCAGCTTGAGGGCTGCGGAGGCCAGCCCGGAACACAAAGAAAAATAACGTTAAAAAAAAAAAAGCACCTGTTGCCGGGCGGTGGTGGCGCACGCCTTTAATCCCAGCACTCGGGAGGCAGAGCCAGGCGGATCTCTGTGAGTTCGAGGCCAGCCTGGTCTACAAAGCGAGTTCTAGGAAAGGCGCAAAGCTACACAGAGAAACCCTGTCTCGAAAAACCAAAAAAAAAAAAAAAAAAAAAAGCACGTGAAACTGGCCAGAGAGAGGCACAGCTTAGCGACTGATCCAGCAGCAGGGTCTCTGCCAGCCTTCAGAACCCCAACCTTAAGGATCTAGAGTCAGACCCTTAAGTGGCAGTGTCTAAGGAAGCTACTCGGATTCCTTCACCCCGGGAAAAGCCACCTCACCGCTGAGCTCCAAGCTAGCTTTCCCGCCACCCCTGCTGGCTCGGAAAAAATGCAAGAGCCAAAGGCGGGCTTTCTGCATGGAGGTGCGCGCCTGAGGGGGCGCACAGCCGGCCGCTGCGTTCGGTCCTCCGGGCGGTCATCGCAAGGCCTGCGAAGGTGTGGCGAGATCGGGCCGAGTGGGTCTCCCGCCCGCCCCGCCCGCGACCCGCAGGCACGTACCCGAGGCGTTGAGGGGCCGGTCCTCACGGCAGCACTCGGTGAAGCGGCAGTACAAGTCGGAGTAGGACAGGTAGCCGGTGAGCGACACGGCCCCGATGGCGATGCCCACGCTCACGGGCTCGAACGCCATCGCTACGTGGGCGGCCAGCAGCGCCCACAGCACCGCCGAGCCCCCGAACGCCCCGTCCCTCCCCATGGCGCGCCACCGAGAGGAGTGCGCCGCGCTGGGATTCAGTCCCAGCTGTGCAGCAGACCTACTTCCGGTACGGAGCGTCACTTCCGCCCGCCGTACTGGAAAGGGGCGGGAGTCTTGAGACGCCATCCTTGTGAGTGGCAGGAAACCCTATAAGGACCTTCGAAGGCATTTCATGCCTGTCTTTTTTGTTTTTGTTTTTGTTTTTTTCGAGACAGGGTCTCTCTGTGTAGTTTTGGATCTCGCTCTGTAGACCAGCTGGCCTTGAACTCAGACATCCGTCTGCCTCTGCCTCTACTGGGATTAAAGGCGAGAGCCACCCAGCTTCACACTTGTCTTTAACAGGTCTTATTTGTTTGTTTGCTTTCTATTTCTCTTTTTCTAAATTAAAATATGCATATATATGCATATTTTATATATATATATTTCCAGGGGTTCTGACACCCTCTTCTGGCCTCTGTGAGCATTGCACACACGACACACAAATGTACATGCAGGCAAAACACTCATATACATAAAATAATTGAAAAACCATACACACATAAAAAAATAAAAATCGAAAAAAAACAAATGGGTTTGGAGAGACGGCTCAGTGGCTAAGAGTACTTATGCTCTTGCAGGGAAGCAAGTTTGTGTTCCCAGCATCCCACCCCACCCCCCACCCCCACCTCTGTCGGCTTATTAACTAACTGCCTGTTTCTCCAGGCATCCTCTTCTGTCCTTCGTGGGCACCTCCATGTATAGGGTGCATATATATAAACTCAGGCACAAACATACACATAAACTAATACATAAATGAATAAATAAAACCAAACAATAATAACAATAATAATAGTACATGAGTGTGTGTGTGTGTGTGTGTGTGTGTGTGTGTGTGTGTGTGCTTTGTATGAGGCCAGAGGAGAATGTCAGATTTCTTGCTTTACCTCATCTTCCTTTGTGATAGGAAGCTCAGTGAACCTTGAACCTGGAGCTAGGGCTGTGGTCAGGACTCCCCAGCCACCTTTCTGTCTGGTGGGGGTGGGTGTTACAGACCAGCATTGGCCATCCCACCTAGCATTTATCATGGATGCTGGGTGTAGTCAGATTTTTTTGTCAGGACCCATGGTCCCCAATAATGACACAATGACTTATTGTTAATTATGAAAGCTCAGCTAATAGCTTAGGCTTGTTTCTAACTTATCTCTTACAACTTAAATTCACCCATATTTTTAATCTACGTTTTTGTTTTTGTTTTTTTTTTTAATGTGGCTCAGTTACCTTTACTCTGTATTGCCCATGCAGCTTCCTCCTCGTCTCTTGGCCATCTCCCTCTTCCCAGGATCCCCTCTTCCCAGAATCCTGCCTAGCTCCTGGCCAGTCTGGTTTTTATTAGAACAATCAGAGCAACACAACTTCACAGTGTACAAAAAGACTATTCCACAACAGCTGGGTCTCCAACTCAGGTCGCCATGCCTACACAACAGGGCTTCTTACCCAACAGAGCCATCTCGACAGACCGACTTTTTCTTTCTTTTCTTTTTCTTCTTCAGCAACCACTCTGCTACTAAACTACACCCAAAATTCACAGGGCCTTTGTTTGTTTGAGACAGAGTTTCACTGTGTAGCCGTGGCTGTCTTGGAGCTCACTCTGTAGCCTAGACTGGCCTCAAGCTCAGAGATCTGCCTGCATCTGCCTCCCAAGTGCTGAGACTAAAGGCATGAGCCACCAATGACCAGCTCATAGAACCTTTTTAAAGAGCCCCTCAGAATCCCAAATTTGGGATTTGTCATCCTGTCTCATTTCCCCTGGACTGTGATGAGCACTGCTCAGATCTGCCCACCCCTGGCCTTCCTGAACAGCTGCAGAGTACTCTTGGTGCTAGTCCCAGGGCTAAGCATCAGGGGCATAGAACACTTAGAGACACATGCTGGGTTTGACAAGGAAATGCAGACATCCATTCATGCTGCATGTCACCTGGCAGGCCCCAGGCTGCCTTCTGGGAAGACAGGAGTACAGCAGACCAAATTGGTCCTGCTTTTCAGGACTTACAGGCTATGGAGGAGGCAGGAAGAGGACAAGGAACAATATTGAGCCATCAAAGTTCAGGGACCCTGCAGTAGGGAAAGCCTTTGCCTAAGCTGGAGATTAAAGGTATTATCCAAACAAAAACTCAAGGAGTTGGCCAACCAAAAACCAAGCAGTGGCGTGGTCTATTTAGAGAGCAGAGTTTGTAGACGGCCAGTTTGAAGGGCTGAGACTGTTGTTCATTGTGAGAGTGTTAGGAGGTGAGGATGGAGGGCAGTGCAGAGACTAGAAGGTAGAGGGTTTACAGACACTGAAAGAAGTTAGCTGGTGTTCTGGAGGAGAGTTGGGAGCCAACTCAGAGATCATTCACCAGGGAGAGAAACTATCACAGCAGTCCACATATACTTAGCCCAGGCTTTGCCAAACTTGGCTGAGTTCTTTGGACAGTCAATCTGCAACAAATATCTCATGAACTCTGACTGTGTGTCAGATCCAGCACCATATACAGTACCAGGCTTACATCAGAAGACAGGACAGGTGTGGTTCCTGACCTCACTACAGAGCCACTGATCATGACTGTTCTTATTTCTGGGGGTTCCCAGAAAAAGCTAAGGCTCCCAGGGCTCCTGAAGGCTGGTCTCAGTGACCTATCCCAGTAGACTAATTAAAGAGATGATTAATAGTGAAAAGCAGATAAAGAGCTTTCATCAACATTAGGAAGAGGAGCAGATAAGGGAGGCCAGTGACCGACCCCAAGTCCATCTTCTGGACACTGACATGAGCTTTAGGTTTAGATAGAGGAGGAACTGGGACAAGGGACAAGAGGCACTCATAGGTAAGCACTTCTGGTCAAAGGGTGGTCTGGTTGATCATTATCTCAGTCTAGTTCTGGATGATGGCTCATAGGAGTCCATACTCTTTAGAGACAAGTCAGTTTCCAGGAGCTTGCTCCAGTCATCCCTTCAGAGACAACCACCCTCACAGGATGGTGTGTTGGCTCACCCATGCTTGCCGTTGGTGTAGTTTCCTTGTCATATGGATGTTGATTGATCGGTCCTGTTCCAGGAATCCAAGCTGACTGGGTCAGGACGGTGGCTGGAACCCACTTTGGCAGTCTGAAGTACAATACTGTAAAAGCTGACAGTTAAGTCAGGTGTGTGGCGCACGCCTTCAGTCTCAGCACTCAGGAGGCAGAGGCAGGAGGATCACTGAGTTCGAGGCCAGCCTGGTCTATACAGTGAGTTCCAGGGCTACACAGAGAAGTCCTATCTAAAAAAACAAAACAAAAGAAAAGACAACAACAAAAAACCCAAAAGACAAACAACAAAAAGCTGACAGTAGCTACCTGTAATCTCAACAACTGGGAGGCAGAGGCGAAAAGATTAGAGTAAAAGGCCATCCTTGGCTACACAGTGAATTTGAGGCTAGTCTGGGTTACATAAGACCCTGTCTCAACACACACACACACACACACACACACACACACACACACACACACACACATACACGAAGGAAAAAAGGAAAGAAGGAAGAAAGGAAGGAAGGAAGGAAGGGAGGGAGGGAGACAAGAAGAGAAGAGACGCTGGGCGGTGGTGACTCATTCCTTTAGCCCCAGCACTCGGAGGCAGAGGCAGGCAGTATCTGTGAGTTCAAGGCCAGCCAGGTGTACAGAGCAAGTTCCATGACAGCCAGGGCTGTTATACAGAGAAAACCTGTCTTGAAAGACCAATAAATAAATAATTTTTTTTAAAAAAGAGACGCAATGAGACGCAATTGCAGGGCTTCACAATGCTTTAGTCACCTTGAGGGATTGCCTCCAAGCAAGGAGACAGTGCCTGTCACATTCTGATCACTTCGGACCTATATTGAGCTAGCAGGGGTCAAGTCCATAGAAGGGAGGGACTGGTTCTGTAGCTGAAATAATTCCTTCAGGGAGCAGCTGGTGGCGTGACCTAAAAACACAAGCAGTGGCAGGCAGAGAAAGGGACTTGAGAATCCGACCTGGAGCCAGGGTGTGATGCCTGGGGACAGGAACACCATGGAGACAGATGGAGAACAGATGATTGGGAAGGGACAGCATGGCCTTCAATTGTTCAGACCCTATGGTCTTGTCTGTTTGGTGGTTCTGAATAGCTAGGGTAGCCAAGACCTGAGAGCCACGGATTCAGCATCAGTTGAGGATTCTTGCTGCTCAGTGCTTCCAAGATGGTGCTGTTGTGGGATATTTGGACACTATTGTATTAGGACAGGCCCATAGGGTCAAAGATATTGGCTCAAACCAGTTACCAAGGTATGTACATAATGTACTTCCTTATGAACCAACCTGGAGTCTGCCTGAGGGCCTAGCAGCAGATGCTGTCAGAGTTTCTGAGCGTGCCCAGCCAATGAGGGATGACCACAAAATGCCACCAGTTTGGGACACAGCTTAGGTGCTGGGAGGAGGGTCTCTAAGGCCTCCCACGTTATTAAACAAATGAGTCTGCTGTTTGCCTTCACCTGACTCCCGGTGTCTGTTTCACTAATGCCGTGCCTTCTCACCCCCTCCCCCAAGGGAGCCCTTAGGATCCAAGCAATATCTGATACCTGAACATGGGGTTTCTGTTACTTTCTCTTCCTGGTGTAGGTTCTGATCATCTCCCTCCCTTCCCTCGAGGCACTGGGGAGTGCCCCCAAGATGGTGTGTTTCAGTAAGAAGGCCCCTCAGTGTAGTGTTCTTCAGTCCCTTCAGCAGGTAAGCATTGGGACCCCCATTTCTTTCCTTCTTTTGTGTTGTCTGTCATGTTTGTCTGTCTGTCCCATTAGGAAGGCACAGTTTTTTCTATTTTGGTTCACCCGGCACCTCCACATAAGGACTGACCCCCCAGGAGGTGGAACCAAGGCTCTGCTCCTGAACACCAACCCTTGTCTGGAGACACCCTGGGAGCATGCGTCCATGGCCTAAAACACCATGGAAGTCCACCACTAAGCACAAGACATAAGGGTCCAATACAAACTGTCACCCCTGTTGACTGTCATCTTCTGTTGTTTGCTTGCTGTTTCCCTCTAAAAGATGGGTCATCTTTTCATCACCCCACCACTTCCATCCATCTCTATGGTAACCAATGATGAGGAGACAGTTTGGGCGAAATCTGTCAAGGGGAATGCAGCTGTCATTAGGTCATACGCTGCTCCCCTCTCTGCTCCACCACCACCGAGGGTGGCTACGCCTCCACCACAGCATTCTTGGGGTGATCTACCCCAGAACCCGGCTGCATCAGGAGGTGGCTCCTCTCCCAGGGTGCCAGGCATCTTCCAACCCTCACAGCCTGCGCCCGTCAGTCCATAGGCCTACAGAAGCCTTGCCAGTCAATGTGGGCCCAAATGCCGATGTCCAGGCCTGGATTCCCACCCCATAGCTGAACTCTCCCTCATCCTGAAGGCAGTCAATGAGTCAGGCCCAGATTCCCCCTACTTTCAGCAGGTCCAAGTAGTTACAAACTTATTTCGATTGGTACCATTTGCTTAGAGCTGTGTTGGAGCCTGCAGTCTATGATGATCAGGCAGAATCCCAAGCCCGGATGAACATCCTGGTGACCTATGATATGCTCATAGGGCTTGGGGAATATGTCCCTCCTGTGCACCAGACACAGTTGGCTTATTTTGAACAGGCCTTGGACCTGGCCCTCAAGGCCCTCAGAGCCAGTACTCCCCGGGACCCCTTGGCGTACTTTCACAATCTTATCCAACAGCCCGGGGAGCTCTTCCCTGACTTCCTGGCCCATGTCAATGAGGCCGTAGAGCAGAGAGTGGATGTGGGCCCCACTAGAGATATGCTGATTAAACAGCTGACTTGGGAGGGACTCAGTGTCCAACCTGTAATGTGGTTGCAGCTGTGCAGAATGAGGACATACACAAATGGGTGCAGGCCACCAGAGATCTCGACCCCGGCACCGGTCCCATCGCCGCTCTTACCGCCTCCCTGGACGCTCTCCTCACTGACAAGCAGCGTGCTGATGACACCCCCAATGGCCTCCAGGCAGACAGAACTTGCTGGGGATGTGGCAAACCAGGCCATTTGTGGTGTGACTGATCCTGGGCAAAACCTAGGACCCAATGCCCCAGATGTAATAAGGGATGTCATTGGGCAAAGGATTGCAGGTCACAGCCTGCTGAAACACCAACCCCTTTAAACTCCAGGCAGGGCGCTCCTCAGTCAATCCAAAAATCTATTGGACAGTGTTCATTTTTCCACACTCCCCAATGCTGACCATCTATCTTGGAGGACATGCTGTCAAAGGCTTGGTTGACATGGGTGTGGACACCACCATTTTAACCGAGACTGAGGCTCTTCACTTCTCTCTTTGGAAATTTAAACCCGGCCCTCCCTCATCAGTGATACAGGAGGCCAACAAGATTCTAAGATGACCACCCATCCAGTCCATTGGAAGGATCTTGATGGCAATTGGGGAGCCATTCACCCTATCATTTCCACTGTACCTAGGAACCTGTGGAGCAGAGATATTTTGGAGGATATGGGTATTGTCCTAACTACAGATGACAGAGCCTATTTTGATGACATCGGGGTCCATGAAAAGGCAGGTCTTGGTGTCCGAAACCCTGCATGAGATCCGCATCCCCTGCTGAGCAGTGGTGCTGCACACCTTTAATCCCAGCATTTGGGAGGCAGAGGCAGGTGAATCTCTGTGAGTTGAGTTCAAGGCCAGCCTGGAGTTCCAGGACAGCCACGATTGTTACACAGAGAAACCCTATCTCAAAAATTCAAAAAAAATTAAAAAAAAGATTCACACCCCCACTTGTAAGGGCCACTGTCCCCATGAGATCCACCATGATTGAGCCCCCATCCCCATTCCATCGACATGGCTCTCAAGAAGTATGGGTGGAACAGTGGCCTATAATTGAACCCAAGCTGTCAATCCTAAAGGAATTAGTTGCAGAACAGCTAAAGATAGGGCACATAGACCCATCCACAAGTAAATATAATACCCCCATATTTGTTATCCCTAAGAGATCAGATGCTACTGCCTCCTGCATGATCTTCATGTAGTTAATGATCTAATGGAAAAAATGGGGTCTACACTGCCAGGCCTCCTCCACCCTAGCATGTTTCCTCCTTATTATACATTAGTTTTAGATATTCAGTATTGCTTTTTTCAAATTCCCCTGGCACCACAGGATTGAGATCATCTTGCCTTTACTGTGTGGGAACCTAATATGCAAAAACCAGCTAAGAGATATCAATGGACTGTTTTGTCCCAGGAATGGAGAATAGCCCCACTATTTGCCAGTTATGTTTCTCAAGCTTTGGTCAATGTCCCCAGGGATGTTCTTTTGATCCATTAAGTGGATGATCTCCTTCTGCCATACCCAAATGCAGCTTTTCTGCAAAAGACTGCCAAGGGAGTATTAGAAGATCTTGCATTGTTACATCTGATGGTGGCTCCAGATAAGGTCCAAATGGTACCCCCATTTGCCTTTTTAGGATTTCCCATTGCTAAGCAGGTCTACCCCTTTCCTTTAAATTGGAAATGAAGGAACTGTACTCACTCTCAGAATTACAATTATGAGACATGGTTAATTGGCCTTAAACCTTTCTTACCCATCCCTGAACAAGAGATGAGACACCTCTTTCCATTGTTGGAGGAGGTTAGGCTTCCACAGGTTAGGCTTACCCAAGAAGCTAAAGAGTTGCTACAAAAGGTTTTGGCCATTCTAGCCATCTCCAGCCTGCAATACCACGATCCCCAAAGACTCTTACTGGCAATGGTTCTCTGGATACCCAAGGGATTTTGGGGAGTATTATGGCAATCTGAGCCCCTTCTATGGATACATCAAGCACATTCTGACCTGCACAGGTCACCTCTAAGTTTGACCAGTCTTTCCAACTCAGCCTTAAGTCAAGGATGCTGGCATGGAGAACATATGAACAAGAGCCAAATAAGCTTGTCTTCCCCTTTTCTTTAAAGAACGCCCAGTCCCTCTGGGCAGATTCTATCTCATCCCAGGAAATAGTTGCAGGATTCATGGAAACTATTGACAATCATTTGCCAAAAAACAAGATCTTAGCAGAACTCCTCACTCTTCTATAAAGATGTACAGGCAGTTCGTGTGCTGGCCTTTCCTCAAGTCAAAGACTCACTGACCCCCATCACCAGCACCATGTTGCTCATACAAGATGTCCTAAATCAGAGGACTGAGCCTTGGTACCTGTTACATGTTAGATCTCATTCCAAATTACCCGGAATATTGGCTCGAGGAAATGAGGTCACAGACACCATCATATTAACAGCCAGTGTGGATCTCCTAGAGCAAGCTAGGGCTCTTCACCAGCATTTCCATCTATCTCCACAGAATTTGCATAGACTTATTCCAGAATTACCAGTTTCCCAACGTAAACGTTTGTCCTGGGCATGTGCAACTTGCACCACTCTTGACCCCTTAGGACTGCTTCAATGTGCAGGGATCAACCCCTGTGGCTTATTGCCATTTGGCAAATGGATGTTACACATTATGCTCCTTTTGGCATATGCTTACACATATGCTCTTAAATATGTTAATGTGGTAATAGATACCTGTTCCTCCTTTGTTTATGACCTTGTCCTTTCTGGGGAGAAGCCGTAAATGCCATCAAGGCCCTTAAGTCAGCCATGATAGTTATGGGGGTACCTTGGTCACTTAAGACTGACAATGGTCCTGCTTATGCATCTCAACAATTCAATGACTTTCTGGGGTCCTGGAAGACTTCCCATACTGTAGCACGAATCTTAAAGAGTCTTATTAATAAAAACAAACCTGGGGCCAGTTATTGGGGTGAATGCTGGAAGATCAGAGAAGCAGAACAAGCCACAGCTACCTCACCTCGCCAGTTCCTCAGCTGATCCTGTTCCTCAGACTGGAAGCCTCTGAGTCCTCATCCAGAATGAATCTCAGCTGAACTGCTGCTCGAAAGCCTAAAAGCTTAACCAGCCAAATACTTCTACTTTCTGGTCCTCATGCCTTATATATCTTTCTGCTTTCTGCCATCACTCCCTGGGATTAAAGGCTGCTTTCTGGGATTAAAGGCGTGAGTCACCATGCCTGGTTGTTTCCAATGTGGCCTTGAACTCATAGAGATCCAGAGGGATTTCTGCCTCTGGAATGCTAGGATTAAAGGATTAAATGCTAGGATTATAGAGGATAGGCATGTGCTACCACTGCCTATCCTCTATATTTAATATTGTGTCTGTCCTGTTCTCTGATCCCAGATAAGTTTATTAGTGTGCACAATGAGACACCTCTTTTCATTGTTGGAGGGGCTCACCTGTCCTTCCACAGGTTAGGCTTACCCAAGAAGCTAAAAAGTTGCTATGCATCTCAACAATTCAATGACTTTCTGGGGTCCTGGAAGACTTCTCATACCACTGCCATCTCCTACAATCTGCAGGGACAAGCCATTGTGGAGAGGACCAACAAAGTTCTTTTTGTTGTTGTTGTTGTTGTTGTTGTTGTTGTTTTTGTTTTTTTATTTTTTTAATGCCAAATGCCATTTATTGAAGGAGGGAGGAGGTCTTAAATACAGGCTTACAGCACAATGGGAGAACCCCGGAGGGCAGAAGTTTGCTACCGATGTTTTACAATCTTGCATCTAAGCTGTTAACACCCAGTATGCAGGATACACAGACAAGGAACTTCCCTTAAGCATTCAGGAGGGTGGAACCCTGGAGGGAATTAGCATAGGGAGGATATCAAGATCAAGGTCAGCAAGCAAGGCAACAGTTACCCAAAATGGGGGCCAGGGCCCTACAGGTCCCCCTTTTATTAATAAATGAGCTTCTGACTTAGGTTGCATGGGACGTCAGCAGGAGAGGACCAACAAAGTTCTTAAGGAGCTGCTGGCCAGGACTATCTCACCAGAGGCTAGGAGAGATCCTCATGTGGCCTTAACAGAGGTCCTTTTCCATATGAACTTTCTCAGTTTTGATGACAAGGAGCTCAGCCGGCCTACAAGCATTGGGCATCTCTACCAAAGAACACACTGCTGCCCCTGGTGAGATGGAGAGATCCTATCTCCCTCCAATGGCAGCCACCAGCCCCCCTGCTAACCCGTGGGAGAGGGTATGGTTGTGTTTTCCTCAGAGTGCCACTACACCAATATAGGTCTCAGCAAAAGATGTGCACCTGGCCACAGATCAGCCTGCTTTCCACCAAGGAGGAAATAACCCAGGATGGGTAATGTACATACTCCCCTTTCTTGTTCTCATTGCCCCTCTAAAGGCTGAAGACTTGTGGACCCTCACTTTTCCTCATTTTGTATGATGCCTTTTGAGATGAAGAATGTTAGTTTAGCAGGCCGGGAGCTAGCTAAATGTATTAAGTAAGGGCTCATGGTCAGCTAAGTTTCTATATTATTCATTATAGCTAACACATGAAATTTTCCAATTAAATCAGACTAGGGCAGAGGTTATGGCCTTTGACTATGTATGTATGTATTTATTGAGGGTTTTTTGAGACAGAGTTTCTCTGTGTATTCCTGGTTGTCCTGGAACTCACTTTGTAGACCAGGCTGGCCTCAATTCACAGAGATCCTCCTGCCTCTGCCTCTCGAGTGCTGGAATTAAAGGCATGCACCACCACCGCCGGCTGACTTTTTTTTTTTTTTTTTTTTTTTTTTTGGTTTTTCGAGACAGGGTTTCTCTGTGTAGCTTTGCGCCTTTCCTGGAACTCACTTGGTAGCCCAGGCTGGCCTCGAACTCACAGAGATCCACCTGGCTCTGCCTCCCGAGTGCTGGGATTAAAGGTGTGCGCCACCACCGCCCAGCCGGCTGACTATTTTTTGAAAAGGTTTGGCATAATATAAAAAGGCTGTTTGATTCCTCCTGGATTCTCACTTGTGTTTTGATTGACGGAGTGGTGCCTTTAATCTTTCTTCTTTTTAAGTGTCTCCTACACCACATCGGGCAACAACAGGTGGCCACTGAGGCGACTCTACAGGTGTTAATGGCTTTTAGACATACAGCTCAAGCCCTCCACAGGAGGTTATGCATGCCTGGCTTTCTGAAATTCAAGACTACTGCCTGACCCTCCCTACTCGGGGTGACTCCCCAGGGATGGACGCTCTTTGAGGGCTGATAGTCAATGACTAGTAAGAGCTTGTTTGGGGGCTAGAGAGATGCCTCAGCAGTTAAGAGCCCTGGCTGCTCTTTCAGAGGTCCTGAGTTCAATTCCCAGCAACTACATAGTGGCTCAAAACCATCTGTAATGGGATCTGATTCCCTCCTCTGGCATAAAATTGTGCATGCAGATAGAGTATTCATATACATTAAATAAATATATAAATCTTAAAAAAAAAAAAAGAGCTTGTTTGGCAAGGCAACCTAAAATAGACACAATCCAGTTGCCAAGCACTCCCTGCCCCCCCCCCTGAGGTGAGGTCAACAAGGCTGGAGCAAAGAACTTTGACTCCCACTGAGCACCCACATAATAAAATAAAAGAGTAGATATGTTAGTTGGGGATTTAGCTCAGTGGTAGCACAAGGCCCTGGGTTCGATCCTCAGCTCAAAAAAAAAAAAAAAAAAAAAGAGTAGATATGTAGTAGGACAGGCCCATAGGGTCGAGGAAATGGCCTCAAACTAGTTGCCAAGGCATGCACATAATGTACTTCTTTATAAGCCAACCTGGAGTCAGCCTGAGGGCCTACTGTCAGAGTTCCTGGTCACTGTCAAGAGTTCCTGAGCACACCCAGCCAATGAGGGACGACCAGGCAACACCACCAGGTTGTGACACAGCCTGGGTGCTGGGAGGTGGGAATATAAGGCCTTCCCTGTTATTAAATAACAAGTCTGCTGTTTGCCTTCACCTGACTCCTGGTATCTGTGACATTGATGCTGTGCCTTCTCACCCTCTCCCCCAAGGGAGCCATTAGGATCCAAGCAACACACTGTGTGAAATGTATTGTTGTGACTGGTGTAATAAAAGCTGAATGGCCAATAGCTAGGCAGGAGGTATAGGCTAGACATCTGGGCAAAGTGGGGGCGGGGGAGAGAACTCTGGGAAGAAGGCAGAGTCACTAGCCAGATTCTGCCTTCTTCTTCCCAGAGGAAGCAGCATGAACAGTACAGAGAGATAAGGTAGTGAGCCATTCGACAGAATGTAGATTAAAATAAACGAGTTGATTTAAGTTATAAGAGCTAGTAGAGAAGCCGAGCAGTGGTGGCGCATGCCTTTAATCCCAGCACTCAGGAGGCAGAGCCAGGCAGATCTCTGTGAGTTCGAGGCCAGCCTGGTCTACAGAGTGAGTTCCAGGAAAGGCACAAAGCTGCACAGAGAAACTCTGTCTTGGGGGAAAAAAAAAAAAGCTAGTAGAACAAGCCTAAGCTAAGGCCAAGATTTCATAATTAATAAGTCTCCATGCCATTATTTGGGAGCTGGTGGTACAGAGAAAGACTTGTTACATAATGCCTTCCTTCTGTGTCCTCCATGCAGAAGGTAAAAGGACAAGGAAGGCCTCACCAGTGTTCATCTTATGTGTGACAGCTGGGGACCGAGCCAGGCCACCTCTCAAGTCTCTCTGTGTGTGTCTGTAGCTACACATGCATCAGAGTGTTTGTGTAGAGGCCAGAGGTCAACGTTTGGTATCTTCCTTAGTCTCTCTCTCTCTCTCTCTGTCTCTCTCTCTCTCTCTCTCTCTTAGATAGATAGATAGATAGATAGATAGATAGATAGATAGATAGCATCTCAATACATAGCCCTTGCTGACCTGGAACTAGCTATGTAGAACGGGCTGGGTTTGAGACTTGAACTCACAGTGATCTGGGATCCACTTAAAGGATTTCATGACCATGTTGGACACCTTCTCTCTTTTTGGGGTGGGTTTTGGGTTTTTTTGTCCTCCACCTTATATTTTGAGACAAGATTCCTCACCGAGTCTGAAGCTCATCAATTTGGCTAGACAAGCTGCCCAGCGAGAGCCAAGGATCCACCTGTCTCCATCCCTCCATCCCCCATTGCTGGGGTTACCGAGGCAGGCATGCAGCAGTGTCTGGTCTTTTTCTGAGTGCTGAGGATCTTCACGCAAGTCCTTTACCATTGGAGCCACCTCCCAGCCCCCATGTTCTTAACACAACTGCGGTGGGAGTTTAAGTCCCCACATCAATCTTAGAGAGCAGCTTACAAACTGCAGCAGCAATCCGCTATATTTACAGGACCCTGCGTGCTTTGTGATCTCACTAGTCACAGGTACTGGTGACTAAGCTTTCATGACTCCAGAATGCCACTCCAAATCCTCCCAGAAACTGTGGCAACACCAAAGTCAGTGAACCTTCTCTTTCAAACAGGCATGGCCTGAGCAAGCTCTCTGGACTTACGAAAGAGTCAGAGCTGGGGTCATATCTGTCACTTCCTCTGCATGGCTGGCATGTGTCATTGGTCCCTCAGTAACTCCAAGAAGGAAAAACACCCCCACTCTACAGATAGGGAAACTGAGGCACAGGGCATTGCCATCACATGTCCAAAGCCACTCAGATAGGAAGAGAGGGACCAGGGCTGGTGTCACGGCTCTGGGCTGCTTCTCCACCTCCTGTGGACTCCAAGGGACACACTAGGCCTGCCCAACTGCATTCCTGCTCTCCATCCTGGGACCAGCTGAGGAACAGATAAAATGACAGATACCTGTAGTTGGATTCTTTTACTCCTTGCTCTTAGGGGGCCCTCACCACCCAGCTCCCAAATAAATACATGGAGATGTATTCTTACTTATGAATGCCCTGCCTTAGCTTGGCTTAATTCTAGCTAGCTTTTCTTAACTTAAATTATCCCATCTACCTTTTGTCTCTGGGCTTTTACCTTTGTCTGTTCTATGTACCTTTCTTTCCTTCTTTCTCCATGGATGGCTCCTGGTGTTCTCCTCTCCTTCCCTTCATTCTTCCATTTATTCTCTTTGCCTGCCAGCCCCGCCTATAACTCCTCCTGCCTACCTATTGGCTATTCAGCTCTTTACTAGACCAATCAGGTGCTTTAAACAGGCTTTTATGGAGTTAAACAAATGCAACATAAAATAATTGTGAGAGGCCAGCTCCCACCTTTTCCAGGGTTCCTATGAGGAGGCGAGAGGGATAACAAAATATTAGATAGAAAGATAGCGAAGAGGAGAAAGACAGAAACACAGGAGAGCTTTGGGAGGACCTGGATCATAACCCAATGGCCCCTTCTGCCTCTTCAAAAGGGCTTTTTATAACAATGCCAAGGGGTGGGGCAAAAGACCTCCCCTTGTTAGATCAAAGCATACCACACAGCCAAGTGTAGGCCCTTCCAGACACCTGGTAAGCATGCCCATGGTCAAATAATCCCCTATGCAGCCCTGCTGGGTAAAACAAGCTCAGATTCTCTGACCCTGAGTAATTTGGGCCTCTACAAATAATGCAACACATCTTTGAATCATTAAACAAATATCCCACAGCATAAATAAATGTAACACTCTAGCACATTCTAATTGGTCTTAATAATAAAAACCCGGAATCAGATGTTGGGGTAAATGCTGAAAGATCAGAAAAGTAAAGGAGCAGTCAAAGTCACCTCTTACCTCCATGACATCTCAGATCAAAAAGGGGCTGAGCTCCTGTCTTCACCACCTTATATTCCTCTCTCCACTCAGCCATATCACTTCCTGTCTCCTGTCTATATGGACCTCCAGACCTCTATGGTTAACTAATGGCTAGCTCCACCCTCTGATCTTCAGGCAAGCTTTATTTGTTAGAGCACAAACAAAATATCACCGCATTTCTCCCTTTTGTCTAAAATAAGAAAAAAGGTTATAACTAATATAAGAAAAACTATAGGGCTGGAGAGATGGCTCAGTAGTTAAGAACACTGGCTGCTCTTCCAGAGGATCCGGGTTCAATTCCTAGCACCCACAGGACAGTTCACAACTGTCTATAACTCCAGTTCCAGGTGTTTTGACACTGTCACACAGACATACATGTGGGCAGAACACCAATGAACATAAAATAAAAAATAGTAATCATAAATAAAATTTTAAAAAAGGAAAACTATGTACAATAAGTACAATAACTACAATATATACAGGTAATAAATACATCAACAATGTCTAGTCCATAAACATTTGACAAATTCAGAGAAAATACTCCGTATTTATCCTATCTTGGTGAGTCCAAAAGGTTGTAATTCATTTTCTATTCTACTTGCATTACCAAAACTCTTTTAATGTCTCTCAACCCTATACACTTTACACTTCTTTGGTGAACTTCTTTTCTGAATCTGGTAACAAGGAAAACTATAACTATAAAGTCTCCAACTCCATCAGAGACCTGAGAAGAAAATAATATTGCCTGAGTAATCAGGAAGTGCAAGCAAGCAACTTCCAAAACAATGTGAGAAATGACAGAAACAGCTGGATGACTGGACAGTCACCAAGGTTCCTCTGTATTGTTGGGGCATCCATCTTTGGCCTGCAGGTCTAGAATATTTGACAAACTTTTCTATGAAGCAGGATATTCTGAAGGGCTGTCCTACCTTGTCTTGGCAAAGTTTGGCAGTTACTTTCTTTTGTGTCCTGCTTGTCCAATTTGGATAGCATACTGTCAGCAGTCCAGGCAAGGGCTCTTTACTGCCCAGTGGCTAACTTTTGCCACAAAGAAAGTAAACTCCATATGGAGTTTCTTTGATTCCCATCATCTTCTCTGAAGTAGATTGGTGCTGCCAGGAGCAGACATGTCCCATTGTCATTAAAAAAAGAATAATTTATGTTATTAAAACATCTTAAATGCCATATTAAGTAGATCTCTGAAGTGTTTGAAGATGACCTGTCTATCTAAAATATATCTTTGTTTGACCTTAAAAACATACCTAATATGACGAGTTCAATTGTAATAGGTGACTAATTACTAACCTGCATTTTCTTATTATGCTAAATAGTTGATAATATTAACTTTCAAGGACTAGAAATTTGCATTACATTGTTAAATGAGTTGTATAGGTACAATATCTTGAACAGTACCAGAAATGTATGTACAGTATGTTCTAACAAAAATAATCTCAAATTTGTATCAATATACAATGATCCACATCAATGTAAAAATTTTAAAACAAGTAGTTATTTTTAAAAATAGATTCAATAATCTACCCTTTTATCCTAACTTATCTACATCCCCCTTTTTTCTTTTCAGAGTAGATTCAATAATCTATCCTTTCATCCTATCATTTCTATGGGCCCCTTTTTTCTTTTCAAAACAAGAACCCTGAATCTAATCTCCTTTGTTCAGCTTTTTACCTGACTATTACCAATAACAACTTGTAAGCAATCACCCTAGACAATGACCAATATCCGTAACCCACTGAATTACCAAAAACCGCCTGCCCCACCTCTTGGAAGTGTGGGCATCATGTTCTTAAAATTACTTCTTGCTATCTGGGGGCAATGGCATCTTTAGGGGACTCTGAAAAAAATGGGATAATTATCAAGTCCTGGGAGAACTAGCTGTATCATTTGTTGTCCAATCTCTGTGTGATCGGAAAATGCAGGGCTTGTCTCAAGTCCTGGCTAGAGTAGTCTGTGAAGCTGACCATCTCAGCTAGCCATCTCGAAATTGTCCTAAGCAGTTTGTAGTCCAAAGCTGATCTTTGGGTGGTGTTTGTCAACTTAATGATGTCACCACAGTCCAGGTGGAATTGTTGTTGTGGGGCCCCATCATACTTTTAGAGACTTCAAAGGTCTCTGTTAGGTATGGTCTTGGTTCACTGCAGAAAACTTATACATTTTAAATGTCATATGCAACAGATCTCAAAAAGTTTGAAGGATCAATATTTATATGTAGATCCAGAGTACAAAAACTTAAATCCTAGTTACTTGACAGAGACTCAAACCTGAAATCATGTACAGGAAGCTAGATGAGGCCTTTTTCTAGAATTAGTTAGTACTCCATATGACCATTAATATCACAACAAAAAGTTTAAAATATATATTAATCTCATAAATTTTGATATAATATTCATAGCTTAAGAAAGTTTTAAAGAGTCAAAATAAAACCAAAGGATCATGAGATTAGTGGCAATAGGGGTTGGGGATTTAGCTCAGTGGTAGAGCGCTTGCCTAGCAAGCGCAAGGCCCTGGGTTCGGGCCTCAGCTCTGAAAAAAAAAAAAAAGAGATTAGTGGCAATAGAATAGTCCCTAATTTTGGTTTTTCTTCTGTCCCACATCAGGTGACTTCTGACATGAGACAGAGATTTTGGATTTCACTTTAACAAGCATGCTTGGGTTTAGAGAAGGACAGAGCAACACTCCAACTCCAAAGCCAGCTTTAATTCTCAATTGAACTGGGACTACAGAAAGACCATTTGCCTTATATGTCTGTAGAGAACAGCAGAAATGAACATTTGGGGAGATTTATGATATTTTATCCTGTTGGAAATATGATATACCAATAGGCCAGTTTACTCTTTTTCTTGGAACATTTTCTCTGGATGATTTGTCCTTTTTCTTCAGATGTCTCATTTGTCCAGTGGTCTTCAGATTCCTTAGCTGGATGCCTTAATTCTCCTGAAAAGACAAAAACAAAACTCTTCCCCATCCCTAACTTTGGGAAAGTTCCCTTTTGGCAAGTTATATCTGATCAAATGAAAAGCATTTGTTATTCGTGTAAGTTAGTTTAAATTGAATGGTCACACTGGTTGATGAACTGTCACCTCTTCTAATTAAGAGGTCTTTCTTGTTCAAATCAAACCTTTATCAATTTTGATAGTACCCTTAGCTTTTCTTCTCCTGTGGAAACAAAAGCAAAACCTTTTCCCCAACATAACACATATCCTGGTTCCCATTCTGAGATCAACACATCTTTAAAGTATACAGGCTGGGGGCTGGAGAGATGGCTCAGAGGTTAAGAGCACTAGTTGCTCTTCCAAAGGTCCTGAGTTCAATTCCCAGCAACCACATGGTGGCTCACAACCATCTATAGTGAGATCTGGTGCCCTCTTCTGGCATGTAGGGATACATGCAGGCAGAGCACTGTATACATAATAAATAAACTTTAAAAAAAAAATAAAAAAAAAAAAATAAAGTATACAGGCTGATTAAATTCCATAGGTTTTTTTTTCTATTATCCAATGTCTCTCTGCAGCTGTTTTTACTTTCTCCTTAGCATTTGGAAAATTCAGAGTTATTAGAGCATTATGCAGTCTATTTCTGGGGGTCTTTTATTACCCCTTTCTGTTTATTTAGCATATCCTTTAGAGTGTGATTTGATTTGATCTTTCTATAACTGCTTGCCCTGTAGGATTGTGTGGTATACCTATAATATGCTTTATATTGTAATAAGCAAAAAAAAAAACTGTTTCATTTTACTAGAGACATATGCTGGGGCATTGTCAGTTTTAATTTGTACAGGTATTCCCATGATAGCCATGACTTCTAATAGATGTGTAATTACAGAATCAGTCTTTTCAGAACTCAAAGCAGTTGCCCATTGAAATCTTGAACAGGTATCTATGATATGGTGTACATATTTTAATTTTCCAAATTCTGCAAAATGAAACACATCCATCTGCCAAATTTCATTCCTTTGAGTACCCTTTGGGTTACTTCCTGTAGGTAGTGGAGTTTGTTTGTATAAAGAACAAGTAGAACATTTCCTTGGCTTGTTGCCAAGCGATGGAAAAATCCTTCTACAAACCTTTGTTATTGACATGGTGTTGTGGTGTTGTTTTCTTTTTTTTTTTTTAATGAAATTTTGAGGCCTCCAGCACATTTCCTACTAATAATTGATCCATTTCATTTTACCTTGTGCTAGAGGTCCTGGCACACCCATATGGGATCTGATGTGTGTTATATATAAAGGATGATTCCCATTCCTGATTATTTCTTGTAATCGCATAAACAACAAAGTTAATTCTGATTCATCAGGAATAAATTCAGTAGTTTCAATTTGTGAAACAACTCTTTCTGCATACTGAGAACCAGTAACTATATTAAGAGGTTCATGAGAATAGCATATAATTCTGACTTTTGGACAGAATCATAAGGGCTTTGAGCCAATTTATTCAAATTTCCTGATTTATAACCTGCCTTTCCCAATTTGTTTCCATTAGTACAGAATGTAGGGGCTCCAGAAATTGGTGTTCCTCATACAATATGAGGAAGAATCTAGTCAGTTCTCTTTTTTTCTTTTTTTTTTTTTCTTTTTTTTTTTTTCTTTTTTTTTTTCTTCCAGTTTTTGGAAACAGGGTTTCTCTGTGTAGCTTTGCGCCTTTCCTGGAACTCACTTGGTAGCCCAGGCTGGCCTCGAACTCACAGAGATCCGCCTGGCTCTGCCTCCCGAGTGCTGGGATTAAAGGCGTGCGCCACCACCGCCCAGCCGCCAACGTTCATTTTCAGCATTAGTCAATTTCAGCATTAGTAAAAGGTACTACAATTTCTGCTGGGTCTATTCCTGCTACTTGAAGTCTCAATTTTCCTTTTTGAATCAACTCAGAGACCTTTTCTGTAAGCCCCTTAAGCCACTCCCCCAGGACCTCCAACTGCCAGGTTCCACCCACAGAATACTGTGAGCGATCGGGGAAATGGAAAGAGATTCCCCATCCCCTATTTCTCTGCTCCGAGTCCTGTTTGTTTTGTCTAGTCCCCACACCCACACACTGTGTAGATGTCCTGTCTTTGAAGTGACCCTAGATGGATCCGTAAGTTTTTGTTGCAAAGTGGGAGCTTGGAGCGAGACCTATCGGATGGGGAGGAAGCACAGGAGTAGCCAGCTGCGCACACGCACACCCTGCACACACTCCTCCATGGCTGGCGCATCTCTCAGCTCCTTCCTATGGGGTCCTCTGTCTGTGTCCAGGGGTCAAAAATTCCTACCTTAAGCCTTCTTTGTTAGCTTACTGGATTCAGTTTTACCAGGATTCAGGTGTCTTTTAGGTACGAGTGGCATTGGACCACCTTTATGCTGTCGCGCTTCAATTAAAAGCTGGCTCTGGAGTTGGAATGTGGCTCCCCCTCCTCTACCCCAAGCACGCTGGTTTTAAAGATTTCCTCCAAAATCTCTGTCCCACAGCAGGTGAGCCACGTGCTATGTGACAGAAAGGAGAGCAAAACAAAACAAAGGGACAGACTATTCCCAATGGGGACCATTGCTACTCATCTCATACGCTTTTGGTTTTGTTCTCTAAAACGTTTGCTAAGGTGTAAATCTTGCCTCAGAGACCTGTAAACAAGGTTACAAGTCTGAGAAATCTGTAACACTGGGGTTAATAGTTAAAAATGTATACTTAGGTAACCTTAAAGGAACCATGTGGTGTGATGCCATTTTAGGATAAACTAACCAAGGAGGAAACAACTCCAAGCTCTGAAGCCCAAACCAAATAATTCCTACACTATTTTCTATCACACCGGTGAACCTTCCCTTATCAGCCTCAGCCAGTAGCCCCTTCTCTTTCTATAGTTTCCTTTTCTCCCTCCTCAGTAACAGGCTGCCCACCCAGTCAGGGCTGTGGCATTAAGCAGAGTACTCCACTATCACATGAGACCTTGCTCTATGAAAACCAACTGTATATCCATTATATTACCCAATGTTACAACCTCACCTTCCATGATGTTTATATGATTCTTGCTAACAATCTTCACCCAGAGGTGCATAGGCAAGTCTGGGACCAGGCTGTGGCAATCCCCAACAAAGACTCTGAATGGGATTACAATATCCCAGAAGGCATCCTAGCTAGGAATCGATTTATAACTTGCCTCCTGGCTGGTATCCACAAGGCCACCCTTAAGGTGGTAAATTATGAAGAAGTCCAAGGGGTCATCCAGGAAAAGCACGAAAACCCATCTCAATTCCTACACCGCCTTACAAAGGCCCTCTTGCAGTGTCCTAATCTGGATCCTGAGACCCCAGATGGGAAACAGCTCCTTATGACCTGCTTCTCCCAGAATTTCCCTGATATTAGGGCCAAATTTAAAGATCTAGTGAGAGGACCCCTGATTCCACAGGCAAGTCTTCACTGTGGCCTTCAAGGTGAACCATGGGAGAGAGGAAAAAGCCCAAAACAAAAACACCTGATGAGGACTAAGGCCTCTCAGCTGACCAAGGCAAAAGCCCAGGCTCCCTGGTTCCTAAAGCCTGAGAACCTCTGTGTCCTTGTTTCCAATGTGCTCAGGAGGGTCACTGGGCCCAGACCTGTCCTAACCCTCATAAGCCACCCAGACCATGTCCAAGGTGCCATCAAGAAGGGCATTGGGGTGTTAATTGCCCCCATGTCCCTTGTGGCATGGGGACATCAAGCCCAGATCAACCTTCATCTGATCTCCTTGGTCTGGCCATGAATGACTGAGGGGCCCTGGGCTCCCTTGGCTTGACCACCACCATCTCCAACAGGGAGGCTGGGGGAGTTATCCCAGTACCAGGGCTATTCATCTCCTTCTGGACACTGGGCCCATTTCTTTGGTCCTGACAAAGTTCTAGGGATCCACCTCTCCTTCTCGTTCTTCTATTGTTGGAGTAAGGAGACAGCCTTACCAGGCTCACCAAACCCCAGCACTTAGCTGTATCTTTAGGGGCATCCCCTCACCTATTCCTTACTAACGGTGCCAACCTGTCCCACTCTCTTGATGGGAAAGGACCTCCTAGCCAAAGTGGGAACCTCTATTTCTTTTGCTCCCCCATCCGCTTGACCCCAGGCTCGCCAGCCATTCCCCTCCTCCTTCTCCTCCAAACCACACGATCTGACACACCTCTTCCCTTACCAACCTCTCAGGTAGATCCCTAGTTATGGGATACCTCAAACCCCTCTATAGCCAAACTTATCATCACACCCCTTATCATTCAACTACAAAACTCCACCAAATATATAACCCAGGCTCAATATCCACTTTCTTTCTAAAGCCTCAGGGGACTTAAGCCTCTCATCTCTGACCGAAGAAAGGATCTTCTGCTTCCCACTTCTCCTTTTAATACCCCCATACTTGCAGTTATAAAAACCAATGGAGCCTACCGCTTGGTTCAGGACCTCTGACTTATCAGCTCAGCAGTAGTTTCCCTTCAGCTCATAGTGCCCATGTCTTAACATTTCAAAATGACTCAAGTTGCTGATTTGACCCTTAAGATGTGTGCAGACTGCTTGTTTCTTCTGGCTTCTGCTGCCCATCGTATTGGGTTCCAAATTCTTCAGCTGCTTCTTCCTCCACCTGCTCTAACCATCCATCTCTCCTCACCTACTTGGTAAATGTCCTCTCACTGGCTCCTGGAGCCTGCTGCACCCTCCAGGGCTTCACTCCTGTGGGGCCACAAGAATATATTATACAGATTCAGCTGTGTATTAAAGCTATACCTAGAAAGGCACTTTTCTAATGGGAAGCCATTTATCACAGAATATTTGGTGTTATTCAGCTGCTCCTCGTTATGCATTTCTTGTGCTCATAATTCCCATAGAACATGTATGTGTGAGCATCCTGCTCGGGCCAGTACTTGGGTAAGGTCACCTAGTCAGGGCCTTCTGCCTCTGAGCTCCCTGTTCCCTTTTTAGCATGTGAATTGAGTATCTTCCTTTTGCAAATACCCCCTTTTAGCTATATCCAAAGATAGGTCCAGCTCCAAACAAAGCATTGAAGGACAATTGAGGAACAGAATAGCTACCAGACCACCTGCTAGGCGCCTGATGCCCCTGAACTAAGGTAAAATGTCCTTTTGGAGGCAACCTGGCTCCTAGATGCATAGCTTTGTTTCTTGTGCAGATGAAGCCCAGACCATCCCTTGCCTTCAGGCCTAGTGGCTTTCCAGAGCAATTGACTGAGAACAAAGGAGGTCTTTGCATATCCAGGTGGTGTGAAAGGTGGAACAAGATTCCTGAGACACAGAACCATGTGGCCAGAGAGAAGAGAGGAGGACAGAGATTCTCCTGAGGGTAAAGCAGATCTCTGGTAGAGTATTCTGAGAGCCAGGAGTAAGGAGCTAGGAAGGAGAGATGGAGGATGAAGGACCAGAGGATGAAGATGAGGTCAATAATCATAGGAGCTTACTAAAACTATGAGCACAGGAAAAGTGGGCACAGAGAAGAGCTGAATGTGAGGATGGAGCTGAAGATGTATAGATAGAATTTTGTGATAGAGGAATAAAGTAACGGACAAAAGAGCTTGGTGTATCATTTCGGCTGTTGGTAGCATCTCTTCTGGGCCCCCTGGGAAGGAAATTAAGAGGCTGGACCTCGAAATTTCTGAAGCCTCACCATGCAGGCAACTATTGGAACCATTCCTGTTTCCTGGCCTCCTCCCCCTAGGAGCTGCCAGTTAATCTCCACACAGCTTCCTCAAGCCCATCTGAGCCTCTACAACCTTGTCCCTCCTGTCTCTCAGCTCCCACTTGGAGCTTATAGAAACTCTCTCGAGCAGAGTTCACTTTGTGACTCTTCCCCTCTTCCTCCACAGACTCTAATTTTATTAAAGCCCCTCTGTAGCTGTAGTACAGTTCAAACAGCCAAAACTGGCATTTTCGATATTCAGTGATGACAACTTCTGCCACAAACAAATTATCCAAAATTATCTTATATCTACACAAGCTTTCTTCTCTATTTCTTCTTGTCTACACCTATCTGGAGTAGCCCTTATATATGGATGTTTATCCTCTAAGAGACCCTCACCTCTAATCAACAGCCAATCATAATAGGGTTAGGAAATTACTCTGTATCAGTCTGTCAAAGGCCAGTTCAATCCCCTATAACTCCCCTACCCATCTCTCCTTCACTGGGTCTTATCACCTATGCATGGTTTCACTATTCTTCTATGATAATTCCTGTCCTGAAAACAAAAATCATAAAAACAGGGTTTATGATAGAATTTAAAAAACAAAACAATACTTGTTTAGTAAGGTACTAAAGCTGCACCTTCATGTACTCATACAGGAATGTACAAGTGTTATAAAGGTCTGAGAATGTGAAATCTTAGGAAGCACTGAGGATAACTTCAGTTCTGAGGGTCTAAGAAAGCGTTGTCTGAGGATGTGAAAGCTTAATTTTGAAGGTACAAGAAAGTGTTATGTAAATGAAAGTTCTGAAGGTTTTTTTTTTCTTTTTATCTTTTTATTTTATTTTATGAGCTTTAGTGTTTTGACTGCATGTGTGTCTGTGTAAGGGTGCCAGGTCTCCTGGAACTAGAGTTAGACAGTTGTGAGCTGCCATGTGGGTGCTGGGAATTGAACCTAGGTCCTCTGGAAGAGCAGTCAGTGCTCTTAACTTGCAGAGCCATCTCTCCAGCCCCGAAAGTTCTGAAGGTTTATGAAAGTGTCTTAAAGTATCATGTAAATGAAAGTTCTGGAGGTATAAGAAAGTGACTTAGGATAATGGAAAATGTTTCAGATTTCTTTCCCCTCTATGCTATTGTTAAATTTATAATTAATGATTCAACTAGACCGCTTGCACTGTAAGTTCTGGAGACTTCTCACCAGCGGGTTGCCAAAAGGAGATACTTATCCTGGTGACACTTAAATCAACTTCTAAAATACCTGTCCTCTATTCCTTCTTTCTCTGTGATCAAACTAGAGATCACTGTCAATGTTGGCCAGAAGTAGGCTGCCCTTAGCAGTCCTACAAAAGATCCAACAACTTCAGACAGACCTTCAAAACATAATAAACATCTTGATGCCTCTGTCCAGTGGATCACTGATAGTCCAACATGAAATTGGATGCTACCCTTCTCAACCCTCTTTTCCTAATCCTACTAGTTGCACCCTGCTTTATAAACTTCTTGTCTAGATTTCACAATAGATCCAAGAGATTTCTAATCAGACTTTTAACCAGTTACTATTACAGGATTACCAGCCCCTAGCTACAGAGCCAGAGACCTGCAGCACTCGGTTACATCCTGCTGATGAAGATCAAGATTGCCCAAAGAACCTTGATGCCCTGATTTAGCAGGAAGTAGTCTAATGATAACATCACCCCCTTTCCTGTGACCTGATTGTTTATTAATAATAAACAAAAAAGGGGGGGATGTAAGCCCCTCAAGCCACTTGAGTGGCCCAGGCCCCTCCCCAGGACCTCTAACTGCCAGGTTCAACCCACAGAATAACTTCCCTACTGTTGGACCCTGCCCCCACCCTGCACAGGAGTGGTCAGGCCCCTCCCCCAAGGACCTCTAACTGCCAGGTTCCACCCACAGAATACTCTAACTGCCCTAACTGATGGACCCTGCCCCCACCATGCAGAGAAAAAAGCCCAATCTCTGGACATGAAATCCCACCAATCTCCACCCTGAAAAGTTCCACCCCCTTCCCAAGAAGCTCTATATAAGCTCTCTATCCTGTTCAGTTTGCTGCTTTTTCTTGCTCGCCAGGAGGCAGCCACCTTTCTGTTTTTTTCCCTCCCAATAAGTCTCTTGTGTGAGGTTTGTTGTGTGGTGTGACTTTGTGGTATTCCTTGGCTTCCAGTTGCCAGGATACCTTTCCATCCCAGCTGCAATGCTTACATTTTCCACATAAGTTTTAATTTTTTACTTTGTTTATGTGGTAAAAAGATCCATTCTAAGATAACATCTTCCTCTGCATTAAGATTCCTGTAGGGGAATGCATAGAGGGTAAATAACCAGAATGCAATCAAGCTCTGGATCCAAAGGATCCAAAGCCAATTCTCTCTCAGCTTCAGCTGATAATTCTCTTGAACTATTTAAGTCTTTGTCACCTTTTAAGGTTTGGAACAAATTATTCAGTTCTGGATTTGTTACTCTAATAGTGGGCCATAGATAGGCAATGTCTCCTAGCAATTTCTGAAAGTCATTAAGATTCTCCTCTTCGTATTTTTTGCGGGGGGGGTTGTTTTTTTTGAGATGGGTTTTCTCTGTATAGTTTTGGTGCCTGTCCTGGATCTCACTCTGTAGACCAGGCTGGTCTTGAACTCACAGAAATCTGCCTGGTTCTGCCTCCCAAGTGCTGGGATCAAAGACGTGCACCACCACCACCCAGCTCCCCCTTTATATTTTTCAGGAGCAATTTGTAATCCCCAACAAGGCAAAATTTTCTTTATTTCTTCAAACATTCCTTCTAAAGTATCTACATTTGAATCAGCTAGTAATATATTGTCCATATAATGGTGAACTATAGATTGAGGAAATTGTTTATGTATCATTTCCAACAGTACAAATATTGGCACAGAGTTGGGCTAGTTAACATTCCCTGTGGGAGAACCTTCATTGATATCTCTTAACAGGCTGAGAATTATTATAAGTAGGCACCATGAAGGCAAATTTTCTCTGTCTTTTTCTTGTAAAGATATCGTGAAGAAACTATCTTTTAAATCAATAACTATAAGAGGCCATTCTTTAGGTAATAGAGAGGGCAAAGGAATTCCAGGCTGTAGAGAACCCATTGGCTGAATCACCTTATCAACAGCTCTTACATTCTCCATTTTCCAGATTTCTTTTTTTTTTTTTGGTTTTTCAAGACAGGGTTTCTCTGTGTAGCTTTGTGCCTTTCCTGGAACTTGCTTTGGAGACCAGGCTGGCCTCGAACTCACAGAGATCTGCCTGCCTCTGCCTCCAGATTTCTTTTTAATAACAAATACAGGAGAATTCCAAGGGCTGGTTGTTTCTTCAATATGCTGAGCATTTAGCTGCTCCTGTACCAGCTGTTCTAAGGCCTACAGTTTCTCTGATGTTAAAGGCCATTGCTGAACCCATACAGGCTTGTCTGTTAACCATTTTAAAGGTAGGACTGTTGATGTCTTTGAAAGATCAGCAAATGTTGTGCCCTGTTCTTGTACAACCTGAATGGTCAGTGACTGTTCTTTATAATACCTTCTAATATATTTCCCAGAAACATACGTTAATTTATGATTTGTTTCTGAGATTGGAGGAATGTTAATCTGGGTATTCCATTGCTGTAACAAATCATGTCCCCATAAATTTATTGCTGTGTTAGCCACATATGGCTTTAATTTTCCTCTCTGTCTTTCTGGCCCTATACATTTGACCCATCTCACACTGTTTTATGTGAGATAAAGTTCCAATCCCTAAAAGCTAAACATTTATCTCCTGAAGAGGCCAATTTGGATGCCAAGATTCTAGTGCAATTATAGTTATATCCACACCTGTGACTACAAGACCTTCAATGACAATGTCATTTATTCATGTTTTTAATTTTTGTCTTTGTTCATTTATAGAAGTTTGCCAAAATATTTGCTTTATGGTTTCTCCTGAATTTTTTGTTCTCTTTTCTATAGCTGTTTTATCATCCAGAGCAGTATGGTTTTTGTTTGATTGTTTGTTTGTTTTTACAATAGGCATTGAGTTCTTTAATTGCTCTGGGAAGGAGTTTCCTCCATGATGACAGGAAAGGACTGAACCAAATTTGACATGGGGGCCTTCAGAGGCCTCTTAAGGTGTTTCCTGATAACAAAGGATTACCTTGACTGTCCCTTGTTGATCTACATTCATTAGTCCAACGTCTGCCTTTGCCACACATTCTGCATACTCCAGAAGGGAGGGGCGTTCTGTTGGAATTATTCTTAGGAAAAAAACATTGTTTCTAGGAATGCCCTGTTTACAATTCCTTTTTAGGTGATCTTGTTTACTGCAATTGAAACACTTGACATTTTGATTTTTCTTTGAACCTCTGGAAATCACCTCTCCTATCCAAGCATCATCATGGTTATAAGATTCAATATTGACCGTAATTTGGATGCATTCCTCTAAGGATGTTGATCTTGCTTTTAATGGCCTAATTACCCTTTTTTATTGTGCATTAGCAGTTTCAAAAACCAGAGATTCAATTATTATTTGTATAGCTTCTGAATTTGGTATTATTCTATTTACTGCTGAAGTCAATCTTTGTAAGAAGGTTTCTTTCTTTTTTTTTTTTTTTAAAGATTTATTTATTTATTATGTATACAGTGTTCTGTCTGCACGTATCCTTGCAGGCCAGATGAGGGCACCAGATCTCATTACAAGTGGTTGTGAGCCACCATGTGGTTGCTGGGAATTGAACTCAGGACCTCTGGAAGAGCAGTCAGTGCTCTTAACCACTGAGCCATCTCTCCAGCCCGTAAGAAGGTTTCTTTTGGGTCCTGCATAACTTTAATAAATGATCCAGTTTTCTTTCCTACTTTTTCAGTTCTTTCCCAATCATTCAAGGTTGCTGCATGGTATAAAGCCAGGGTGTGGTCATCATATAGAGATTGCCTTTCTATATTAGCATAATCTCTCTCTCCAAAAAGTTGGTCTTGGGAGATTGCCATACCTCTAGCTCTACTTCATTGTTCAATGTTCTTAGCCTCATCTTTCCACCAAGTCCTCCACTGTAATTGAGGATCAGGCTCCAAGACTGCCATAACCAAGTCTCTCCAGTCTTGAGGGATAATTCTATTACAAGTTGATCATGAGTTTAACATCTGCTTCACAAAAGGTGAATGCATGCCATATGAAACTATTGCTTCCTTGAGTCTCCTTAAATCTAACATTTCCACAGAAGTCCATTCAGCTCTTATACAGCCTTGGATGTCTATCATTCAGCAATTCCTGTAAGGTTACTGGATAAATTAATGTTGGTTGTTTGAAAACCTTAGGCTGTTCCTCTCTAACCTTATAATGCAATGCTGACATTGGTTCTCCTTTAAATTCTTCTGTCTGGATCTATATATCTCTATGATCTGTTTTAATAAGTTTTTTCTAAAACTTGTATCTTAGAACTCATATTACCCAAATTTTTAGTGAGAAAACTGATAATGTTTATATTCAACATTACATAAATCTCATCTAAATTAATTATCCTTTCACTTAATTGTTCCATTTTTGAAACTGTCCAGCATATTATCATGCAGAGACCTAACTCCCTTTATTGTAATATTGTTTCCCATTTTTTTTCATGTAGGAAAACTCTCTCTTTTAACTAATTCCTCCCTTTAAGAATTCCCAACTGTCTCACCAAATCTGCCAATGGTGAGGATTCAGATGATGGTGGAGTGTGACGCTGACTGCTACTGCATAGAACAGTAGAAGCCTGAGCAGGTGTCAAGGTAGCTACCTAGTGTTGCAGCAGCCTGAGGAGGGGGTCCAGAGAAAACCCACAACCCTCTGAGTGAGGGAACCTGCTGTCTGAAAAATGCACATGAGATTGCGGGGGAAGAAACACATGCAGCAGGAACTGCCTAAAAGCAGAGCTGGCTGGTGGGGAGGGCCAACTCCAGCAGTGTATTGAGCCGTGTGCCTGTGGAGTTGGGCACAGGGGGTGGGTGTGGGTGTGGGTGGGGGGAGTAGGAGGCAGTGGGCAGTGGGGAGGCAGTGGGCATGGGGGAGGCAGTGGGCATGGGGGAGGCAGTGGGCAGTGGGGAGGCAGTGGGCATGGGGGAGGCAGTGGGCATGGGGGAGGCAGTGGGCAGTGGGGAGGCAGTGGGCAGTGGGGAGGCAGTGGGCATGGGGGAGGCAGTGGGCACAAGGAGGCAGTGGGCAGTGGGCATGGGGGAGGCAGTGGGGATAGGGGAGGCAGTGGGCATGGGGGAGGCAGTGGGCATGGGGGAGGCAGTGGGCAGTGGGGAGGCAGTGGGCATGGGGGAGGCAGTGGGCAGTGGGGAAGCAGTGGGCAGTGGGGAGGCAGTGGGCAGTGGGGGAGGCAGTGGGCATGGGGGAGGCAGTGGGGATGGGGGAGGCAGTGGGCATGAGGGAGGCAGTGGGGATGGGGGAGGCAGTGGGGATGGGGGAGGCAGTGGGCATGGGGGAGGCAGTGGGGATGGGGGAAGCAGTCCTTTGGTCTTTCCTTGACTTAAGCCAGTTATCTGCAGTTCTGAGACAGACTTCTCAAGGGCACATAAGAGTGAAACATGCGCTGGGTGGTGGTGGCGCACACCTTTAATCCTAGCACTCAGAAGGCAGAGCCAGGCGAACTCTGTGAGTTCAAGGCCAGCCTGGTCTACAGAGCAAGATCCAGGACAGGCACCAAAACTATACAGAGAAACACTGTCTCAGAAAAAAAAAAAAGCCTAAGCTATCAGCAGAACATTTATGATTAATAATAAGTCTCTGTGGTTATTTGGGAGCTGGGACAGAAAACTCTGACTACAGGTGGGACTTCTGGGAGAGAGAGGAACTCAGGAGATGAATCTAGGCTCGGAGGAGGATGCCAACAAGACACTGAGGAAGTCAGACGTATAGAATGGAGGAAAGGTAAAAAACCATGTGGCAGAATGCAGATTAATAGAAACAGATTAATTTAAGTAATAAAAACTAGTTGGGAACAAGCCTAAGCTAAAGGCCAAGGTTTCATAGTTAATAATAAGACTTCATGTCATCATTTGGGGGCTTCTGGTCCAGAGAAAGTCTGACAAGAAATCCTGGCTACAGATCCATTCAATAGGGCAGGCTATCTCTGTGAGTTTGAGGATGGCCTTGTCTACATAGTGAGTTTCAGGCTAAATGAGTTAAGTGGAGAAACTATCTCAGGGTGGTGGCAGGGAGTCTTTTACAGCAGAGAGATAGGTCGGCATTAAAGGAGAATGCTGCTTTTGCAGAGGACCCATTTGGTTCCCAGCACCCACATCAGGCAGATCACAGCCACCTCTAGCTCCTTCTCTAGGGAAATCCAATGTCTCTGACCTCTAAGGGACCTGCATTTATGTGCACATACCCTGCCACACACATAATTAGAAAAATGCTGTGGGATAATGCTTTTGTACACTGTAAAGATTTGTCATTCGAATTTGTCATTCGAGTAGCCAGGCAGGAAATATAGGAGGGGCAACCAGACTAGGAGAATTCTGGGAAAAAGAAGAGTGGAGTCAGGAGTCTCCAGCCAGACACGGAAGCAACATGAGAATGCCATACTGAGAAAAGGCACCAAGCCACGTGGCTAAACATGGATAAAAATTATGGGTTAATTTAAGTGTAAGAGTTAGTTAGTGATTAGCCTGAGTTACTGGCTGAACATTTATAAATAATATTAAGCCTGAGTCAATTATTTGGGAAGTGGCTGCTGGGTATTTGGAAACAGGCAGGCGGGAGAGAAACTTACGCCTATAGAAATAAGTGTTAAGATATAGTCCATAAAGTTCTAATAATTTGACTACTACTAATAATTAATTTTATTTATAATTAAAATTTATAATGTGCTACTGTTGTTTGTGGGCAATCATATGCTAAAAATAATTCCCCAAATACATTTTAACACTGGCAGCTCTGTGGTCATCAGAAAAACATATATATGAAATTTTAGGGTATGGTGACTCATGCCTGTAATCCTACTATTCAGGAGGCTGAGGTAGGAGGATGGCCATAAGTTCCAGGCAAGCCTGAACTACATGGTAAGTGCCAGGACACCCTGTATTACGGATTCTTGTTTGTTTTGAGACAAGATCTCATTATGTAGCCCTGGAACTCAATATGTAGACCAAGCTGGCCTGGAACTCACAGAGATCCACCTGCCTCTGCCTCCTGAGTGCTGGGATTTAAAGTGTACACCAGCATGCTCAGTTCATCTGGGCTACCTAAGCTGAGGCGCTATCTTTAAATTAAAAAAATCCATCCAGGCATGGCAGCAACACCTTTGATCCCAGCACCCAGGCAAGATCTTGTGAGTTCCAGGCCACCTGGTGTAAATATTGAGTTCCAGGGTCACGTAGTGAGACCCTGTCTCAACAAGCAAACAAATTCATCAGGCAAGATGGCTTAGTGGGTAAAGGTGCTTGGACCAAGCCTCGGCACCTGAATTTAACCACCAGTATCCACACGGTGGAGGGAGAAGCCAATGTACATGAGTTGTTCTTTGACTTCCGTGTGCCCAGCATGGCAGGCTCTCTGGAACACACATAAAATAAGTGAATTAAGTCGGGCAATGGTGGCTCATGCCTTTAATTCCAGCTCTCAGGAGGCAGAGCCAGGTGGATCTCTGTGAGTTCGAAGCCAGCCTGGTCTACAGAGTGAGTTCCAGGATAGGAACCAAAACTACACAGAGAAACCCTGTCTCGAAAAACCAAAAATAAACAAACAAATAGATAGATAGATAAGATAGATAGATAAGATAGATAGATAAGATAGATAGATAGATAGATAGATAGATAGATAGATAGATAAGTCTAGTAAAACCAAAATACCCCACCACAGTCTGTAAGTGTTTGGGGTCTGAGGATGTATCTCAGTTCATAGAGTGCTTGTCCAGGATCCAAGAAACTCTAGCTTCAATCCTCAGTACTGCATGAAATTGTGGGCATGGTGACGTGTCTATAAACCTGGTCCTTTGGAGGCAGAGACAGGAGAACCAAGATTTCACGGTCATTCTCTGACATATAGTGAGCTGCAGACTAGTGAACTAGAGATTTGGGCTCGGAGTGGAGCTCAGTAGTAGAGTGCTTGCCTGGTTCTAGTTTGACTCTGTAGTGCAGGGTGGCCTTGAACTTGCAACTCTCCTGCTTCTTCTTCCTAAGTAGCTGGGATTATAAGCCTGCACTTGGTGTGTGTGCTCATGTGAACTGACATATGTGCACAAGTGTGTAGAGGCCAGAAGTCAACCCTGTCTGCCTTTCTTCAGGAATGTTTTTGTTTCCATGTGTGTATGCACAGTGTGTATGCACACATGTGTGTTCACATGTGTGAGCATGGGCACATGGAAGCCAGAGATGAACATCACATGCCTTCCTTCATCTCACTCCACCTTATAACCTAAGACACAGTCTTTGTCTGAACCTGGAGCTCACCAATGCCTGGCTGGCCAACAAGCACCATGGATCTGCCTGTCTCTCCCTCCAGCTCCCGGTGTTGAGACTGCAGGCAGAGGCCACTGTACCTGGCTTTTACAAGGACCACTGACATCTTCCCAGTCCCCACCTTGTTACTTGAGATAAGGAGCTCAATGGTTAGGAGAGGCTGGAGGCCCAGGATCCACCTGGCTACCATGCTCTGCTTTTAGATGAGGTCTCACTATGTGGCCCTGGATAACCCGGATTCACAGAGATCCACCTGCTTCTGCCTCCCCAGTGCTTAAAGGCGTGCGCCACCGTGCTTGGCTTTATGCTGTGCTTATCATGTAGATGCTGGAGATGGAACTCAGGTTGTCATGTCTGTTTGTCATGCACCATACCTACTGCGTCATCCCCCCAGATCCCTGGCTCGGTTTAAAGACAGTATGTTTGGTCGCCATGAGTTTCCTGAGCTTATGGTAGATGGCCGCTCCTTTGCTGGCTCCCTGGCCCCTCTCCATTCCCTGCTCTCCTTTGCACTTCCTACCGTGGCTCTCTTGAAGCACTGACTACAGTGTTTCCGTTGTTACTCCAACAACATTCCGAGGAGCCTCTGGGGGCTTCAAAAATTAAAAGGGGAGCAACAGCAAAAAGGGCTCGGATGGCGACTCTGCTGTGGACAGGACTCTATGCTGCGGTTTGGACGCCGGCGGATATTTTTCAGGACCAGAGACAGCGCTCCCTGGTCCTCACCTGTTTGCCAGGGGAGCTGGGGATGTGAGGATGAGAAGTCACGTGTGCTTATACCAAACGAGCGCTAGAGGGGGCCAGAGAGCTGCAAGTCTGCGGCCTCACACAGGCATTCAAATCGCACCCTCTCGGTTGTTATTTGCAGTCCTGAGGATGGACTGGGTGTAGGTGTGGGTATATAAACAACATCTTAGCAGAAAAAAATCAAGTCCCAGATTACTATTATTGTGCATGTGAGTGATGTGTGGGTGGATATTCATGGTGCCTGTGGAGTTGATGCTCTTCTTCTGCCCTTAAATGGTGTGGTGTTTTGAATGTGACGTCCCCCTGTAGATTCAGATGATTGAATACGTAGTCCCCATTTGATGGCCCTGTTTGGGTAGGTTTAGGAGGTGCAGCTTGGCTGGAGGAAGTATGTCACTGGGGGCAGGCTTGGGGTTTCAAAACCCAGCCGTCCCTTCCAGTGTGTTCTCTGCATCCTTCTTGTGGTTTGATGTACGAGCTCTCGGCTTCCAGCCCAGCCAGCTGCTTCCGTGTTGTTCTGGCCATTATGGACGTTAACCCTCTGGAATTGTAAGGCCAAAGAAACCCTCCCTTCTGTAAGCTGCATTGGTCATGGTGTTTTATCACAGCAATAGAAAAGTGACCAAGACCCACGGACTCCAGGAAATCAAACAAATCACCAGGCTTGCATGGCAAGTGTTTTTACCCAAAGAACCATCTTTCTGGCCTCCAGATTTAATTTTTAAGTTTTTATTATTTATTTTACGTGTATAGTGTTTTGCTTGCATGGATGTCTGTGTGCCATGTCTTTGGTGCCCTCAGAGGCTAGAAGAGAACATTGGATCCCTGGAACTGGCCATGTAGGTTCTGGGAATCAAACTTGAGTCCTCTGGAAAAGCAGCCAGTGCTCTTAACCACTGAGCCATCTCTGCAGCCCATTTTTAAAGTTTTTTTTTCTTTTTAATATGTTCATTTGCTGGGTGGTGGTGGCAAACACCTTTATCCCAGCACTCGGGGCAGAGGCAGGTGGATCTCTGAGTTCAAGGCCAGGCTGGTCTACAGAATGAGTTCCAGGACAGTGAGGGATACACAGAAAAACTCTGTCTCAAAAGAAAAAAAAAATTACTGTTTGTTTGTTTATTTTTTCGAGACAGGGTTTCTCTGTGTAATTTTGGTGCCTGTCCTAGATCTTGCTCTGTAGACCAGGCTGGCCTCGAACTCACAGAGATTCACCTGCCTCTGCCTCCCGAGTGCTGGGATTAAAGGCATGCACCACCACTGCCCAGCAAAGTATTACTTTTTATTTAATTTTCAGATTTAAAGGGAAAAAATGCCAGCTGTTTTCCACTAAGCTCTTAGTGCTACACTCAGGGACTCATGTGGGATGTGGCATTCACACACACACACACACACACACACACACACACACACACACAATACATTTTTAAAAATTTATTTTAATTGTATATATGTGTGTGTACATCGTGTATATGCTGGCCCACAGAGGTCAAAAGTGAGGGTCAGGTTCTCTAGAACTGGAGTTACAGGTGGTTGTGAGCTGCCATGGGGTGCTGGGAAAAGAACCCAGGTCCTCTCCAAGAGCAACAGTGCTCTAAACTGCTGAGCAGTCCCTCCAGCCCTGATTTCTTCTGCCTTTGATTACATTTGCCTGATGTGGCAGCACATGCCTTTAATTCTAACACTGGAAACACAGAGGTAGGGAGTCTCTGTGAGTTCCACACCAGGCTGGCCTACAGTGAGTTCCAGACCAGCCAGAGCTACATAGTGGAACTCTCTCAAAACAAACTAAATTACGTTCAATTATTTCACTGTGTGTGTGTGTGTGTGTGTGTGTGTGTGTGTGTGTGTGTGTCTCGTAGTGAAGTGTGGGGGTTAGAGGACAACTTTTGAAAGTCAGTTTTTCCTTTCACGGTGGCTGTTCTTGTCAACATGACTGACTACATCTGGAATTAACTAAAACCCAAGCTGCTGAGTACACCTATCAGGGATCTTTCTTGATTGGATAATTTGAGGTGGGAAGACCCACCTCTAATCTGGGCCACACCTTCTGCGGGCAGCCTGAAGGAGGTGGGAAAAGGAAGCATTTGCTCTTCACCAGCTTGCGCTCACTCTGGCTGGCACGTCCATTCCTTCACTGGTGTCAGAGTTTATTTCTTCAGGATTCTGGTGTCTACTGAAGACCATCTGAGACATCCAGCCTCATGGACCAAACAACTATTGGGTTCTTGGACTTTCCATTGGAAGACAGCCATTGCTGTAATAGACCACAGCCTGTAAGCCACTCTGATAAATCCTTTTATATGACTAAAACACTTTTTCATCATGTGGTCTGGTGGTTTGAAAGAAAGTGGCTCCCATAGGGAGTGGTACTGTTAGGAGGTGTGGCTTTGTTGGAGTAGATGTGGCCTTGTTGGAGGAAGTGTGGGATTTGAAGTTTCCTAGTGAGATCCGAGCTTGCTTTACACAGCAGGGCTGCATAAGGGGATGGATTGACCGTTTGTGTGGCTAACCAGGTGTCTGGGATGGTCTGCACGTGGCTCTGCTGGGGGAGGTCTTTTGCTCCACCCCTTGGCATTCCTTTAAAAGTCCTTTAGCAGAGACAGAAGGGGCTGGTGGGTTATGACCTGGGCCCTCCAGAGGCTTCCTGTGTTTCTATCTGTCTCTCTCCTCTATATTTTTATCTAAATCTCTTATCCCTCATTCCTCAAGAGTGGGGGGGGGAGGGGGGAGTGGGAGCTGGTCTCCCACATGGTGGCAAGTGCCTTTACCCAATGAGTCATCTCACTGGCCCTATTTGTTTCTAAAGAACCTTTCTGTTTGTTTGTTTGAGACACGTCTCTGTGTAGCTAACAATGACCTTGAACTTCCGACCCTTCTATCTCCACCTCCCTGTTGTCGAATATTATTTTAAGATGTGCTACATTTGTTTATGCTGTGGAATATTTGTTTGATGATGCAAAGATGTGTTGCATTCTTTTATGTTGCATTTGTTTACTACTGCGAAGCTGTGTTACTTTGCTTCTCTAAAACACCTGATTGGTCTAATAAGGAGCTGAATAGCCAATAGCAAGGCAGGAGAGACCCCATCAGAGTGGCCTGTGGCAAGTCTACGTGGCATTTTCTTGACTGTCAGATGGATGCTGAGGATTCGAACTCAGGTCTTCATGACTATGAAGCAAGCATTTTACTATTGTGCCACCCCACACACTTTTTTGAGATAGTGTCTTACTGTGTAGCCTAGGCTGGCCTTGAACTCATAGAAATTCTCCTGCCTCAGCCCTGAGTGCCAGAATTACAGGTAAACAACATCACATCTTGCTCAGAGTTCTGATCATTTCTGTTTTGATTTGGTGTGTGTATGTTTGTTTTGAGGCAAAGTCTAGCATAGCCCAGACAAACACTCAATTCCCTGTGTAGCCAAGGATACTTCAGCCACTGGGCCATGTCTCCCAGCCAAACTGTAACCACCTTGAGTAATAACGACTATGGTCCACGATGCTCTAGAGTACCACTGTCTGCCTCCCAGAACAGTTTTTAGCAGTGGATACTAACAGGCAGAAGCTGGGGGCTTCTTACCCTGGCCTGGCTCGGGGGATGCAGCTGACTCTGACTAACTGCTGTGACGTGGGACTCTGAGACTCTGGGTGAACAGAAAGTCACCACAATGCTCTGCACTCTGATGCCGTCCTACATTGGGCTCCTCCTTCACCTCACAGTGCCTGCCTTGGGGTTGTTCTCATACACCGAGGCAGCCTCGTACTGGAAGGAGTAAGGAGAGACATGATCTCTGTCGGGGTGTCTGGGCTAGCAGTCGAACCCACGTGTTCTTGCTCCATCTCCCTGCTAAGCTAATGTTGCTGATGTGCAGAGGAGCCAAAGGCAGGAGCTTAACCCAGTGTGCCGTTCCTGAATCCTTCCCTCCCAGCCTTCTCCAACCTCAGGGGGGCATGTGGGGACCATGACTCCTCCCTTGGGCATAAGGACTTAGGTCCTTCTCCCTGATGCTCAATGCATCTCCCATATTTTTATACCCAGCCTGGTCCAGATAGTGCATCCTTCAGATTGTTCCAGTACTGCAGAAGTGGGAAAAGCACACACACACACACACACACACACACACACACACACACACACACACACACACACACACACACGGAGGAAGGGGGTGGTGTCTGGTGTGTCCAGTTCTCACCACTGGATCCTCTGATGACAACTTTTTTGTGGCTTGGTGGTTTTTGTTTGTTTGCGTTGTTTTGTTATGAGACCCTGTCAAACTCCACAGAACTCCCACAAAAATCCAACTCAAAAGAGCTCACATCTGGCGAATCTGGCCTCTAACCTGAAGAGTGTCATTATTAATATTTTCGTGGTTGAGGGGAAGGTCACAAAGCATCGCCTTGCGAACTCGGTCAGAAGAGGCGGAGCACTTTCCACTTCCGGCCACTAGATGGCAGAGCAGGCACAGATAAGCACAGACCTGCAGGGAGATGCAGATTCCTTGTGGTTCTACCCCAAAGCCAGAGGCTGAGAACTGCCCACAGGAGACCGCAGGTAACCAAAGAACCCCGCTGAAGCAGAACCGTTCGCAGATGTTAACTTTTTTCCAAGTCTTTAAAAATTACCGCAAACGCAGCTGTAACTCAGCAAAATAGATGTCAACGAGGGGTTCTGGGAAATTCCAGTTCCTGTGCTGATGTCCAATAACATTCCGCTCTTGCTCACCCAGTGACTCAGAGGTGCGTTGACTTATTAGGGGCCCCGACTGCAGGAGGTTCGGAGGTATTTGCTGGGGTACCTGGGTCTGGGTGCAAGGCGCCAGCTGTCCTGGCTCTGGCCCTGAGTGGCTGTGCAACTCTAGGCAACTATCTTAACCTCTCTGGACCTTCATTTTCTCTTCTACAGACTAGCGATAATAATGGGACCAGCTAGAAACCTCATAGCTTCACAATGTGGAACACTGTGTACGGTCCTTCTTGGGTTTTTTTGTTTTGTTTTGTTTTGTTTTGTTTCGAGAGTCAGAGCCCTGCACATTCGAGGCAGAACATAGTCTTAACGGCTGTGCCATCTCATCAGCCCCATCAAACAATGGTTTGTGGTATTTTTTTAAAATAGTCAGCAGGGACTGGGGAGATGGCTCTTTCAGTAAAGCGCTTGCTGGGCAAGCCTGAGGATCTGAGTTCAGATCCCAGCACCCACGAAAGCAAGATTTGGAGGTGTGCGCCTATATTCCCAGTGTGGGGTGAGGCAGCGAAAGGAGGGGGTCCCTCTGGGGCTCTTGGGACTAGAGAACCCGATAGATTAGTTGAATCAGCAATCTGTGCTCCAGGTTCAATGAGAAACCCTGTCTCAAAAAGCAAGGTGAGCCTAGCCAGATGTAGTGGTGCACACCTTTAATCCCAGCACTCAGGAGGCCGAAGTAGGTGGATCTCCATGAGTTCGAGGCCAGCCTGGGCTATAGAACAGGACAACCAGGGCTACACAGAGAAACCCTGTCTGGAAAAAAACAATAATTAATAAACAAATAATGTGGAAAGAGACGGAAGAAGACAGCTGACATCTGCCGCTGGCCTCCACACACACACACACACACAGTCAGTCAACACATCATGCATGGTAAAGTATGCTTGAGACCAATCTAATCTACCTACCTAGTGAGACTTTGTCTCCAAAATCTAAAAAAAAAAAGTCAAAAAAAAAAAAAAAAAAAAAACAATGAGAAAAAGTAAACAGAAACACCCTACTCCAGCACAGCCTCGTCATTTCCAGCCAAATATCTCCGGTCAGCACCAACCTCTAGGCCCGCACCAGGCATGCCCATGCCCACAGAAGGGCATCTTGACTCAGTTTTCCAGTCTCCTGGGGCCAGAGTCAAGCAGCAGGAGGAGCCGAGCTTCTGCCGAGGTGTTGCGGTCCTCAGGAGAGGCCACTTAAGGAGCACAGTGTGGTAATCGTTTTGGTAACAAAGCATGTGGTTTTATAAACAGTGACTTCACATTTTCCAGCGAGGAATGTTTGGTCTGGTATGGAATGAAGCATGGTTGCCTCAGAACCTGGTAAACCAAAGAATCCAAACCAAACGGTCTTACTAAGACTTCCTTCCCGAGCTGCAGCCATCCTTCACAGCTGGTTTGTACGTGGGCGTCTCCTACGCAGGCCTGGTGCCCCTTCAGGCTGTGGGACCTCAAGAACCGTCCAGCGAGAGCAGAGCCATGGAGACCCACCCAGGGGTCACGGAAAGTCCCACACTCGGGAGTGGGCTCTGGCTGCCCCGTGGTGTTGCTCAACCTGTGTCCTGTCTGCCTTATTGTCCTTAGTTAAACTGTGAGGGTTCAGGCCTAGGGCCCAGTGGTTAGAGCCACAGCCTGGGTTTGATCCTCAGCACCAAATAACCAGGATATAGTGACGCACACCTGTAACTTCAGCATTTGGGAGGTGAAGGCAAGAGGCTCAGCCGTTCAAGGTCATGTTCAGCTACATAACCCTGGCTACACGAGATCCTGTCTAAAAAATAACCAAAGTGTTAAACAAAAGAAAAGATAAAGGAGTTCAGGAGGTAACTCAGAGGGCGAAAGCATGAGCCACAGAAGCCTCCAACCAGAGTTCTGTCCCTGGAACCCAGGAAAACAGCGGCTGTAGTGGTATGCAGGCCAGAGTCCCATCTCCTACGGTAAGATGGAAGGTAGAGACAGGAGGATCACCTAGAAGCTCATGAGCCGACTAGAAAACACGGCAGAGCAGAAACAGAAAGAGAGACGCTGCCTCAGAACACTGGAGAGAAGCTGGGGAGGTGGGGCTGGCTGCATACCTTTAATCCCAGCACTCGGGAGCCAGAGGCAGGCGGATCTCTGTGAGTTCGAGGCCAGCCTGGTCTACAGAGTGAGTTCCAGGACAGGCACCAAAACTACCCAGAGAAACGCTGTCTTAAAACCACCTCCCCCAAAAATTAAATAAATAAATAAATAAATGTAAATAAAATAAAATAAATATTAAAAATGAGTTAAATAAATAGATGAATTAAGCAAAAATTAAAAACTTAAAAAACAAGGTGAACTAAGAACCTTCAGACTTCCACACCACACCCACACTCATACCTGCACGGTCCACACGCACATTAGTAAGTAATTGTTTTACCGTGGGCAGGAGCTGGAGAGGGGCGGCTGCTCTTGCAGCCATGATTGTAGGACTCGGGTATGATTCCCATCAGGAGGTTCGCAACTGTCACTCCAGGCACAGGGTACAGGGATGGTGTTGCATTTATTTATTCGTCTGTGGGCATGGGGAGGTTAGAAGGTAGCTGTGGGAGCTGGCTCTCTCCTTCCACTAGGTGAGTCCCAGGCTCATCAGTCTTGGTGGTAAAGCCTCTACTACCAAGTCAACCATCTTCCTGTTTGCTTTTTTTAAACAATAAAATAAAAAAACTGGACACATAGATATTGCTGTTTGAAGACGTGAAGCAGTGTGCTATGGCCGTCTGTCCCCATCACTGCGTTACAGATAAGGCTCTGAGCTACAGGACAGCATCAGCCGAACTGGGCCGGCAGACCTGCCCCAGTGGGTCATGGAGCATGGCCCCTTGTCACCCCCAACACCAGGCTGGGGCCTGGGGAAGGGACAGAGTCTATGAACTGACATAACCACAAATTCTGACTTGAGAATTAAGAGTTAAGGCAGGGATAAAGTACTCCTAAGGAGATGCATGTTGTATATGCTATGCATGATGTATATATTACATAGTTAATGATGTTTTAAACTTTTTCATCATGGGGCTGGGGATAGAACCCAGGGCTTTGTACCAGGTTATTAAATAATGTCAGCTTTTAAAAGGCTGTGGTGTGTGTGTGTGTGTGTGTGTGTGTGTGTGTGTGAGAGAGAGAGAGAGAGAGAGAGAGAGAGAGAGAGAGAGAGAGAGTCCATGTGTGTGTGGAAACTGGAGATCTACAATACATGCTTCCTTAACCACATCACCTAGTTTTTTGAGGCAGGGTTTCTCACTGAGCCTGGATCTCACTGAGCCTGGAGCTTATTTATTCCAGTAGACTGGCTGGCCAGCAAGCCCCAGGGACCCTCCTGTCTACACTTTCTCAACATGAGAATTATAGGTGTGTGGCATCATGCCCAGCTTTTCATGTGAGAGTTGGGGATTAGAACTCAGATCTAATGCTTGTGTGGCAAGCACCTGGATTGGTCTAATACAAGTTGAACAGCCAATAGCTAGGCAGGAGAGGGATAGGAGGGTCTGGTAGGCAGAGAGAATAAATAGGAGGAGAAATCCAAGCACAGGAGAAAGAGAAGAAACGCGAAGGAGAAAAGAATGAGGGAAAGAGAGAGATGCACACAGGGCCAGAAGTCCGGCAGCTGCCGGTCATAGGCACAGCAGGAAAGTAAGACATAAAGAAGGCAAAACGTAAGGAGAAACTGGTTAAAAAAAGAGCTAAGCCAAGGCCAAGCATTCATAACTAATAAGAAGTCTCTGTGTCATGATTTGGGAGCTGGTTGGTGGCCTAAAAGAAAAAGTCTGGTACAGTTTCGGGTGTGGTTTGGGTCAGACAAGGCTGTGAGTGTGGGTCTCCACAGTGAACGCCTCTGTAGGAAGAATCCACACACACTTCCTTCCCAGAGAATAGATATATTTTAAAGACCACGTGTCTTCCCCTCCCCCCTCCCCTCCCCCCCTCCCCCCCACCCCTGCTCCTTTGGCTATCTCACTATTGAAACAGTGGATCCCAAGGAATTGGAATTTCCCAGGGATCTCAGGCTGAGAGAAGGAAAAGGCTGAACCAGCTAGCCAAGAGGCATGTGTCCAGGAAGGAGATCTCGCAGCTCCCGCATCTTGTCGGGAGAGTAGAGCTGAGACTGGGTCAGTGATGGGCAGGGCCACACCTTGACCAGGACCACTGCATTTACACATACCTGTTGCCCTCTATGTAAATCTGAACTTCATGTCGGGACGCCAAGATATACTTGTAGTGGGGTAAGGGTGACTGCATTGGATAAACCTTCTTTGTCTGTCCTAATTGGTCTACTGAGGATGCACAGGTTAGCTTTCAACAGCAGTGTGAGGAGCCAGTGAGAAGACACCAGATGGGACTCCCAGTTCTCAGAAGACTGGGCCATGTGCACTCCTGTGGCATGTGCCTCTCAGTGGCATTTTTTATGGCAGCCAAGCCCAATAGACAGGCTAGCAGTAGGAGTAGGGGTGGACTTCTAGCTCTTCCTCTTTGGGGTGTCGAAACTTCCTCATCCCTCCCCTAAGCCTTGGGATAGACTCAGTGAGGATGCTCTGATCTCAGGATGTGTGTCCTTGTCCCCAGAGTCTCCAAGTGGTTGGAAAACTTCCTTTGAAAAAGCACCAATGCCGGGCGGTGGTGGCGCACGCCTTTAATCCCAACACTGAGGCAGAGTCAGGTGGATCTCTGTGAGTTCGAGGCCAGCTTGGTCTACAGAGCGAGAGCCAGGAAAGGCGCAAAACTACACAGAGAAACCCTGTCTCGAAAAACCAAAAAAAAAAAAAAAAAAAGAAAAGAAAAAAGAAAAAGTAAAAGCACCAACTTTTACTTTTTTCAAGAAAGCAAGCTTTCTTGTTGGACTATTTTTGGACTGCCAGCCCATAAATAATGACCTGGAGATTTATTATTAATTATGAAAGCGTGACCTTAGCTTGGGCTTCTTCCTAACTAGCTCTTATAACTTAACTAACCCAATTTCTTTTTTAATCTACGTTCTGCCACGTGGTTTGGTTACCTCTTCTTAGTATAGCATTTCCGACTTGCTCTGAGTCTGTTGGCGAAATCGTGCACCTAGATTCCTCCTCCCCGCTTCTCTCTCCCTGCCTGGAAGTCCCACCTAACCTCTTCCTGCCTAGCTATTGGCCATTTAGCTCTTTATTAAACCATCAGAAGGCTCCTTGGCAAAGACTCATCTTCACAGTGTAAACAAATATTCCACAACACACCAATCTGGTCTTGGGGCCAGCTCCGCCTCCGGCTTGTAGACTCTTCAGTCAGTCCCCTTTGGAGATAGCCAGGCTTCTCTTGATTGGCTCCAGGAACCCACATACCCCTACTGGGGCGAGGGGGGGCGGGGGGGGAGCGAGGAGACCTGTGGGTCATACTCTGTAGGTAGAGGGAGGGTTCTAGATTGTGATTCTCTGTCAGCAGAGCTCACATTGGCTCTCACCGACTAAAGAAGCATTCTGGTTTTGTGTTGGGGTGCTGGTGGTTCCGTGTGGCCATCAAGGATGTTTGAAGCACTGACTCCTAGGGATGAGAACATATTCTTATTCGGGGGTACATGACTTCTCTGCCCACCAAGCCACAATTCCTCTCCTGCCACAGCCGAGGGGGGCTGGGAAAGTCCACAGCTCTCAGATCCCCAGTGAGGGAGACAGGTGAAGTTCAGAGGCAGAGGGCATGCACACGCCATGTCCTAAGTTCTGTCTCTAGCACCAGAAAAGAAAACTAACCAAGCACCGGAGAGGCAGAGGCAGGAGGATTATGGGGATCATCCTTGGCTGCACGGTGACTTTGACGCCAGTCTGTGTGACATGAGACCCTGCCTCAAAAAAGCAAAATAAACAAAATAGATTGAAAAAAAAAATGTTTAAAGACCTTGGAGAATCTGATCCCTGGCACCTGTGCATTGTTATTCTAGTCCTGGGATGGCAGAGACACCAGGGCTCATTGATCAGTCAGCCTTGCCTAATTTGGTGTGCTCTGGGCCAATGAGAGACCCTTTTGAAAGACTCCCAAGGCTGCCCTCTGACCCGCACGTGCATGTTCACATGTAAACACACACACACACACACACACACACACACACACACGCACAAGCACGCACTTTAAAAAGGGGCTCGAGATTCTGGTAGAGTGCTTGCCTAGTGTGCATGAAGCCCAGGGGTCCATCTCCAGCACCATATTAAAGTGGGCGTGGTGGCACATGCCCATAATCATAATCCCAGCCACTGAAATGTGGAGGCAGGAGGATCAGAAATTCAAGGTACTTAGTGAATTTGAAGTCAGCCTGGGCAAAATAAACAAAACAAAACAAAATTCTGCCCTGGCTCCCACTCTCCTGCGGGAGCTCAGCCCTCTCGCTGGCCCCGCTCATCCGCCCTCTGCTGCACGGATCTGGGCCTTTGTTCATTCTTCTCCCTCTCCAGGGCGGCAGCCCCTGCCACGAAGCACTTTCCGCACTGACT